>NC_089741.1:54416857-54639357 GCF_040412425.1 Macrobrachium rosenbergii
ATTAATTAGAAAATGGGTTGTATCAGTAAGTTGAGAATAAGAAAGGGGGGCTGGTGTTTGGTGTACGAAATGGGTCAGTTTTCCCTGACAGCATCATTCTTATTCTGATAAAATATTTACCGCGATTTGACAAAGCCACAGTAGACAGTAAACTTGCTCTAAGTTATGGTGATCATTCATAAGAGGGCACGAAACCGCATCATGATCGTTTGTAAGTCTTAAATTTCGCTAACCAGCGCTGACAGGTATGGCAACCTTATGCCTTCCCAGAGCTAGTTCTGAAGGTATGAAGATGTCAGCATATAAAATTAGAAGAGGGAAGGAAGACTTCTTGGAAGGATGGAGGTTTCAGGAAGCCAGGTGAGGAGGCACGGCGGAAAATTCTAAGACCCAGAGTTAATGTATGGCAACCTCATACCTTCTCAGAGGTGGCTCTGAAGGTATGAAGATGTTTGAATATAAAATTGGAACAGGAAAGGAAGATTTGGATCAGTGTCTTCGAAGGATGAAGTTTGTATGAAGACACAGGAAAATTCCAAGACCTGAGTTAGTGCAAAATCTCTATAAACTGATTCTTGGAGATTATCGTTACTCGTTGCTTATTGTACATGGTTTAGGAATCCTATAAAATGGCATTGAATGCTTCAATTGTTTTATATAATTATATTTTTTTACGAATGAACTAAAAAATCTGCAGATGCTGGACAGACTTACAATGTTGAACCTATTTCCTCTCTGCTAAAGAAGCTGACATACGACCTTTCAAGTCAATGATCATAAACTGCAATATTTATGTCAGTAATCATAAAGTTTAATTTTTATGTTTTATGCCAACAGTTAAGGAGCCAAAGCCATATCCACTATATCTTAATATACGACCATTCACTCTCAGGCCAAACCCAACAGTAAAGTTTTTGAAGCACGAAACATTCTGACATGTTAGTAACCTAGTGTCAGATGTTGCTCCACATAGTCACTGTTGACGACAAAACTAAAGTTGTTCATGTTCATTCTTGACTTGTATTACCTTCACGAACTTCATTGACTTCAGTTTTTCACCAGTGTCGAATTTAGTACAGGCTAGTTAGCTCAAACAAGATCTAGACTCCAGACCTTGAGCTCAAAGATGGGCTGTAAGACGCATTAAAGATACCTTTCTGACAGTGTTGGTTTAGGGAAGTGTTTTTGTCTTTTTACTTTTATATATATATATATATATATATATATATATATATATATATATATATATATATATATATATATATATAAATATTACTTGTTTCTTAATGATATGTATTACTGATAAACAAACAGTATTCTTCTTAGGCGTAACACCGTCGAAACTAGCTTACTTTCAGTGTTTTGTCATGGCGTGCTGTTCATGAGTTAATCATCTTTCCGTCATACCATATAAATTAACGTTAAACTATTATTTTTTCCTTTACAGGCGGACAAACGCAGGAGAACTCACCTGAAAATACAGAATGTTGATAGCGGCAATGACCGTCAAAATGATGAGCAAGCCATCCGCATCGCACCAGTAGTCACCTTTCTGAGGAGCAGAAGACGTTAAAAAGGTAAGAGTTGTTTTTGCAAGTTTTACGAGAGGCGAGGCTTTAGAAGCCTTCTGAGGAAATGACAAATATAGGAAGATTAGGAAAGCGTGGAGGAATTGGCTGTCATGAGACACAAAAAGACATTAGTAATGGTAATGATACAAATGCATCACGTTATATACGCATATATGTGTGTGTGTATATATATATATATATATATATATATATATATATATATATATATATATATATATATATATATATATATATATTAGTATATATACATATCTGTAATTATTTATATACATATATTTATATATATATATATATATATATATATATATATATATATATATATATATATATATATATATGTGTGTGTGTGTGTGTGTGTGTGTGTGTGTGTGTGTGTGTATCGATATATCAAATAGACTTTTATCCTTCTGAAGGTCAGAGAGGGTAACGCAGCCTCGTTCTGACACTCCGGATACAGGTTCGCATCCAGTTACAAGGGGGCATCAGAATCTCCTTATATTCTTCCATACACGTCTTGGACTTTGTAGTGATAAGCGTATCCAACATTAGTGTGAAGAAATCGAGAAGTCAGAGGAGCATTGTTGTTATATTATATATATATATATATATATATATATATATATATATATATATATATATATATATATATATATATATATGAAATTTTTATCACACCGTGATTTATATACATTCATGAAGCTACAAATGTTGTTTCATATCAAGTCCTTTTACCTCGGGAATATCGATGAGGAATGATCGCAAAGGGAATTTATAAGTGATAAATGAATCGGTACTGCCGGGTCTCGATCCCACGACACAGTTTCCTCCCCAACAACTCCAGTCGACGGTCTACCCACTGAGCTACCGATTCATTTATCACTTATAAATTCCCCATCGGTGATCATTCCCCATCGGGGATAATCCCTGAGGTAGCGTGAATTTGATATTAAACAACATTTGTGGCTTCATGAATATATATATATATATATATATATATATATATATATATATATATATATATATATATATATATATATATATATATATATATATATATATATATATATATATATATATATATTAGTGCGAGGATTGTTAAATTATTTCAGTCGAAACATCTTGTGATTTGTTTTTGAAAGAATTTCTCAGACGCTCTTACCTCCAATTTCGTTTGAATAACAAGGACAGCGACGAAGTAAACTGTGTAGGCAACACCAAGTATGGCTGAAATTGCAATTTTTCGCACATATGGCCATTGCTTGTTCTGTGAATTAAGCAAAAAGAAACTAATTAAAAGAGAGAGAAAAAACGATGGAGTAGTCCTTAAAATTTATATTTTAATAGATTAATTTCATTTGCGGAAGATCAACTAATTTTTATCATTGATACTGACAATGCTCACGCATTTTTGCAAACCCCGGCGGAGAAGGCTATTAACCTCCTAAGCAAGCTTCTACATAGAGCTAAGACGGGAGATTTATTGTAAAATACAGATTAAATCACGATTTAGACAATCAAGCAATTCTATGAAATAATTAACTCCAATTGAAGAGTAAGAAAAATACAAGGGAGCTAGTTCTAATACTGTTATATCTATCTAAAGATGGTTTTACGGGGTTAATACAATATTCTTTAAAGTTTTTCCTGCTGCATTTTTTACAAGGTTCATTATACATTTATACATACACAAACACGTGTATATATATATATGTGTGTGTGTATATATATACATATATTTATGTATATATATATATAATGTAATGTCAATTGTTGAGCAGATTGCTAGGAGTCGTACCACAGACCTTGCAGATGTTATTCAGATATTCCGGCGTCAATAACCTAGATGTTCTGACGCCAGTTTGAGTGACCGTAATCGATCAGTCAAATAATCTACCATTGAACTACAGGTTTCTCTCTCGCTCTCTCTCTCTCTTCCTCTAATATATATACAGTATATATATATATATATATATATATATATATATATATATATATATATATATATATATTAACTTTGTAGACATCACTATATTGTGATCAGAAATGATGATTAAAAGCCACAATAATATAATTGATAAATTGTATATTTTAAAAGACATAAAAATATACAAGAAATGGGATAAAAACGAGGAGCTTTCGACCGTTTGCGCAACAGTCTCTTCAGCCAGGTTGGCTGAAGGGACGTTGCTCAAACTGTTGAACTCATTTATCATTTCTTTGTATTTTATGTCTTAAATATACAATTTATCAATATATTAATGAATAACTGTCCTATCATATATATATATATATATATATATATATATATATATTATACTGTATATATATTATATATGTAAATATGTATATGTATATACAGTGTATGCATATGTGTATATATATATATATATATATATATATATATATATATATATATATATAATATATAAGAGAGAGAGAAAGAAAGAGAGAGAGAGAGAGAGTCTTTCTAGTATGTTTCTATAATTTCCCTTTGAGTTAAAGCTTTTCTATGAAATTCGACATCTATCCATAAAAGCTAGTTACTAATAAATCCGTCCAATGTCAATAAATTTATCAGACCTACCGTTATTGGAATCTTCGCTTTCATTGCCTGTAAACCATTTAACAAAAATGGAAGAAGGGTTAAGAGACTGTAATCCTGCTCTGGTTCTTCGTCTCCTCCTCCTCCTCCTCCATCTATTCTGTTTCCTTCATTGCTGCTAGAAGAATGTCCATTCAGTTTAACTGATGGCACAACATCCCAAGCTGACGAGTCCACGTCCACTGGCGCAGTTGCAGTGGGAGCCGAGGGTGACAGTCTCTGAAAAAAAAGATCAGTGTTTTGAAAAAGACCAGTTTTTCTGGAAGTAGACCAGTGTTTTTGAAAAAAGACCAGTTTTTCTGGAAATAGACCAGTGTTTTTGAAAAAAGACCAGTTTTTCTGGAAATAGACCAGTGTTTTGAAAAAGAAGACCCAGTTTTCTGAAATAGGCCAGTGTTTTGGAAAAAAGACCAGTTTTTCTGGAAATAGGCCAGTGTTTTTGAAAAGAGACCAGTTTTTCTGGAAATAGGCCAGTGTTTTTAAAAAAAGACCAGTTTTTCTGGAAATAGGCCAGTGTTTTTGAAAAAGACCAGTTTTTCTGGAAATAGGCCAGTGTTTTTGAAAGACCAGTTTTTTCTGAAATAGGTAATGTTTTGACAAAAGACCAGTTTTTTTCTGGAAATAGGCCAGTGTTTTTGAAAACAGACCAGTTTTTCTGGAAATAGGCCAGTGTTTTTGAAAACAGACCAGTTTTTCTGGAAATAGGCCAGTGTTTTTGAAAAAGACCAGTTTTTCTGGAAATAGGCCAGTGTTTTTGAAAAAAGACCAGTATTTCTGAAAATACACCAGTGTTTTTGAAAAAAGACCAATGTTTCTGAAAACAGACTAATGTTTCTGAAAATAGGCCAGTGTTTCTAAAAAAAAAGACCAGTGTTTCTAAAAAAAAAAAAGACCAATGCTGCTGAAAATAAGCCAATGTTTTTGAAAAAAAGACCAATGCTTCTGAAAATAGACCAGTGTTTCTGAAAATAAACATATGTTTCTGAAAATAGGCCAATATTTCTGAAAACAGAGAAATGTTTATTTCCGTACGAATGACATGAAGGAATTCGGTAACCAATAGGAAGTTTAGACTAGTGAGCCTTAAGCAGAGTGTTTGAAGTGCTTGATTGATGAATATAAATACAAAAAGGACCTCCAGAATCCTGCAAAAGTAAACACCAAGCGTCAGTCAGTTAGACAGGAATGAAAGTCCCAGTAGGTCTTGCTTTGCAGAAGTCATTTAAGCAATAAAAAAGGTAAAATGGAATCTAGGTTTATGGAAACGCGAGAGCGAGTACAGTTTCAAGTCTCTCGAATGTGATATGATAGAGAGTTACCTTTTAAGAATTGAACGCACTTCGTGGAATAGTGATTTTCTCTAAGTAGTCTAAAAATGACAAGGCACGGGAGCCGAGTTAACTGTAAATTCCTTCAGGCATTATGCAGGAACACGCTCTTCAACTTGCATCTGTTGATACTGAGACTGCCTCCTGTAAAAATGGTCCTTGTTCGAGCAAATCAGCCCTGAATTATTCTCTTTAACATGGAAAATATTGTGGTCATGAAATCCTCATGACATAACCTTGTCAAAGAACTTGGTAAGTCACATTCTTGCTCAGAATATTAAATTCTTCAGAATAATCTTTGATAACTATGATATGTTATACTGTATCTCCTATAATGCCTGGACTAAGATAGAGTTAAGGATACTTGTTATCCATTTACAAAGTAGTAACAAATTCGTAGTATTGAAGCATATGTTTCGATAACTAATTCAGTCTTGCTATGTCTGTTTGATTTTACATTTTGCTGACCATTTGGAATATATATATATAGAAACATATATATATATATATATATATATATATATATATATATATAGTGTGTGTGTGCTTGTTATATATATATATATATATATATATATATATATATATATATATATATATATATATATATATATACATATATATATATATATATATATATATATATATATATATATATATATATACACACACACACACACACACACACACACACATATATATATATATATATATATATATATATATATATATATATATATATATATATATATATATATATATACCTTTCTGTTTTGTCTTGGCAAATTATGTTGTTTTGTGTTGTTGAGTTCAGTAGATAACAGCCCAGTGGTCTTATCTAACCCTGGCAAGAAGGTAAGAATGATAAACTGCTCATTCTCCAGTAAAGTGATAGATTTGCTGTTCAAGAGAAATAACTCGACAGGAATCAGGGAAGACAGAAACTCGAGGGTTATTTCAGAATCCGTTGAAAGTAGGAGGAAGGAGACAATCACTGAACCTACCGGTCAGGGGCCAGTAATCTCTGCGCAAGGCATTAATTTGCCACTTGTTCTGGTGTGAGGTCAGACTTTGTTTCCAGTCTTCAAGACAAAAAACGAAAACGATTACGCGTAACGGGGCTGAGGCCATTTAATAGCGAGGGAAAGGGAATGAACTCAAGGTAAGAGTAAAGCAGGGTCCTTTCGTAGACTAATTGAATATGACAGAAGCCCAAGAAGAACTGGTGCGAGAGAATTTTCAACAAAGTATGGGTAATAACCCAAGTGAGGGTGGATGGGGCCTTGGCATAAATCAAAATACTTGTATGAAAATACCGTTATGACAAAGAATATGTTTCGGGGCTGGATATAGTCAAAGAACTGCAGGGCCAATGCACCAATTTAAGAGGCTAAAATACCGATAAGAGGTCTACATCAGTAGTAGAACTGAAACCCTGACTTTTTTATCCTTAGATAAGCAAAGCAATTTCAAGTTTATATTCAGCGATTATAAGTTACATAATATTCCATTTAACTGATTTTTATCAAAATCAGTTAAATTTGATGTCTTATTTTTTCTTAGCTAACTACATTACAATATGAATTTTGATGATTAATTCTGATAAGTAGCTTAGTGTTTCTGAAATCAGTTTTATTATAGATTTCAAATTTTCATTTTAGAATTATCGAGTTTTTAAGCCTTATGGAGAAATTTTTTATCCTTTTATAGTTGAAAAAATTTTTCTTGTCCACTTTACCAATTGAAAATATGGACCCTTTTTTTTTTTTTTTTTTTTTTAAGAACTAGATCTGGTATACATGCAGACATAAAACAATCATTTTATAGTTTAGCTGACTTTTCTTGGTATTCAAGCCATTAAAGATGTAAGAAATCAGAACCTCGCTAGTTTTTGTTGTTAACTTGACCTACAGTACGTTTGGCCTTTTTTTCACTTTTTGTTTTTTTGTGTGTATAGCAAAACTTCTTTTTGCTCGTCATGGACAGAGTAATTTCAGCTTTCCTAACAGTTTAGTCACTATACTTGTGTTTGTATTCCAGGCCTGATATTGAATGGTTAATGTGTTTAACTTGATTTTTCATGGTGTTAAATACCATTTATATCTTTTTAAACACTTTCTTGTACTGTGGCTCAGGGAAAGTAAGAAATTTTGCGTGTCGCTACGTCTTTTGCATAACACTTTAAAAGGTGTACTGTAGAGCGCTTTAGGCTTGGCGAGACCTTAGCGTTATTCCAGCAGTTGTCAGATTTAAATCTTATTTCCGGCAGAACATTTCCTATCATCGAAATACTGACTTTTAGTTTTAACTGAGTATCAACTTGACAAAGGTCAGATCCAAAAACTGCGGTAATCAAAGGACGTTTTTTATTTATTTATTTGGATAGGTCAGCGTAATCTAACTACAACAAAACAAGTGATACTTCCGGTTTGAAGCAAGTATACTGTAATTCATTCAATTTTTGTTTTAATTTACATTTGTTCCTTTTATGTTGGATAAAAGGCATTATATCGCAAGCACAAGTTTTATCTGTTCTGTAATTCCTTTTGATTGCCAATGGCACCGATTTTAACAGTAAGTATATATATATATATATATATATATATATATATATATATATATATATATATAATGGTTCAGATTCCACAATAAGCTGCAGGTCCCGTTGTAGGTAACCAATTGGTTCTTAGCCACGTAAAAATAAATCTAATCCTTCGGGCCAGCCTAGAGAGCTGTTAATCAGCTCAGTGGTCTAGTTAAACTAAGATATACTTATTTTTATATATATATATATATATATATATATATATATATATATATATATATATATATATATATATATATATATATACATACATATATACAGTATAAAAGGCATGCAGCAGGGTCCATAAAACACATCAAAAAGGCCATAATTTATTCAAACGAGACGTTTCGCACATGTGCTATGTACATCTTCAATTTGCAAATATAACAAATTTCGTTAAATTTCACAAAAAACTATTTTAAAAGATAAAGTTAAGAGAAAAAAAAATTATTTACAAAAATTTAAATAAATGTAACTTGAAATGTATACAGTAAAAAGAAACCAGTGTTCAACAAAGGAGGAGAAGAACAAATGACCAAGACCTAACCCCACCCTACGATTTCAGTTATGCTAGATCAAGAGGAGAAGCGTTTCTGCTAGATCAAGAGGAGAAGCGGAAACGTTGGAGTTCAAAGACTAGTTGACCAACCCGGCACTGCCCAGGAAAACTCTGAATGACACCGATAAACTCTCTCTCTCTCTCTCTCTCTCTCTCTCTCTCTCTCTCTCTCTCTCTCTCTCTCTCTCTCTCTCTCTCTCTCTCGTGCCACTATTCATCTCAGCGACCTCGAAAACTATGGATTAGGCCAATATCTGTCATTTTTGACATTTTATTTTTCACCCCTTCTCACCCCACCAACCCCCATCAGGGCTGAACTTGGACTTAAAGGGAATCAGGAGTTGTCACTTTTCATCTCAGCAACCTCGAAAACTATGGATTAGGCACTAATATCTGTCATTTTTAACATTTTATTTTTCACCCCTTCTCACCTCCCTGCCCATCGGGGCTAAACTTGGACTTAAAGGGCATTCGGAGTGTCATTATTCATCTCAGCGACATCAAAAAGGATGGATTAGACACTAATGTCTGTCGTTTTCGGTTATTTTGACATGTGGCCCCCTTGCCACACCTTTGGCGCTAGTGATGTCTTTCCCCTGCCCCGAGTACTCCTTTCCAGATAGTAAGTCATATGTATACCAAGTTTGGTTGAAATTGCTCAATGCAATTCAGTTATGCTGGAACATACACACATATATACAGTACTGTACATATGAATGTATGTATGCTTGTATATATATATATACATACATACATACATATATATACATATATGCATTTCAGTTATGCTGGAACATACACATATATACAGTACTGTACATATGAATGTATGTATGCTTGTATATATATACATACATATATATACATACAGATACATATATATACATGCATATATATGTTTGTTTATATATATATATATATATATATATATATATATATATATATATATATATATATATATATAAAACAACCATAAACTGAATCGTAAGGTTATGTCAAACTGTCCATGTAATTTTCCAGACTAGTGCATTCGAGGCTTACTAGGGTAATCTCATGGGCTTTAGCTGCTTATCAAGGCAATGAACCTCCATTTAGGAGTTCTGTTTTCTCATTTCTGTAACTAAGTTGCCAAAGAGTACGTGTTATCTTGTTCATGTGGATTGAGACTGAAACTCTTATCTGAAGATTTCCTTAATATCTTAAGACGTGCCTGTTTCTGTTTGGCAAGTTATTTTTATTTTTGTCTGTTTATTTTATAGCTTGTATCTGAAGTAACTCTGCCTGTCCATGGATATGTTCTTCTGTTTATTTTATAGTTAATATCCAGGGAAAACTGATTATGCAGTAGCATGTTTGTCTCTTATTTTGCTGTTATTTGAAGAAGTTCTAGTTATTGACATATTGTTTTGTATTTTTTGGCTGGTATCCAGAATATTCTGACTTCCAGATGTATATTTTATTATTGTATATCTTATAGCTGCATATTCTTAAGCTAATACCTGATGTAAATTTCACTGGCTCCTGGGATTTTTGTCTGTGTCTCTTGATACTGCAAGTACTGGAGTAACCTCTTGAGTGTTCGTTGTTTATTTCATTCTGCTGTATGGGGGAGTTCTGAGTGGCTGTTAACCCATTTGCCTTTATTTCATCATGGAGTTAAGTATACCTTAGTTTTACCAGACCACTGAGCTGATTAACAGCTCTCCTAGGGCTGGCCCGAAGGATATCATGGAAATAGCACTGCTGGTATTAAAAGACACATAGAGAGTTAAATCTCACAAATGTTCCTCGATGTCAAGTCTCGATTCATCGCATCTGACAGTTCCTCATTGGACGGGTTGGTATCGTTCTCGGATACACTCTGCTGGGCCCGCGTTCGATTCTCCGACCGGCCAATGAAGAATTAGAGGAATTTATTTCCGGTGATAGAAATTCATTTCTCGTTATAATGTGGTTCGGATTCCACAATAAGCTGTAGGTCCTGTTGCTAGGTAACCAATTGGTTCCTAGCCACGTAAAATAAATCTAATCCCTCGGGCCAGCCCTAGGAGAGTTGTTAATCAGCTCAGTGGTCTGGTTAAACTAAGGTATACTTACTGCCTCCGACACGTTTCACCCCTCAAATAGAGTTTAACATTAGTTCCTTTGAGAAAATCGGTGTGCCTGCGAAGCCTTCATTTACAGCCCTTACAACAGTTAGGTATTAATAAGCCACTTAGATTATAATTGATTATGTTGAGCTTGTTAGCTCATCTTAAAAGAATGTTATGAAAAAGGCAGCTAACTGCTATATATTTGCCATCCTCGCAAGTTGTCAGGAAAGATCTCAATGGTGTGACCAATAGCTCTGTAGCCTCACCAACAAGGGGACCCAGTTTGAACTCTGGTCGAGGACTGAGTAGGTTGGCACGTCCCGCTAAAAACTCATTTTCCATCGGTGGTCTGTTCAGTAAATTATGTACTTGGCAGTTAGTTAACTGTTGTGGGTCGCTACCGGAAATGTAGAAGGGCATCGGGCCAGAAATTTCATCTCAGGGTATTTTCTGAAAATCGAAAGGATAACACCCTATGGAGCCACCCATATATATATATATATATATATATATATATATATATATATATATATATATATATATATATATATATATATATATTATATATATATATATGTATGTTATATATATATGTATACAAAAGTCTGTGTATGTACTGTATATATATATCATTGTGTGTGTGTACGTACACAAAAGAATATATGCGCGAGTCCGTGAGTGCGTGCGTTTCCTCAGCACATGCTTTTTAACTTTAAGAGGGTGACTCTCAGCTTTTCATTCCGTTTTTACCAAATTACATGGCGTAAATCTCAGGAACTGGACAGTGGCTTAGTGGTATAGTACTGGTCTTGTATCATATGGTTTGTGATTCGATCACAGAATGTCGCCTACTAGTCGACCATTAGTGAATGGGGTACCACCGTTAGCTGGGGTCAAGAGAAAAGATCGCGGGGTTAGCAGGCCCATCCTCAAAGACTTACTAGGAACTGGAAGGCTCTACACTTCTGGCACCACCCTTTGGAGAAAAAAATATATATATGTATATATATATATATATATATATATATATATATATATATATATATATATATATATTTACATACATACACATATATACATGTTTGTGTGTGTGTATTGCAGTGTGCATATACGTGTAGGTTTAGATACAGATTATTGATGAGTTTGAGCGTCAGGAAAAGATGCTTGGTCGGTGACTCTAAGATGACTCCTCTTTTCCATATTAAGAAATATCTGCAGAAAGTAATGAACGCAACAATAAATAATACCAAGTACCTCTTCAAGGTTGTTCACTGACATTTCATAGGCATCTTCCACGGAAAAAGCCTGATTGTCAAGACCATGGACGGTCGAGGCCCTCTGGGACATTTTTGATGTGTCGTTGTATTCACTTTTTTGGAAGGAAAACTAATCCAATGTTCCTCCTTTTCTCTTTGTACACACCGAACACTCCTTGGCAAGGCCGGGGCCTGATACGCACTAGCACTTCCTACTAAGGATGAGACCAATCGACTACTGAAGTACGGGTTCCCCTTGCAAGGATAAGGGCGTCCGACCTTATCGTATGTTTTGATAACCGAAGTCTCCAAAATCATCGTCGCCTTGAAAGCCAATCGGGACTTCTTAAGTAGGTCGTGTTTTATAGCGGTGGGTGTTCGTCATTACAATCATACTGTGACACCGGGAATTCACACAAAAAATGAAATCGGGAGAAAACAGCCCTATGACAGCAGGGGATAAGGTTGACTGAAAGACCACCTCTTATTTTTCCAGCTGTTCATACCTTTGCTGTAAACATTGACCGATAGATTAAGTCTGGGTTGTGTGCTATCTTCTTGGAGAGAGAAACAGTCGAACCAAAAATCCCAATATCACTTTTGTGTTTTTTCATACAGGAAATCGATGTTGCAAGAAAGAAGAAAGCTAATAACATATAGTATTGTTATATTTCATCCTTATTTTCAAGAATGTAATGTACGTAGTCCACAGCTTTTACGTAACGCATGAATTCCATAAATCAACTGAACTTTCAAAAAAAGCTTTAAAAAAAGTACCCAGGTAGGTGTTCAGGAGATCAGTCAGCATAAATGTGAAAAGTTCTTGTATCTAGAGGTACCCCATCATAAAGGGTCAGCAAATAAGAGGAAAATTACTCATCATTTTTATTGCTCATCGGTGACCTTGAAAATTAACACAGAGTGTTTTAGCTGTATCGCGACTATTACACATTCGGATGTTTCTTTGTTAGTGATATTAAGTAACACTGGACCTGGACATGACCTGGATGGTTAACCAATAACGAATGTCATACCCGTTGTACCCCGTATGTGGGGCAGTGCCGTCAGTGTACCTCACGTGGTGCACTGTAGGTATTACTTGCGGTTCTTTGCAGCGTCCCTTTGGGCCCTAGCTGCAACCCCTTTCATTCCTGTTTATTATACCTCCGTTCATATTCTCTTTCTTCCATCTTAATTTCCACCCTCCCCTAACAATTGTTTCAGCATTATTTTCAGCGCTGAATGACCTCTTACGTCCTAGCGCTTGGCATTTGGCCGAAATTTTATATTCCAATTCCATACCCCGTTGTAACACAAGTAAAATTAACACCTCTGGTATCATAGATGAGGAGATTCTAAAATTAAACGAAAGTCATGGCTTAGAAACTCGCAGCACATCCTAGGGATATGGTGTGAATGGCATTTAATCACAATCAGGTCAGAAAAAGCAACAGAGTGAGAGTTTACAGGTTGGCTGTTCTACCGGACCATTGTGTTTTTCTGTTTAACAAGTGCGCGTCAATCTCGGGCTTGGCGAGAGATAAGGAAACTATCAAGTTTTTTACCCCTCAAGATCTGTTAAGAGGAGAGTGGTCTCTTTCCACAGTGAGAACCTCACCTATAAAACAAATGTTCATAAAGATTAGGAGTTGTATGAGAATTCCTGTTATGTCGGAGGTTCTTTAAAGGTAAATTTCATGGAGTACTGCGCATGGTTGTGTTTACATATATATATATATATATATATATATATATATATATATATATATATATATATATATATATATATATAAATATTAATATATTATTTATGTATTATGCATATATTTTGTATAATATATATATATATATATAAATATATACTATTTATTTATGTATTATATATATATATATATATATATATATATATAAATACTATTTATATATTATAATGTATATATATATATATATATATATATATATATATATATATATATGTATATATATATATATGTATATATATATATATATATATATATATATATATATATATATATATATATATATATATATATATATATATATATATATATATATATATCATTTTACCCGATATTTCACCCTAGGGTGTTAACTTGCCTATAATTAGTTTGCCTATAATTAGTTTTGATGTCACATCTCTCTTCACGAACATACCGTTGCAGGCGATGGTCGATATTATTCTAGAGAAAATCTTTTCTGTTGATGACTTTTTATTTCACGGTTTTTACAAGGACAGTTTTAGGAAACTTGTAGAAGTTGCAATGCAGGACGCTCACCTCATTTTTAACAAGAGAATTTACAGACAAGTAGACGGTGTCTCTATGCAATCCCCTTTGGGTCCCATCATGACCGATGCCTTCATGTGCTCTCTCGAAGAACAAATACTCGAAAGGTGTCCCTCAACATGTCGTCCTCTCTTCTATAGAAGATATATATATGACACAATCGCTTTATTTAGATCGAGGGCGGATGCGGTAAATTTCTTAGAAGATATTAATAGCTCACCATGAACACGATAATAAACTTTCATTCTTAGATATTTTAATCACTCGAACTTCTCTGGTAGTCAGCGTGAGTCCTGTCATCGCTAGGTTCCCCTCCTGACGAATGGTGTGTGTATTCACCGAAATGTGTGTATGTAATGTTTTTAGAAAAGACATTTACAGGTCAGGGAAAAACTTTTACAGGAGTTGCTCTTTTGCGTTTAAAGCAAATAGCATTACCACACTGTTGCACCGTGTCTACATGTTATCCTCTTCCTGGTACAACTTTCACGATAAAATCCTGTTTTTATTTCAGTTTTTCAAAAATAATTCGTATCCTTCCCTTTTATTCAACAAGTATGTAAATAGCTTTTTGAATAATAGATTTCAACCCCGTCTGTCCATGCCTAACGTCCTTAAATTGCTAATGTATGCAACAGTTGTCACAAAATTCAATTCGCAGTACAGTCCCAGCTCTGGATATCAGATTATGTTAAAAAAATCCTAAGACCATTGGTCATTATTTCACCATAAGGATAAGCTTCCCGCTTTGATACGGTCTCTGGTAGTTTATTGTTTCACTTGCCCAAAATGTAAAGTTGGGAAATATATCGGAGCCACCAAGAGATTGCTCATAGTGAGAGTTGATTCTCATCTTGGAGTTAGTCACCGAACAGGATTGCATTTAAAAACAAAAGAGATTTTCTAATATAGGAGATCATTGTAAGAAATGCAAGACACCATTTTCTTATAAAGATTTTAATATAACCGCCCAAGCACCTAATGACCACTCTCTCTCCATCCTGGAATCTTTTAACTATTAATCAGCTTGTTCCTTCCCTAAACAGTCAGACTTCTTCCACTGTTTTATATATACAGTAGCTTAAGTTGACGTCGTCCCCCTGGGAACTGAGAATGCCACTCAGTTCGTAGCTCCCATAGAGTTAGGTGCCAAAACGTTCTGATATTATTATTATTTTTTTACGTTTTTTAAATTTTTGGTTTTTTGTTATGTTTTAACGATTCTGTAGTATTTGTTTTAGTTTAAGTCCCATGGTTTAGGCTTTTGTAAGTTTTGTAACCGAGTCGATTCTTAATTTTTATTCTTTGTATTCTTACAGCCCTGATGATGAGGCATTTGGCCAAATAAATATATATATAGGATGTTACGCTGGCTGTTTGCTGTTTTATTCCTGGTGAATCTAAGGCGTTTTAGATGCCCCAATCTTCCAGTATAAATATATATAAATATATATATATATGTGTGTGTGTGTGTGTGTGTGTGTGTATATATATGTGTGTGTACATATAATGATGTATAGTCCACCCTTCTTTGATTGTGGTATCTAATTATATATATATATATATATATATATATATATATATAACATATATATATATATATATATATGTATATATATATATATATATATATATATATATATATATATATATATATATATATATATATATATATATATATATATATATATACACCCATGGTAAGAGTAGACTCAAATGAGAAGTATGTTTAGTTTCTCTCTTTGATTTTGATGTGTTTCAATGTGACCCTGTGCCATCTCGATGCCCAGAGGTCTTACAAACCCCTTTCTGCCTTTAAGTTCGAAAAGGGTCATTTCTCTTGCTGGTTGATATTGACCCAGAAGCACTGCGCCGCCTCATTTTCCCGGACTTCTCTGCTAGTCAGCTTGAGGCCTGTCATCGCTAGGTTCCCCTCCTGACGAATGGCGTGTTAATTCACCGAAATGTGTGTATGTATTTATCTCTTTCTTAAATGGCCTTTATTTATTTGTTTTCATCTATATTTTACTGCACTTCGCAGTGTCTTTTGCTGCGATTTACATCTGAATATCTAGAAATTAGTGACCTCTTTGGGTTGTTCCCTACGAAATTGGGCATAGTTAGAATAAACAATATTGATAATAGCTTTTTTTGCATTTTCTTGTTTACAGGTGTGACATTTTTACAAATTTCACCCTAGAATTTTGGTACATATATGCGCGAGATAATATTATGAACGGGATGAATCCTCATAATATAAGGTTTAACTGTCATAGGAATTCTCATCGGACACGATTAATGAATACCCGCTAGTTTTAACACCCGAATCGAAATTACAAGGAAAGGGATTGCAAAGCAAGCGGAGGTTTCTCTTGACAGATTAAGAGCTCAGACGAGAATTCCCAGAAAAAGTCAAAAGTCCGTCATATCAGTCTCAACAAAATGTTCTCCGGTCACAGAGTGCTATCGAAGAACCTAACATAAACATCACTTTCCACGCTGAACGGAATTTTCACCTTGGCAGTTAATTAAAAGAATTATATTATTGATGCGATCCTCCTCTATTTAATTTTCCTTTCTCAGTAATAAGTCGTAGTCTTTGGTAGTAGCTTTGTTGGAGCATGTTTTTGTTGTTATAGGCGGTTGTTGTTATACTGAACAAGACTAGTCAGCTCCTCCGGTAGCCTAGAACGCGGGAAGTGTAATGTGATAGTATTGTTGTTCTCATCACTTCGTTGGAATTCTGTGACATGTACTCCCTTTGCTATGACTGCATCGGCATTTCAAAGGTAACTTCGGAATGAATGATGGTTGTTTTTTAGGTCTCTCTCTCTCTCTCTCTCTCTCTCTCTCTCTCTCTCTCTCTCTCTCTCCACGTATAATAAGTCTAATCCTTCGGGCCAGCCCTAGGAGAGTTGTTAATCAGCTCAGTGGTCTGGTTAAACTAAGGTATACTTAACTCTCGCGTTTTCAATGCCCTTTCCCTCAGCTTTGTGACGTGTAAGCATATGTCCCATACCAGTACTTTAAAACAGGGCTCTTACCTGTATTTCTACTACGTAACTGAATTGTTATGGATGATCTCATTATTATAGCGTGGATGTATTGAATTAGTTGTAATTGTAGTGATTTATGAGCTCACCTGTAACTACCTAATCTCTCTCTCTCTCTCTCTCTCTCTCTCTCTCACACACACACACACACACACACACACACACACACACAGACGCACGATGAATCAAAGTTTTCTCCTACGGTATTATTTTGGTACTCTATTGGAAACTACATCGTACCCTTGACATAGACCGCCTAATGTCAGTAGAATGCTTTCGTCGCCTTAATACCTTCTACCTAGTTATTGTTCATTTGTTTCTCCTTGCATTCTCTAGCACTGGAGCTTCGTTGTGCATTTCTTCAGTGGGGAACTCCCCTATCGTAAAACCCAGCGTTACTGAGCTTAACAAGCTTAATTGTCTGGAGCGAGCAACAGTGGTTCACAATGAGGCCCGAAGTCAAAACGGTAATGAAATACTCCATAAACTCCTCCACAACTTCTCTTTGAAGTGATGCAAGTTTCAGGTCGAGAATACTAATTCGCAAATGAATACGTATATGTAAATCTGGTCTCCAAGACATTTTAATTTTGAAGAAATACCGCACGTTAAGTTCCTGTTCACCTTTATCCCACACTGTCAATCCATCAGAGATTGTGGGAAGTTAAAATTCGTAATCCTGCATATCCCACGGTTCCAATCAATTTCAGTCACAAGATAATGAATTCAAGTTCCTTGGCAGATAAGGTGCATGATATGACGATAGCCGAAATTCTAACTGAAATCATATTTGTGTACCTTTGTGTAATCAGGGCCGGAGTTTCTTGGTTTTTTCCTCCGTCAACTTTCTATTCTCGTTCTTCTGGGACATCAGAGAACTTTTGAAATTTTTGACTCTTGTTCTGCTAAGATCGCTTTTTTTTTTTTTTTTTTTTTTTTACCTCGGTATCTTTTTTGTGCTCCTTGGTTAGACTTCGAAATCTTAGGCTTGCGTTGTACTAGGTTATGTGTGTATGTATAAATACAGTATATATATATATATATATGTATGTATATATATATATATATATATATATATATATATATATATTATTATGATTAGCAAGAATTCTAGCAAATTGCCTCCCCCCCTCCTTTGTTGTTGTTGGTTGTTCTGTCGTTTTCATTTACTGCCAGTTGGCCGATCGATAGACCATCTGCTCATCGACTTAAAAACAGGGTTTAAAAGATTAAAGGCGCCTCCCATTTTTGATAAAGATCTTCCTCTCGGAGGCAAAAGTAATCTGGCTTGGGTGTTTCTCCCACAGGCCAAAACTCTGCGGGCAGCAGGCAATGAGTCAGCATCTGTGTTGGGCACACCCCCTGCCCCAAAGGGGGGATAAAGCAAAGCCCACGAGGTCTCCACACACACACGCTGGCTGGAAGATATGGGATGAAGACGCCTCAACACCTGGCCCCATCGATGCCCTTTGCATCCTAACCACGTGGCCTCTTTCAAAAGTATACTTTCTCGTGCCCTTCGACCGTATTCTCGAGCCTACACGCCATTGCTTGGAGTTTCTGAGAAGTCCTCATCGCTTGCCCCTTTACGGAAGCCCTGCATCTCACCACGGAAGAAATTCACTCGGAAATCGTAAGTCATCCACGGACTGCCTTCACGCCGCCCGGAAAATCTGCTAAGGTAGTGCCCCTGGAAGAGCCCCATTTCAGTCACGCTTTGTCTCGTAATATTTTCTTAAGGAGAAAGCCAGAAATCTCCTTGTCTAATCGTCCGCGGCGCTCTTGCATCGCAGTATTAATTTTATTACCTTGGCACCTCAGTGCAGCTTTCTGAATTCATTATTCTTTTTGTCTATTTTCATTACTGGCGATAATGTGCATATCTCTATTTCAGAGGGATTCTATTTCGTGGAAGCTTCGACTGTGTCTGAATCCTCCAGTTTCATTCAATCCAATAGGAATCTCCTTCAGGATAGTAATCTACTTGAGTTCCTTCTTTCCGCACTGATATCATTTATGTAAATACACTTTTAAATTTGCCCACGTGTTTTACATAATATTTCCTCAGTAACCAGAGCCCTATGCTCATATGAAATTCTCCTTTGTTTTCCCTCTTTTTACGTTTTCCCCGTACCTACTAGTCAGAATCACTAAATTACCTTAAATTGTTGCTACCTGTCTCACAGAGCATATTTCAAACTAAAACCATTGAAAACGTAAAAATGGCGACCTGGCCATAGATCCGTTTTGCAGTTGCAGTTCCCTAGTGTTGCTTTATTGCATTTGTAACTTGCCAGATCAGCTATTAGCAAGCTTGCTGGGTATGAGACAATTACGAACCTTGGTGTGTAAAACCAGCACACAGATCCAGAAAATTCACGTAAGTAATGTGTTTATCTTAGCAAAACCTTTTTACAATCGTGACTGTCTTAGAATTAGAAATAGGACGATGTATTCACTGAGAGAAAAGAACCGCCGTATTAGATTAATGCATGCCTTTCAGGATAGGTAGTTAGAAATAACCTAGTTAACCATCCTTTGCTTCGAGGAATAGTGCGAAATTCCTCTGTGTTAAAAACTTGCCATATTCTTGCTTCGAGGAATAGTGCGTAAAGAAATTCCTCTGTGATAATTTTACTGTGATTTGAATTAGCTTAATCGTTATTTAGGCGCTAATAAAATTCCTAATGGGGACACGACGATCGGTCAGCTTGCATTGCTGAAATTCTCTCAGTGTAGTTAGAATTGAGTTAGTGTTAGGAAAGCGAAATTTAAACCCGCTTATAGGGAAAATTAATAGGCCATTGTATTGTTATCCTCTCAGACGACTGGGAAATTCCCCGAATCCCAGACGGTCTATACATATACGTTTCCCATTCACCCAGAATCTAAAATACTTGGTGTTGGCCAAACGACCTGCACCCCCGGCCCATGCCCGGGCAGGTAGCATTTTTTTTTCTTTTTTCCCATTCATTTCCCAGCATACATTTTTTCTTTGGGTTTCCGTTAGTAATTCCTAAGTCCTAAGGGACTCAATCGTAATTCCGCAAGTCCTAAGTGACTCCTAAAATTTATCGCACGTGGCGAGAATTCCTCCAAATTCCACAAATTCCAAGTCCTAAGTGACTCCAAAATTCTACGTCGTACGTGGCAAGAATTTCTCCAAATTCCAGTCCTAGAGACTTAAAATTTAACGTCAGACGTGCGAGAATTTCTCCACCTGGCCCTTAGAGACTCCTGTACCTTACGCCGCATCGTGCGGCGAGAATTTCTCCAAATTCCAGTCCTCAGAGACTTTAAATTCTACGTCGACGCGGGCGAATTCCTCCTCCAAACCCAGTCCTCAGAGACCTTAAAATTCTACGTCGCACGTGGCGAGAATTCTCCAAATTCCAGTCCTCAGAGACTCATAAAAATTTACGTCGCGACGTGATGCAGAATTTTCATTCCCGCGGGAACCCAAAATTAAGTCCTTTGAGACATTATATAGTGTAGTTCACACACATCTAAGCCCTTACGGACTGATCATTCTAGTTCGTTGAACAATCCTCAACTTCACGCCACAGCCGCCAAGTCCGAAAGTGACAAAATCCAACTACGCCTTTCCGAGACATATTAAAATTCGTTCGCCAAGAACAGCCACGCTCTTCCAAGACATCCAATTTTAACAAAAGTCTCTCAGACTTACTAATCAACTGGTCTTATTCGGACAGATCCATTTCTCCTGCAGTCTGAACAATTGAGTGTTTAGATTCCTGCAATTGAGTCTTTTCAGACAACCTGAGTCTCTCAGACATATCATATACCCATTATTTCAAGATGGCTAATACCAGAGCCCAACAAAACGAGGATTAAATTCTACATGTCCGCAAGCGACATGAGACTATCGGGCCAGATCTGAGAGCATGGGTTCAAGAGCGAGTGGACGATGCCAAGGCGGAGAGCAAGAGAACGAGAGAGAGAGAACGAATTGCTCAAGAACAACGAGAGAGAGAGAACGTGAGGAGAGAGAGAGAGACAGAATTGCCCAAGAGCAGAGAGAGAGAGAGCCCATGAGCTCCAGGTGCTAGAACGACAGCACAGCCCCGCCTGCCGCGGGAATGAGTGCCTCAGCCAAGCCTCACTGTTCATGCCAAAATGGACAGAGTCTGAACCCGGAAGTATGGCTTGAAAGGGCCGAACGAGTCCTGGAGTGCTGCGATCTTCCCGCGGAACTCTCCCTTGTTCTCACTAAATTCCTGGGCGGAAAGGCCGTTGCCTACCACGCCCTTTCCCGCAGACGACGGGGGAACTGGGAAGTCAGACCAAGCAGTTACGGCGCACGAGATTACCTCCCGAGCGGTGGAGGAGACGTTGAGAGAGCAGCCCAGAGAAGCAGGCCAGACTTGGTCCGACATGCACCATCTGAGCGGGCGTTGACAAATGGCTCGATCTCAAGGAGCCACTAACACCGCTCGAGGTACTGAGCGGGTTTAAATTCTAGCATTTCCCGCGCTACCTCCTGCCCTCGCCACTCATATAGTGGAGCCCCAGCAACACTCACCGAGTGCTGCCGAATAGCAGATATGTGGAAATCACCACCTCAAGAAGGATCCATGGGCGAAAATAACCCGTCCTCCTCGGAGGTTCAAATTCTACAAAATGGGAACTGGTAAGCCCCTAACTTGCCATTATTGCAAGAAACGGGGCATTTCAACAGTGCCGAACAAGAAACCGCCTCTCTCCCGAAAACCGACAATAACTCCGCCTGCACTCCACAGGCAGCGCGAAAGACTTTAGCCAGACCTTTTGCACGGCGTGCGCGTTTATGGCCATTCTCCGCATGGGCGAAATGCCCACGCACAATAAACCAACTACTTCCCACCGGCCGCCTTGGCCGCCACCGATCCTGGGTGCCATTAGGGCCTCCCGCCGGCGGCCTGTGATACGTGGCCCCTCCACGAGGTAGCTGAGTCTGCGGCGCCGAAGTCACTGCTTTCGCGACTCGGGCGCACAAATCTCCTCATCCGGCGGGACAGAGTTCTACGGAGCTATCGTCAATAGACGAACTCGCTCACGATCGAGGGAATAAATCAATTTAAAATGATACTCCTACGGTCCAATTGGAGAGTCACAAGACCTCACCAATCCAAAATTTGCAAATCTTGCAGTAGCAAGCCATCTCCCGAGGCTATGACGTCATCCTGGGACAGGACTTCAGTCCCCACCGAACACGACAATCTAGGGGTCCCTATTCCTCGACCATCCGCTGGCGCGAGTAATCCTCCCCGCTTCTCCTTCAGTCAAGACTGGCGCCCCTGGGTACCAGGAGACGCAGTCCCCACCGGTGCCCCTGAGTACAATGGCCAGTGGCTCCCATCGATCGGGTTCCCGACCCACCCCAGTGCCCGGCCCTGCCTCAGTGCCAGTGCCAGGCCCCAATCAGATCTCCTTCAGGAGATGCCACCTGCCGGGTGCCACTTGCATGCCCCGAGCAGGGCTGCTTCTCGTCCGTCCTGACCGACGAGCCCAAGAAACTCTGATAGCGCTCTGCCTCTGCTCCCAGTGCCAGCGCCAGAGCGCTACACCGATTTCCATTCACGGAGCCAACCCAGGACCCCCTCCCGGCCTGGCACCGCCATCAGCGTCGGTCAGAGACGGTTCCTCCCGACCACCGCGAAGTCATTTCCGCAGGTGCGGCCTCGCAACCCGCGGCCTGAGCTGGTCAACGTTACCTGCGAGCCGCCACACCACCCCGACCGCCTCCCTTCGCCCCAGCCCGTCGCCGGCGCAATTGTAAGTCAGATTCTGCCAAACTCACTTGGCCGATGAACTACAAGAGCCGCGACGATCATGGTAGAACCCGCACGGAACACTCCTGGCGCCAGCTGTCGCATCAGCAGGCCCAGGTGGTACTCCGCGGCCCCGTCGTCGGGCCCTCCGCTTCCCGGCCGAGGACGACTCGGTCCCATTAAGAAAGACTCGAGGCTTAAATTACCACGGGCGGGACATTCCAGGTAATTTGGCAAAGAGCTTCTAGAGCCCCATGGCACCTGTGCCACTATTTCATTTTTCGGAAGGTCTTGGCACTCTAATCCAGAAGGGGGATGTCAGACCCTCTCTATCTCTCTTCCGTTCCTCAGAACTTCTATCTCTTATCAACCTCTCTATTAATCTTTCCCTTAAATTATCACCACAAGAGGAAATTAAATACGGATACTATCTCCTACACAAATGTATAACCATTAAGAATAACAGAGTGAGAAGTGGCGCTTCTGCGCTTCATACCTTGGCACTGGCGCGTGTTAGCCCTCCTGAAGGAGTCGCGCTTCGGGGCACTTTCCTCGCCTGGGACTGAAAGTGATAGTCCGGCCAGAATTTTATAGGCTTAGAACGACAAATTCCCGCCTAACACAATAAAAACCTCACTCTTTTCTCCCTTAGCTCTTCTGCCAATATCATTTACTTCTTTAGTCATTTAGTTATTTATTTTAATGAATCGTGAGTCATAAACTCTTGTCCTTGTGATTTAAATTTTTCGTAAGCTCTGAGGGACGGTCCCGCCTTTCATATGCGGTCAAGTTTCATTCGTGAACGCCTTGGTAATTTTCCTTGTTATTATTATCCCTTTTCCCTTCCATTTCCTTCCAAGATCTCTGTTTGTCCTAATTCTTCACATCTTTTGTCTGCTCATCATTATAACATTGAGTAGGCAGTGGACGATAAAATTAGCGTAGTTTAGGTTAGCAATTAAAACTCGCGATACTCTCAAGATTGGGCTGAAAATCCGTGGGGCCGGCTAAACAAAGTACGTTAAAACGAAGATAATTATCAATGCGAATATGTATAGTCATTACAGTATCGCGTAAAAGGGGATGTCATTTACAAAAATAAACGCTGTTTTTCATTTACACAGCCTCTTTAAGGCAGATTGTACTAACCGCATGCATTTTATCTAAAATTAAGTAACCGTATGTATTTTAATTCTTGAACAATAACTCTTTTTCTTTTCATTTGTTGGCCATAGCCTCCATACGTGGTCCTATAATCTTAATTAATTCACAATTGTTCGAGTCACATTATAAAGTTACCAGTGGGTAACCAAATCTAAAGTAATTATTCTTTGCAAGTGTTTAAATCACTTTGCGTTCTGTTAACGAAAATTGTCCCAATGTGTTATTAAAAGTAATGCTTGCTAGCCATAAACCCTTTAGGAGTAAAGTTCATTGCAAGGCAGAATGTAGAGTAACGAAAGCATTTTGCCGCTCATTCTTGAATATCGATGTACACACCAAGGAGGTATGTACATCATCTTGTATGGGGAGGTATTATGATTAGCAAGAATTCGCTTAGCAAATTGCCTCCCTCCCCCCTCCTTTGTTGTTGTTGGTTGTTCTGTCGTGTTTCATTTACTGTCAGCCGCCGATCGATAGACCATCTGTCTATCGATTTAAAAACAGGGGTTAAAAAGATTAGCGCGCCCCATTTTGATAAAGATCTTTCCTTCGAGGCAAAAGTAATCTGGCTTGTTTCTCCCACAGGCCAAACCCGCCTGCGGGCAGGGCAATGAGTCAAAGCATCTGTGTTGGACGACACCTCGCCCCAAAGGAGGGGATAGCAAAAGAAACTCACGAGGTCGACACACACACGCGGGCTGGAAGATATGGAGAATGAAGACGCCCTCAACACCTGGCCCCATCGATGCCCTCCTTGCATCCTAACCATGTGGCCCTTTCCAGTATACTTTCTCCGCGTTCTTCGACTGTATTCCTCGAGCCCACACGCCATTGCTTGAGTTTCTTGAGAAGTCCCCATCGCCTTGCCCTTTACGAAGCCCTTGCATCTCACCACGCGGGAAGAAAGAAACCTGAAATCGCAAGTCATCCACGGACTGCCTTCTACGCCCCTCGGAAAAATCTGCTAAGGTAAAGTGCCCTGGAAGAGCCCCATTTCAGTCACGCTTTGTCTCGTAAAATATTTTCTTAAGGAGAAAGCCAGAAATCTCCCCTTGTTCATCAATGTCCGTGCGCCTCTTGCATCGGCAGCAGTATTAATTTTTTATTACCTTTGGCACTCTCAGTGCAGCTTCGAATTCATTATTCTTTGTCTATTTTCATTACTGGCGTATAATGCATATCTCTCATTTCAGAGGGATTCTATTTCGAAGCTTCTCGGACTGTGTCTGAATCCTCCAGTTTCATCTAATCCAGTAGGAATCTCCTTCAGGATAGTAATTCCACTTGAGTTCCTCTTTCCGTACTGATATCATTTATGTAAATACACTCCTTTAAATTTGCCTACGTGTTTTATGTAATATTTCCTCAGTAACCAGAGCCCTATGCTCATATGAAATTTCCTCTTTGTTTTCTCTTTACGTTTTCCCGTACTCCACGGTCAGAATCACAAGGCTAAATTACCTTTAAATTGTTGCTACTGTCTCACAGAGCATATTTCAAACTAAAAACCACGGAAAAACGTAAATATATATATATATATATATATATATATATATATATATATATATATATATATATATATATATATTTTTTTAAATATGATTATTTATATGATATATATATATATATATATATATATATATATATATATATATATATATATATATATATATGTCTATATATATTTATATGTATATGGTATATATATACATACATACATACATATACAGTATATGTGTGTGTATGTATGATGGGCACACTATCTATCTACTTCTATTTCTCATAATTTTTTTTATTTCTTACCGATAGACTACGGAGTAAGTCGAATCTGTTACCAGGGAATCAGCCCTCCTTGCTGTTTTTTTTTTTTTTTTTTTTTTTTTTTTTAATATTTCTACACACATCAGAAAAAATACTCGAATCTTTGGACATCTGTTGTCATTCTTGACATTTACTTGAAATAAAAGCAAAAGTGATTCCATCACTAAGGAGACCGAAGCCGTTTTATATTCCAGTATCACACATCGATGATGAAATGCAGTATGCTCGCACGATTGCTCGAGTTGATGATTGCAATTTCTTTTCCTCGGATACCCAGCTTTGGAACCTTCCTTACTTACTTTTATCGGTTTCTTCGGACCTGGGCTAGGTAAGGGCACTGGGATCGCCAGTCCCTTTGCCAATGCAGAAAAAAGATCTTATCTTTTGTCACATTTGATCTCCTCTGGCGGTATTAGACTCGACGGTTGTCGTTCACCAGAGTTTAGTTATGAATAAGGCTAATTCCTCAGTGTCGGAGCGGTAGGTGTTGCAGTGTCGTTTGAAGTTTCAAAATACCAATGGAAAGTCTGATAAGATGAAGGTGCCCTTCTCGTGTGATAAAGTGGCTGTGATTTCTCACGCTGAGGCCACGGAAGGCACTCAAGCATTCTACCTACTGGTAGCGTGCATTATTTGGACGCACTCTGGCCATGAATTCTATAGCCATACGTTTCCAAATTCCCTTTGTCGGTTTCCATGTCTCTGCTACATTAAATAGTAAAGACCTTACGTAAACACCACAAGCTGGTGTTCTGTTCACCAGTGGGGTTCTTTTTCCACTACATCCAGGCTGTTGCTTCTCTTTTTCTAACTACTTTTCCACTAACTGCTTCGCAGTTAAGCGTTCCTAGGCTAACGGAAATGTTGTACCTCTTTTATGACCCGCCCTTCCACCACAACATGGTGCTCCACCTCACTCACTATCCTGTTTGATCTTGTCACATATTTTGGGCATTGAAAATCTTTACTTCTCGTACATTTTGCATTCGTAACATTTACTACATTTACTACACACCACTGAGGTAGTCCCCAACCCTTTCCCACGGCACCCATATGGCCACTTTCCTGAAGGCACTTTTTCCTTTGCTTTCTTTCCAGCCACCGTGAGCTTTGTTTCGCATATGTTAATTTTCAGTCTTCTTTTCATTCCCCACTTCTGTCTTGTAAAAATTTTACAAACCTCCTTATCTGATGCCACTGTTAAAGTTAGGTCATCTGTTAAAGTTCGGGGTCTCCCTCTCTGCACTCCATTGATAAATAGGAGTGGCTCTTTAGAAATACAAAATAACAGTCACGGCCACATTCATCCATTAACTCTTGATTCTGTGGTGAGCTCCTGTGCAGAAAAGTGCTTCACCATCATCTGTTTCTCACAGGACGCTGAACACCCCCCCCCCCCCACCCCGTTTGCGCACGCTGAGCCACTCTTCTATTATCTAACCCCACCCTCTACTACCTTGATACAGAATTAAGACCCTTTCATTCCAACACTTATTCCGCTCCTACTCAGCAATTTATTTGATCTTTCTTGCTTCCCAGTGCTTCAAAATTCCACCTGGCATTTTTACCAACTCATCGTTGTTTTCCAGACTGGACTAAACCACTTCAGTTTTTTTTCTTTCTTTATTTTCCCTGTAACATCCACACTTCTCTTCCACTGAATAATCAGTCCCTTCTACATCTCAAAATTTTCTTCTATATACGTTATCCTGTTCTTTCAGACCTTTTACAGAGATTATGTAGTCTTTTTTTTTTTTACTTGTTCTGCGAATCACCTCTTTTCTCATACTACCATTGCTCATTACATTCACTTTCAAATCCCTATAAGAATGAGCCACTTCCATCCATTATTCCACCACTTGCTGCACTTACTCTTGACATCAACTATCCTTGGTATACTCAACTTTGTTAAGGTTTCCCTCCATGATCTTTCTGGCTTCCAGTAATCGTCCATCTTTGAAGAGCAGATCCATCATTTCCTTCGAGGATTGAGCCCCACATTCTCCCTTGTTGGTTTTGTTTGAGGTAAACAGGGGTAATGGGGTGCCTGTTCCAACGGCCTTTGTATTAAAATAAAAAAAAACACTCATTCTGATGAACGGCTCAAGACATGCGTCCTTAATTTAAACCATTTTATTTTTAGATTGGATAGTTCTTAACGATATTAAACTTGCTGCTTTTCCTGCGGCTTCATCGTGTCATATTTAATGTAGCAGTAATAACAATGATTGGTTGATTTTGTGCCTGACGTTTCTTTGGTCTTTCTTGACAGATCTGTCTCTCCGTGTGATATGTCACGTTCACTGGTGGTACTGAAACCTTTTTTTTTTTTTAACAACCCGTCTGAGCAACCTTGAGACTTCTGTGACGTGCATATTCACCGTCAGCGCTTTGGTGAAAGATATCAATTGTTTTTAGTTGTTACCGATCGTCCTACGTGTGTCCTTCCGAAAGTGTACCGTGCTCGTAAAAAATTGCCGTAAAGATATGAATTTATTGAAACCAAGTAATGAAGCTGCGATGAAAGCTGGCATAAAGGACGTCGAGGAGAGCAGGAAAAAATATATGCTGTCGTAACATACAAGAAGAATGAATGAAAAAGGCTGGTGGCCACTGGTCAACATATTTAAGCATTGTCAAACCACCAAGAGTTCCATAAGAACAGATCACCCCCTCAGTACAAGTAACTTTATTTTTGAATGAGTATAGTACTTTAGTTATGTTTTTTCTCCCTGTCATGGTGTGATTCATTTCCAAAGGGTGCTGAAGTTGTCTATCTCTGTTGACAGTGAGTTTACAAAGCATCAACAACAATTATTAATGCTATATAGGAGAGGCAATCCGTTCGTGCGGAAGGAGCCATCTGTTCTTATAGAATTCTTGGTGGTTTGACATTACTTGAAAATGGCTGCATATATTTAATCATGCTTTCCTCGATGTCCGATGTCCTGTATGCCAGCTTTCATCCCAGCTTCATTACTTGGTTTCAGTAACTTTAAGTCCTTTCGGTGATTTTTTTTTTTTTAAGAATGACTCAAAATAATTTATTTCGGGTAATTTTGATTTCTCTTCCTTGTATACCTTTTTTCCATTTTTCTAAAGGAATGTGGGTTTTAGTCACGGGCTTATGATCGTGGATTTCGACTGTAAAAAAGCATTGTCATAATTTCGATTTTAATTTTTTATTCTTTTTTTTTTTTTTTTTTTAGGCTATTCATCGTTCTCTCTAGAGATGTAAACGTACCCGAGCAAATTTTTACGATTAACAAAGGTTATATATCACTAACATGACAGGTGTATAGTACTCTATATGGTAGAGCTTGAGGGAGAGAAGGGAGGAAAACATGGCTAGTGGCATTTAATAAATCTACAGGTCTTATTCACGAAGCGGATAACTTTGCTAAAATAATCATCCATTGTAACGTGTTGAAGAAACCGAAACTATCTTGGTAAGGCAAGTCAGGCTCGCTCTGTTCAAGAAAAGCTGATGTTATTGTCTTTCCTTTATTCAGTGATGACAAACCTGCCTGTAAATAGTAGACCATAGGACTTAAGAAACTCAGAAGAAGGCAGAGAATTTCCCAGTTTGGTAATGAATAGTGTGCTGAACTTGTTTAGCTAGCTGACTCTCGAGCTTGTTACTTCCACAGTGTGGTCATAAGAGTAGCAGCAACATATAGCCATGAAGCTCTTGAGAGCAATGCTCAAAGTCATATCTACAGAAGAAGCAGAGAACAGCAACCTCACAGCAGAGTTGAAATGAACTTGAGTTTTTGGATAGATCTAGGTCACTGATTAGACGGAAGCCCTTTAATTCAGCCTTATCGAGAAGGCACGGGGAGAGACTCCCAAGATATGAGTATAATTCTGTACTCCATACAAGAGCTGATTATTCTTACATAAAGCTGATGCAGCTGCTGCTTAAACAGAGATATGCGGAAACTACAGGACACACTACGCTTCCAAGAGGTAGACTTAAACAAACCCTTGGGGTAATTACCTACAACTTACTATTTACCTCTGAACCTGCGGAAAGGGCCTATTAAATTGAAAGATAATGAATTACTGGAATGACTGAAAAAGAAGTTCTTTCCGTCCCGTCTAAAGGTACTGTATTCGTCTATATTTTAGTAACATTTGAATAAACAGGAGATCATCAGTTTCCCAGAGACAGAAGACTGAGAGGGACATGACATGCGAAGAGTCCAATTAAATGCAAATGAATGACTAACAACACAGGGGCTATCAAGAAACTGTTTATGCAAAGGAGGAAAAGGATGGGGGAGAAAGCAAATTCGTGACAGACACATCTAGGGGTAGGGAAAGGAACAGAATAGAGAAAGCCCCGTCAAGTTTGTCTAACAGAGCCTTAAGGTAGAGACAACATTAGAACTCTAGTGATTGTCAAGATCAATAATACGATTCTCCAGACTCCTGGAATACGATAACCAGATGGGAGTAAAGTAGGACAGATATTTATTAGCCTTGCCTCACAAAACTGTTGATGACCAGAGAGGAACACGTAGGACTGCAATTGTTTCAGGAACAGAATTAAGTGAGAAATATTAGTTATTTAGTTTAGTTATAATCATAGATGAAAATTTAAAAAAGGGATCACTTTGACTTGATTGTGCAATCTAGTTAATTGTATATATGTAAACTACAGTAGAAGGGAAAGAAATTAGAGTAAAAGTAAAGGAGGTTAAAGCACCTTTCCTTAGCAGCAAGATGTACAAGGGCGCACTTCCAATTAAGACCACAGACAAGTGCTGGGCCGAGTTCAGTTACTGACTCCTTGGAGAAAGGAGGAGGATGACATTAGGCCTATACGCCTTTCCCATCTTCAGAGACTGTGAACTGAAATAATAATAAGAGAAGATATGTCGTTGGCAAGAGATTTCATTACAGGATCTGGATGATTAAGATAAAACATAGCTAAAGAGAGTGGTTCCTTTCGGAAGTAGCTGCAGCCATAGTAATAATGTATCTGAAGGGAAAATTTAAGTTAGTTCCTTCATTCATGTTCTTCGGTTTATAGATGGGAAATTATGTAATCATGTATAAAGTTATTTAAATTTTAGTTCTGTTTTGTCACGAACACTAAAGCTGACCGGTAGGTTGCCAAGATACGATGATAAAACCTCCAGACTCATGGCCGCAGCCATGATACAATGAATGTAAATGGGTTTCCTTTGTCCACCTAAATAATATGAAAACAATTCTTTGCTTTATAGTTAATCCTAGGATATAAAATAGTGACCAACTGCTATGGTAATCAAGAAAAACAAATATTTCGAAAATGTGTCAAATAATGCAGTTTAGACTTGAAAAGATAGAATGTCATTTCATCAACAGGCAAGAAAACTGATAATTTGATCTGCTCTGAACACCAGACGATTCTCTCTCCTTGAATCCATTCTATTTGCGGTTCCCAGAAAGTGCTAGTCATGACTGCGGATGCAAAACTCACATGAACGGAAAACTTTATTACAAAGGCTACGTCCCCAAGACATTCGTTGAATACCTTGCCGCTGCCTTGTGAAGTTATTCGTTCAGAATACAGAATTATGAGTTTTTTCTCGAAACAAACATTCACACACAAACCCTCTCTCTCTCTCTCTCTCTCTCTCTCTCTCTCTCTATATATATATATATATATATATATATATATATATATATATATATATATATATATATATATATATATACATATATACATATATATATACATATATATATATATATACAGTATATATATATACTATATATCATACATATATATATATATATATATATATATATATATATATATATATATATATATATATATACATACATACATACATATATATACATCTATATATTATAAACATAATTCAACAGAGGCAACCCCAAAAAATAGCAAGACAATGGTCGTTGCCACATTCATAAAAAAATTGCTGAATCGTGAATAAAGCCCCTATGCAGAAAACATCCACAGCGATATTGCTTCTTACATTGAAGGCTCGTCATCAGTGCGTTGAGCCCTCTTTACTTACTACGCCATTCACCTGAAGGTTTTCCTCCCCCACCTTCCTCCTAACACTTCAGACTTACACTCTCTTTTCATCAGCCTATTGCCCCCATTCTTTCCACATAACCGAACCACCTCAGAACACTGATCCATCGTTTTACTCACGATAACCTTTTTACCTGAAAGGTTACCTTTCTGCTTACCACTAATGCATATCTACACATTTCTTACCCTTTCAGTTCTGTAGGATTTTCATGCATACGCCACTCGTTTGGTTTTCATCCTTGCGAATGAAACAAATCCTAGCACTAATAACACCTCGGTTATTAAAGTAATAATGAATTTAGAGATTAAATCAAAACTGCTCGACAAATGAAAAAATAAATATATCACCTTTTGAAAAGTGGACTTACAGGCATTGAGTAGTTCTGAGCTCAAGGTTAAGATGATATGATAAGATTAGGATTCAATACCTTCATATTTTGTAATATATTTTCTGAGCACGGCCAAGTGCAGGGAGGATAACTAACAGATTTATCTGTTAGATAATAACTCGGTAAGATAACAGTTATCGTCTTGACTAGAAGCGGTTTCCTCATGACATCGTTGTTATTATTATTATTATTTTTTCTTTTCTATCACTGTCATCCTATTCGACTGGATGGTTTTTTTTTATAGTGTGGGGTTCTGGGTTGCATTCTGCCTCCTTAGGAGTTCATCACTTTTCTTACTATGTGCGCTGTTTCTAGTAGCACACTTTTTTGCATGAGTCCTGGAGCTACTTAGGAATATAGTTTTTCCAGATTCCTTTTCAGAAATAGTTATATTTATATATATAAATAGTTATATTATATATATATATATATATATTATATATTATATATATATATATATATATATATATAAGTATGTGTGTATGGATTTACGTATATATATATATATATATATATATATATAATATATATATATATATATATATACAATATATATATATATATATATATATATATATATATATATATATATATATATATATATATATATATATATATATACTGAGAAATCACAAAAGTAAAGTGCGTGATTTTGTTTACTAACTGAAGCCACTTAGAAAGTCAAAAATGAAACGACGGAGTGAAGTACTTTCGTGTATTTTAACACATCTTCGGAGCAAAAAGTAATACAGAGCACAAAAACGAGAAAGCAAGAGTGAAGAAAAGAACTAAAATATGTACAGTTAGGCCAATACAAACAGAAACAGTTAGTCCAGATCACTTAACTACTTAACACCCAAAAAAGTCAAAACTATAAAAGGAATTGCCTAATGACCGCGTTATATACAGAAATGAATGATAAAAAGCTGACTACTTGTTGACCAATTTATAAAACAACTGAATTCACAATTAAGAATAATAACAATAATAACAGTAATAACAATATACATAAAAAGACATCAATAAAAAAGAATCAACGACAAATAATATTAAAATAACTGAACGAACAATAAAAAATACATAAAAAGGAAAATGACAAGTTGTACACAGAATTACAGGATAATGTTAAAACACTTCACTATTTGATCTAAAATAAGGTTGTCTAATTTGTACACACCAGGGCTCAAATTTAAAAGTTTTCTGGAATACGTCCTTATAAAAGCAGATTCAGTTATATTCCTACTAATATATTCGTTACAAAATACAATTTCTTTTGCTTCTGTCCAGTCAGTAGCATGGCGAAAATGACTGAGAGGATTAAAAAGTGCACAAGAAGTCTGCCCTGTTCTAACCGAATATTTATGTTGGTTTAATCTAGTAGACCAATGTATTTCTTGTCACAACTTTTACAAGGAATGGAATAAAGGCAGCAGGTAGATGAAAATGGGAAGTTCTTTATAAGCAAATTATATACCGCATTTGAGCTTTTGAAAACTATAACTTTACATCAAAATGTCTACGTACCTTAGGTAATCCATAGAAATTCCTGTGATAAGGTAAAACCAACATACTGTATATGAGATATATAGGATATATATATATTATATATATATATATATATATATATATATATATATATATATATTTATATATGTATAATTGTATATATATAAACATATATAAATATATATACCTATAATTATATATATATTTTAAATATATATATATAAATATACATATATAAATATATATAAATATATATATATATATATATATATATATATATATATAGATAGATATATTGTCAGTATGTGTTAAATTTAACATAAATTAATTTGTTTTGAAAAAGTCACTTTGGCAGTAATTGTTTTTTTGGGAACGTAATGACCCTGTTTCCTCCTCCCCGACATTTCTGACTTGTTGTATAGTTTTAATTACAATGAGCTTGTTTTATTTTCACATGTGGTGTTGGCTTCTCATCCGGAGCTGTATTCGACACTGTCTCGCCAGGACTGGGTCAGTTGTTTCTGGACCATTAACATTGTGAGGGCTTGACTTATTTTGGGATTACGAGATCTGCCTTTCTTCAGTTGCTGCTGCTGTCCTCCTTTGGGAGATTGTTTATTCTACAGTCTGCACCCTTGGTTCAGTTATTTTGCCAAGGGACCTCTCTGCCAACTGGTAAGGTGATTACCTGTCGGACGACCGTGTCCATTGATTGTTGTGCGACATTAAAAGTGATTCATTCTTCAGTCTGCGCCCTTGGCCCAGTTATTTTACCAAGGGACCTCTTACGTTTGGTAAGGTCTTAGGAATATATATTTTTCCCCTCGACCCGTGATTTGAAGGCTGTGTTAGCCACTACCACCGTTTAGAGCTCACTTAAGGGAAGCAATTTATTTTATAAATATTTAGTGTGTAATAAGGTAGGTTATTCTGACTTTTCGACATTCTATTACTTTCAGGGCAAGTCTCTTTTAAAGTAATTGCATAGTCTGTCTTAATTTGGTGTAAGTGTTTGTTATTCGAATGTTTTCAGTGTAGGGTTGATTTTTTTGTGTTTATTTAATGTATTTTGTAAGAGGCTCAGTGGTCATTTCCTTTTCTAAAAAGTTTGTATTAAATATTAAGGTTTTTATTTTCAGTTTTTCTTATCCTCCTTGATTCCATCTCTGTACACTCTGTTTGCGGCCATTCCACCTATTGTGGACTTGGTCATTAGTGACTTATTTGTATTTTAAGAGACTTGTGTATGTTGATGGGCTTGGACCCATAACAATGTATAAATATATATAAATATATATATATATATAATATATATATATATATATATATATATATACTAAATATAAAATATATATATGTATATAAATTTATATATATATATATACATATATATATGAATATATATATATATATATATATATATATATATATATATATATATATATATTATATATAGCCTATGTGTGTATATACAGTATGTATCTAGAAAACAGAGAAAACGCATTTTTTTCGAAGTGGAAATATCCTATTTCATTCAGTCTGTAGAAAGGACCGTAAACCCAAATAAATCTCTCCGCCTGTCAAAACAAGTCGCCAACCGCAACTTCAAGAACACACAAGTACTAACGAGGCGCTAAGAGAAATCGCATTTAGCCGTGCCTTCGAGATCCACGAGATCTCCGAGGGGAAGGCCTGTAAACATATGGTTAGTATAAGGCGTGAGAAAATATCCCTCACCCCTTTGCCTTCAAAGGAAAGTCCAGAGAAACAAGCCACTCCCACAAGTCAGGTCTGGTTGATTTGGCCAATCAAATGCCATCAGTGCCAGAGACCTAAAGACGTCCTACAAGGACCCAATACCCAATAACCAACAGGAATTCCTTAAAACACACCTCCAAGAGTTGGAATGAAGCAAGTGGAGGAGGTGCCTCAGAACACAGTACCTGCCCAGAATATGACGTCATGGTTGACACAAGGAAATGGACAGAGTCTAAGCAGAGTCGATAGAGAGTTGACAAGAGCGGAAGGAGAGAGAGAGAGAGAGAGAGAGAGAGAGAGACAATTCCAAAGTGAGGGGAAGCAGAAAAGAAACCGAAAGACAGCACGAGAAAAGCGTGTTAGTGTTGATTGACTCTCGGAACATTAGTCCCCTTAATCAAATGCGTTAAGTCTGTCAATCCGATATTCGAAGTCTCGAACCAGTAGAAACTATACGGTGGAAACTGTAAGAAAAGAAGTGCAAAAATAATCCAGAAACGGGAACAATTAATCATTTTCCCCCTAACCTTAAGTCTTTTTGGAATTTAGTTAAGTGTTTTAAAGAATCACTTGTTCCTACTTACAATAATTACCACGCCACTACCCCGGACACGTTACCTTAGATGTCATGCCCTTATAAAGAGGAGAGAAACTGGGCACGACAAGATCTGGTGGCAGCAGTGTGATAATAACATCTGTGACGATCAAAATAGCTGGTGTTGTAATGGATAACGAATAGCTGGTGAAACAGTGAAGTGAGATAAACAATTGAAAGTGGAACAAACAAGTGATAGAAGAAAAACACCGAAGACAAGAACATACGCTGCTCTGCAAAGAAGAAAATATATCGCGCCACACGCAGACACACACAGCGCTACAAGAAAGCAGAAGACTACGCCGCAGAAAGAGAGATTCCTTTTTTCCTCGCACTGCCACCGATGATTTCCAGTGATCGAGTGAGAGCAAGATTCCCAGCTAAGGTGCAGTGACGGAAGAACGCTGAAGAATAATGTGAAGAAGAAGAAGACAAACGAACAACCCCAACCCTTGGACGAAAGTTTACGACGAACAAAATCAAGCTGCAGAGAGAATTCCCGTAGAAAGACCAGAGAAAAAACGCCATATTCACAATAAGAATGATGTCCTTACAGTCACACAAATACGTAGAATTTTTTTTATCTTTGAGTTAGAAACACAAAATTAAGTTGACTAAGAACACTTGTATTAATATCCATTTGAAACACAAAACTCATACGTAAATTAAATAGACTTGGCAACAAGAGTTTTTTCTCTTTCTATAACTAAGCACTTACCGATCATTTTTACTAAACTTTATCCAACATATGGCATGACTAACCCATAATTTCTGAATTATATTTGTGTCATTATACGATTATTTTAAGCATTTAATTTCTTATTTAACATTCATTAGCTGAAAGTTATATATATATTTTTTTTTGATCGCGTAATCTCATAACTTGTTAAATCATGTGTTTTTTTCCTGAAGATTATTTATTTTCTCTTTATTTCTTTTGAAGCGAGTGATAATTTTATTTGTTATTTGTTCTACTAGCACTGTCAAGGGTAATTAGAAGTTAAGGGACTTTTTTTTATTTGACATCGCCAATCGGTAATTTAGAATTTTGAGGGAAATCTTAATGATTGATTAGCTTTACTTTAAGTAGGATAGAAGTGTTTATGATCTTTTTGGGAATTTTTTTTGCGATTTTAAGAAATGGTTGACTTTATTTTTTAGTTATGACTACCATAACTTAAACACTGTGCCGTTACACTTAGCGCTTAAGAAAGTGTTTGTCATTAATGAATAAATGACCAGAAAGAGATCGGCACAAACTAAAAGTGTAAGAACTCCTGTTTACACGAGAAGTCAAACCAATAATTTAACCATGGATAGGGGAACACAGTCAACTAGCTCAGACCCAGCAGCCGGAGGTACACATAAAAGACATGCAATTAACCATATAGCTAAATTTTGTGGAAGGGAAGGTCAGGGTGCCTGTAACTTAGAAAACTGGATAGAGCAGGTAGGCATACACCTGAGGAATGTAACAGGGACAGATAGCGAAAAACTCATTGAAGCGAAGAGCTACCTTGATCTGGAAGCAGGGGGAGACTTAGAACGATATGTCCATTCCGAGACATACCAAAAACTTAAGGATTGGGAAGAAATGAAACAGTTCTTTAGGAAAGTATATTCCCCAGTAGGCGAAACAGATCCTGTTACCGGTCTCGCAAAGATACTTCATGATTGGAAAATATACAAAGGTAAGAAAAGTAGTTCTCTGTTATATAACGACTTTGAAGAGTGGGGTCAGGCATTTCCAAACAAACAATGGACAAGAACCGAAGGAGTTAGCATTGCTGTTGGGAACTTTACCAACACCCGTTATTGCAAGGATGAACCGTAAATGGTAGACATCAGATGACGTAGCTGACATCAAAGAGGAAGTAGCAAGAATCTTAGGTAGGAATCCCGAAGGGAACCCCATATACGGACCTTTAGTCACCAAAGGACAAGATGAAGGGGGACAAAATAGATCTAGGAGACCAGATAGAATCAGAAATAGGACATTAGGTAATACGTCTCAAAGGGGATTTGCGACAGTCACATGTTATAACTGTCAGAAGAAGGGACATTGTGCCAGTGACTGCCGAGGGATAGCTAATTGCCCTTTCCACAAGAGAGCAGGGCATAGCACTCGAGATTGCAGAAATAGACCTGCTTCAGCACCTAGATATAGATCTCAGTCAAGAGGCAGAGAGAGAAACCGTAGTCAGTCTCCACAAGCTAGAAGGAATAGGGATTCAAACTCAAATAGGTATCAAGACACTAACCAATATATTGTAACGTGCCATTGCTTTTTGCAATAGCACGTGAAGCTCTGCTTATTTAAAATTAACATTAAAGAATAAAGCAAAAAAGTACAGACAGTGAGTCAACTTCACGACCACCCAGAACCGAGGAACAGGAAGCGATCAAAACACCCCTGACAATAGCACCAGCTAAATCCTTGGCGCCCTCACAAGAAAAACTCCGTCCATCCCCTCTAAGCCTATTATCCCGCCTTTGTCAGCCTTTAATTTCTCTGGGTACCGTCGTTCATCTCCTTGTTCCAGCACTGCTGCTGTGATGCTGCCAAAACAAGGGAACCTCATATCAATTGCTATTTTATATTGTTCCCTCTCAGCCTTCAGCACTCTTTGTATAAGTGCACGTGAAAGTGTTTTCTTTGCAACAAAGCGACAGAAAATTTGTCTTGCAGAACAGGCGTTTGATGCTGTGTCTGCCTGTTCATCCACAGTGCCAATTCCTGAATTCCCGACGTGGAAGAATACTTCAAGAGAAATCTCTTAAGACTTATGTGCCTCCATGACAGAGTTCCTGTATATTTACTTATCTTTAGAGTTCCCACCATTGAATTATTTATTTCAGAGTAAAATTAATTCTATAGTTAAAGTTCACCATAGATCATAAAGTCTTTTGATATTGGCACCATTTGTTTTGTGACTAACATAATAGCAGTGCCAAGGAGCTGGTGAGGAGCTGCAATATCCTTCTCATCTTTGTAATAAAACCTAATTAGTGAAGTCTTGCATTTCTTTTGAAAACCAATTTATTTACTGTTAACTTACTTCTTTTCACGAGTTTAGCCAAGTAGTCAGATGAGTTTCAATTGTGTTGAGAGCTAAATAGACCAATCCCGGGCTAGGCTCGAGAGAATATATATGTGTATGTGTGTGTATATATGTATATATATATATATATATATATATATATATATATATATATATATATATATATATATATATATATATACATATATATATATATACATATACATATATATACATATACATCATATATACACGTGTAATTCTAATAGCCACAATGCCCTCTTAACTTCTCGAATTCTTCACGCTTTTTTGGATATGGTTGTAACTACGAGCCGAAAGATCCAAACGGAAGAAATTGAAGAGACTGTGATAGCGGGAAGCGAACCCACATTACCTTAATCACAAGGAGGTCACGTTGCCGACCTGACCACGAGAAGGATAAAAGTCTATTACCTCTCGTACATACATATACCTGTTTTTTCAGATATATTTATTAGAGCTGGAATAGACCCATCCTCGCCATCGAAGCCAAGTGGGCAATCGTTTTATTGCTTTTTAGGCTGAAATATATATGTAGAATCTACTGGTCACTTTTACCAAACACATATGTAATTCTAATAGCCACAATGCCCTCTTAACTTCTTGAATTCTTCGCGCTTTTTTGGATATGCTTGTAACTACGAAGCCGAAAGACCTAAACGGAAGAAATTGAAGAGACTGTGATGGCCGGTTGCAGGAAGCGAACCCATGTTACTTTAATCACAAGGAGGTTGCGTTGCCGACCTGACCACGAGAAGAATAAAAGTCTATTACCTCTCGTACATACATATACCTGTCGTTTTCAGATGTATTTATTAGAGCTGGAATAGACCCATCCTCACCATCATAGCCAAGTGGGCAATCGTTTTTATTGCTTTTTAGCCTGAATTATATATGTAGAATCTACTGGTCACTCTTACCAGACACATATGCAGTTCTAATAGCCACAATGCCCTCTTAACTTCTCGAATTCTTGGCGCTTTTTGGATATGCTCCGTAACTACGAAGCCTCAAAGATCCAGACGGAAGAAATTGAAGAGAGTGTGATGGCGGTGCGAAGCGAACCCACGTTACCCCTTAATCACAAAGGAGGTCGCGTTGCCGACCTGACCACGAGAAGGATAAAGTCAATTACCTCTTGTACATACATATACCTGTCGTTTTCGAGATATATTTATTAGAGCTGAATAGACCCCATCCTCACCATCGTAGCCAAGTGGGCAATCGTTTTTATCTTTTCAGGCCGAAATATATAACAGAATCTACTGTCACTTTTACCAGACACATATGTAATTCTAATAGCCACAATGCCCTCTTAACTTCTCGAATTCTTCGAGCTTTTTGATATGCTTGTAAACTACGAAGCTGAAAGATCCAAACGGAAGAAATAGAAGAGACTGTGATGGCGGTCGCGGGGAAGCGTCCCACGTTACCTTAATCACAAGGAGGTCGCGTTGCCGACCTGACCACGAGAAGGATAAAAGTCAATTAACTCTTGTACATACATATACCTGTCATTTTCAGATATATTTATTAGAGCTGGAATAGACCCATCCTCACCATCGTAGCCAAGTGAATAATTACTTTTGATGCTCCATGGGTGCTTTGCTTCTTTGCGAAGATTTTTCACAAGGGCTAGATTTCATGTTGACGTGATTATAGATTGATATATGTCGTATAGTTATATTTGTAATGTACAAATGTAAATGTACGCAATTTTCTCACAATTTTTCGTTTATATTGCTTGGTGGCATCAGTGTCTGTAATGCTTTAGGTTTTGTGGCAAAAAAGTAAGGATTGTGACTGACTAGCAGATTTGTAGAAAAAATTAATTTTCATTTTCGTATTTGGATAGTTTCCTCTCTCTCTCTCTCTCTCTCTCTCTCTCTCTCTCTCTCTCTCTCTCTCAACAGTACTGTATTCCTTTTAAGTAGAATGTGGTTTTGGAACCTCACGTAATAGGAAATGTTTCAAAAACGGGTTCTGTTGGCAGGCCAAAGTTTATGCTTGCTTATTGAGAAATATATCAAAGTTTGAAGTCACATGCAAGAACTTGGGAGTACTGCAGGTCGGGGGAGTAAAAGTATGTATTTGAATAACAATGACAAAAAACACTAATATATCCTAACCTAACCTAGGGATCATGCCCTGACTTCCAGTTATGGCCAAATTATGGTATGGTCCTCCTAATTATTAGCTGAATTGTTGGGACTGCAGAATTTCAGACTAGGTGTAAATGTGTGTGTCTTTTTTTTAACAAGCTCACTGAGGTCTCATTTCACTGTTTACAGTATTTAGTTTTCCAGCTGGTTTTTCTTTGTATTATAGTTTCTAGTTTATTCTTTACTTCTTATTTTCCTTTTTCTTCTGGCTTCCTTTCCCAGTTGGAGGCTTTGGCATGTAGAATTTTGCCTTTCCAGATTCTACAAAAAATATACATTGTAGGCCTATTGGATATCAAAGTACAGTGCCATTGTTTTAATAAGACACATTTCTAAAAAAAAAATTAAACACAAGTAATAAGGCCTAGATGTGAAAATATGACATTTTAAAAATAAATAACTGTCTTTTTTGTTCCATATGAATAGGGCTCATCTTCTGAATAATTATAATTGAGTTAAGAACGAATTGTATAACTCTTGTATTCAAAATCAATACAGGAGTCTAATTCAACTGTGTTAGATTTATACCTTAAATATTTTTGCAACAAGGAGAATTTTCTATTTTAATGTTAACAAAGATAAAACCAGGTTATTTATACAGTACAGTACTTTGCATCCATTAGCAATCTGATAACTGAAGTACAAACTACTAACTTTGTAAAGTCCCTGCTCAACGGGTTCTCTATGATGAACATCCTGTTTTCTGCGGTGCCTTCACATGCGACCTAAGGTCGGACTGTAAAGTCCCCTCTCAACAGGTTTTCTCTAGTGAACCTCCATTTCTGATACCTTTTCCCTGACCTTAGGTCAGGTACCTATCATATTTTTATTTATCACAAATGTGCATTTATTTACTCATTTGTGCCCTTTTTGTATTGTAAATGTGTCAGAGCATTGTTGTGTCTAATCTGTTAATTTTATTTGTCATTATCTGTATTTACCTGTCCTGTTTCACATTACGAACAATTGACACTCCCAGGTCACCTGTATGTCCTTGTATGTCTTTGTACTGATCATCCTTTTGCGCTTTATAAGCGACCTGCTCATAATAAACAGCATTAAATGTCTACCTGCTCTCTCTTTTGCACCCTCTCACAGTGGTGACCCGAGGTCAGTTCCCGGAGCCATTAACAGACCCAAACAGTGACTTAGTCTTGTACTGACTACCCCACGCCCTAACAGGACTTCGGCGGTTTAACAAAGCGTTCGGGCGTACGACCTGATCGACCAGATCACGGCGTCGTGCGCGGACCCGCTCGGCTTGCGCTCCCAAGTGTGTATTGGCGCAAGTGTAACTCACTCCAGTGATAGTGCGAAGCGACATGGCGCGAACATTCCCTCCCACATACAAATAACTGCGAACTTCTGAGTCTGATATCTCCTCGCGCAAAACCCTTAGCCCTCCCCAACGCCAAGGCTCGTGTGCTCCTCCACGCTGGTACCCACTCTCTCCGCTGCCCTTCTGACGGACCAACTGAGGTCCGCCCCTGCCTCCTCAAGCTGCCGCCATTCACGCTCACACACCACAACCCATCATCTTTGGCTCTACAGAGTCAAGGGCAGTTCAGGTTGACAGGCATGACCTGCGAAGTGCTGCAGGCGAACATCAGTGATGCGCCCTCCCGGAGAGGTTTCGGAAAATCGCCCGTGGGTGTCTGCAAGTCCTGCCACCTGCCAGAAGCTGAGGCCTCTCTCGTCGACCTGCTCCTGCCGATCTCCGAGAGGGCTGCCCTGCACCTCGACTTCGCCAACAACCCCGGCACGACCAGAACCTCCTGGAGACGTGGAGACGTCATCCAGGACCCTTCTTATCTACCCAGGACGGACGGCGTCAGGCACATGGAGATAAGTCTGTTGAGGAGATCTTCCTCCGTCAGCTCCTCCTGGAGGTTCGGACCCAGATGCGGAGCCTTACACCCCTGCCCCTCGAGGACCTGATTAAAATGGCTTGCAAGACTGACTCCACAAGGGCAGCAAAGCAGGCATCCATACCTGCACACCCCATCAACTCCTCAGCCGCGAAACCAGAAGGGAGATAAGCGCCCGTCGTCAGGGCAACCAACCCATCACCAGAAGAAGCAATTGCCGGAGGCCTTGCTCTACCACGGCCCAGGTACAGCAGGACGCTTGGACTGTGGCCCCCCTGCCTTTCGCCCATCCAAAAACAGGGGCACCCGATTGGCCCAACAGCACAGGCTGCCCAACACCAGTGAGTTTTACGTCCGCAACCTGCATCTCCGGCAGGATGATGCTGATGCATTGACACTGGGGGCGTAAACGGCGCGTTCCCGCTTCATCAGGACCGCAAACGCCTGTCGGACCGGCTCACCTCTGATGGCCACCAACGGGTCCCCATCTCCTCTCCTGATTTACCAAGCTCCGTCGGTCTCCATCCCAGCCGGAGGTACAAGTGGAGCTTCATCATTGCGGACGTGAGGACCACTCCTGAGTGCGGACTTCCTGGCCCACTTCGGACTGGCAGTCAACATCAGCCGCAGCGCCTGCTGGACTTGGTCCTGCCAGTCCCTTCCCCTGGCAGCGAGCCCCAAGCGTGCCTGATCTGTTCTGCGCTCACACCAGTCGCCTCGCTTCTGAAGGAATTCCCCGGTATTCAAGCCCGAACTGCATCAGGTGCGGGCCCCTGCTAAACACGGAGTTACCACCACATCAAAACAGAAGGGCTGACACACAAAGTTCTGGGCCGCCTTCGCCTCGGCGCCGAGAGGCCAGGGCGCTTTCGCCAAGATGGAGCATGGGCACATGTGGGAAGGGCCTCCCAGCCCGTGGGCCTCCCCTTCCACATGGTGCAGAAACCAGACGACTCCTGGAGGCTTTGCGGCGACTACAGGCAGCTCAACCTCGCCACAGGAACAGATCACTACCCTCTCCCAAACATGCAAGGCCTCGGCCTCTTTCCACAGGGCCAAAATATTTTCTAAATTGGATCTTTTAAAGTCCTACTTCCAGGTACCAGTAGCTCCATAGGATATCCCCAAAACCGCCATCATCACCCTTCGGGTCCTCGTCTTCGCCTTCTCCACCTTGGCCTGAGGAATGCAGGGGCGACTTTCGAAGACAATGGACAGCATCCGAGGACCTGAACTTTCGTCTGTTATGTAGGTGACATTTTAATTTTCCAGATCTCACAAAAAACACCTGCGGCACATCTGAAGGTCCTTCCACGCCTGCGAGAGGCGGCCTCGTCGTCATGTTCGACAAATGCACCTTTAGGCGTTGAAAGAGTTGACTTCTGGGCGGTTATCTGATGAGCGTCCCGCCCACTTGCATCGAAGGTCAGAAGCCGTTGCCAGGTTCCCCACCCCTATCTCCATTCAGGCGTACAAAATTCCTCAGGATGGTCAACTACTATAGGAAGCTCTTCCCGGGGTCACACACCATGGCCCCCTTGGCGGAGATCCTGAAGGGCCATCCGAAGACCTTGGTGTGGGGCTACGGCAGCGGGCCTTCTCCCTGATGAAGGCCGCCCTCACCGAGCAGCTGCCTTGGGCCACGAGACAACGTCCCCTCCGGCTGGCGACAGGCGCCAGCGCGTCGCCGTGGGGCCGTCCTGGAGCAGGTCGTCGCTGGAGGCCCCAGCCCATTGCCTTCTTCGGCAGGAAGCTCAGTCCCACAGTCCCGCTCTGGCACCGGCCGACAGGGAACTCTGCGCCAGTGTACCGGGCGGTATGCCACTCAGTTCCTCCTGGAGCACCCTTCACCAATTTGGACGGACCACCAGCCGCTGGTCCATGCCTTCCTAAAGCGGGGATGCATGGTCCTCCAGGCAGCAGCGGCATCACGGCCATCGCGAAGATTCACCTGCACCATCCGTCACCTCCCCGACCAGGAAGAACCCTGTGGCCAGGCGCCCTCTCAGGGATCGGCAGACTCAGCGCCAGGTGCAGCTTGGGATCGACCTCAGGACTTGTGCCTTGAGGAGCTGGGCCGCGACCCAGGGTTCCAGCACGCGCAGCCATCACACGTAGAAAGCTCAGAGTGGAGGACATGCCCCTCGCCCGCAAATCCCAGCACTGCTGAGCTGCGCAGCACTGGCCACCCCCGCCCACTGGTACCCGCCTCCCACCGCCATCTGATTTTCGACATCATCCACGGGCTGTCCCACCCCTCCGGCAGGACGACGGCCAAGCTGCTGGCAGAGAAGTTCGTCTGGCACAGCATACGGAAGACGCGACAACCTGGGCGAGGCAGTGCATCCGGTGCCAGACCAGCAAAGTAGGGCGCCACACCGAGTCGGGGTTGGGCGACTTCCCCCAGCCAAGAAGGCGTTTCGGACACATTCGTGTCGATGTGGTAGGCCCCCTTCCCCCATCAGGCAAGGCCAGGTATCTCCTGACAGTCGTCAACAGCTCCACCAGGTGGCCTGAAGCGACGCCCATGGAAGAAGCCACCGCCAGTGCGTGTGCCGAGGCCCTCCTCTCCAGCTGGATCAGCCGGTTCGGTGTCCTGGACCATATAACTATGGACAGGGGCCCTGCTTTCCTGTTCGAGCTATGGACCACCCTGGCACGCCTGCTGGGGACCACTCACCACAGCACCACCACCTACAATCCCGCAGCCAATGGAATGGTGGAAAGGTTCCACAGGTCCCTGAAGGCATCCCTCATGGCTCGTTGCACCTCCGAGAATTGGAAGTACCAGCTGCCTTGGGTCCTCCTTGCGCTGAGGACCGCCCCCAGAGCCAATGGCGACCCGTCCGCAGCAGAAAAGGTCTTCGGGGAGACCCTCGTAGTCCCGGGGGAACTCATCACAGAGGACCGGGACGACTTAACAACGCAGAGGCTCAGCAAAAGGGTTGGGAAGTTCGCCCCTGCCGGCGGACATATACTGACAGGACGTCCCCCTTCCCCCCTCAAATTGGGACCACCTTGATGTGGTGAGGGGGCTCTCGAACCTAGGGATCTATTTTCCCTAAGTTTGATCCCAAGTGTCCCACATATATATAAATACGCTTTAGGAATAATTTTGTGGATTTTTCCACTTTTTTCAAAATTTCCAAAATTAATAAATAGGAAAACATATCATGGCATGGAGTGAAGTTGAATCTGAAGCTAAATAGTGGGAACTGTGGTAGAACCATCAACTACCTGATAATGTTCGGACCTGGTTTTTCAGGCGGAACTATTCTGTGGAGCTGGACCACGGATTCCAGGGGGGCCTGGTTCTAGGAATAGGACTCTCGGCTTTCTGTCCGGTTAGCCCATATTGTGATTAGGATGGGGATGACTGTATTATTACAATACACTCAATCCTAGCAAGCGGGTTTTGCTTACACTTGGGCCATACTAATCATGATGTGCCATCCCCCTTTTGGGGTAGGGTAGGGACGCGGACATTTGGGAGTCAGTTCCCACTTGTGCCATTAGTGGAACATCCAACTTCATAAAAAGCCAATGATATCTTTTCAAGATTTATTATTTTTTTTTTTTTTTTTTTTTTTTTTTTTTTTTTATTTTTTTTTTTTTTTTTTTTTTTTTTTTTTTTTTTTTTTTTTTATATATATATCTTTTATGCAAAGTAGTCTTGAGGATATTAGTACCCCTGGACCCCATGATGGTAAAATTCTGGCACAGTCGATGACTAATGGAACGTCTCTCCCGAATCTCCTTAACATAAATAGAAATGCTACAACGGAACATCCTGTTCCAAGTAAAATATCAATCCCTAAAGACTCGAAGAGTCTAGAAAGTGAAAAAGAAACAAATAATAACAAATTGGTAAACTCCAGTATTGTAACACTGGAACCATACATAAAGGACAATAACTCTAAAATAGAAATAAGTAATCCCCCTAAAACCCCATCGACACAAGACAGCTCATCACCGATGAATGTGAAAAAATTGAAAAGAAATAACTATCGACTAAATCCAACACTAGTTCATTTTGAACATATTTTTGGACCAGACAATTGGTCCAGATTTTTAATATTAAAAGCAGAAAAACAGATCTCACCAGCCATTTTAGAGAACAAATTATTAAATATACACCCCACACAAGACATGGAATGTAGACATATCAAAAACAATGAATGGCTAATACAAACAACAACCAAAGCCCAATCAACAACTTTTCTACAAATAACCAACATAAATGAAATAAAAGTAACAGTAACCAGCCATGAAACACTTAATTATACACAAGGCACAGTAATGCTCCCAGACAATGATGAAAAAGAGCTACCATCAAAACAAATCTTAATTGACTCCTTAAACTAAGATACAATAACATACATGACTTGGAATTATATGCTGTCCCAAGTAGAAGGGATGCAAATAAACATATTAAAATAGTCAAAATAAAATTTACAAACTGGGAACTGCCACGAAAAATAAAAATTCTGGGACTGAATAGAGAGGTTCGCCCCTTTGTCCCTAAACCTCTCCAATGCTCTAACTGTCAAAAATATGGCCATTCAACCAAAAGATGTAGAAATAACGCTATATGCGCTGTATGTTCTGAAAACCACACAACAAATTGGAAATGCCAAACCTTCAAATGTGTAAATTGCAAATTAAATCATCATGCTAAATCTAAAGACTGTATATTTTATCAATATTATACAGAATTACAAATGTTAATGGACAGAACTGGTATGCCCGTTAACGAAGCCAAACTCGAACTGAAGGTGAGAGGAATCAATGACCCAGGAAAACTCCATTCATATTCAAATATTGTAACAACTCATAATAAACATAAAGAATCTCAACACAGAATAGATGTGACACACCTCTCCCCCTCCTCTACTATTCATAAAAGCCCAAGAGTACAGTTACAACAGGCCTCCCCAGTAACAAGCGAAGTTAATCATTCAAAAACGAATTCCAATGATATGGAAAAATCAACAGAGGTTAATAATCCAGATCTGGAAACTCCTAATACATTAACGTCATCCACAGAAAACTTAATTGATAAAAATAACCATAATAAAAAAAGGAAAGTAATTGACAGAACTCCCCCTAAGGGAAAAAAACCTAACATTCCATTCACAGATCGATCTAGGAAAATCCCAGTCTCACCCAATAATCAGAAACAGATTACATTAACTGCATCACAAGTGGAAATCCATAGTGTTCCACAATCCAAAACAAATATAAATAACGATTCCCCAAATATGGATAAATCAACTAACTCTTCTCCACTCTCATCACCGAAATCAATGCAGAAACTTTCAATTAAACATCCCACTGAAGAACCAAAAACCCATAAAATTAATCAAATTACAACCACATCAAATCAACCCTCAACAAGACCAAAGAATAGTAATAATAATAAACCTAAAAATTCAAATCAAAATTTTGTACCAGCACATCGGAGATCCAGTATGCCTATACCAGAAATTCCTAACAAAAATATTACAACATCCAGTAATGGGAGCATAGATGGGACCCAGAGATTAGAACCATTCCTTCAACACTCGGAACATGATTTATCTTGCGGATGTCAAGAGTGTTTCATTATTACGTACAATCGTTTACCTAACAAAAATGAAAATATAACGAAATTTCATAAATAACTTTACTAGGTTCCAAAAATGCCCTTTAACATTCCATCAAGATGGCGAACTATGCTCAGAATCCTTAAAACTAAAGAAAAAACATGATCAAAACTCAAATAGATTTCCTAATAAGGAAATATGAAGAAGAACCGATCAATGCATCAAATATTCAGCAATCAAACCTAGCTGCAAAGAAACCACAAAGCAACACAAACTCTCTTAAAATGTTACGGGATGTAGCTAAATCATCAATTAACTTACAAAATCTAATGCCAATCCCCCCAAACAATGACCAATAAAATAATTCAGTGGAACATGAATGGATTTTCTACTCGGCTTCGGCTAGGTGAAATCCAGAGAATACTAAAGGAACATAAACCTGTTTGCATATGTCTACAGCATATTGGTACAACTCTTTAGAAACTATAAATTAGCTTGCCACTCACCAATAGTGGATGGCAAGCTAGGAACAGCTATATATGTTCATAACGATTCAACTTATGAACCCCTAAATATAACATCACTGTCATATCAAATAACTGCAATCAAATTGCATATGCCAGACAATCAAATTGTCTCCATAATAAATCTATATAATCAGCCAAATTTTAACTCAAACTTTAGTGATTTACCACAAATAGTAAATAATGTAAATGGCCCCCTACTAATAGTAGGCGACTTTAATGCCCATAACCCATTGTGGGACAGCGCACATGCTAGTAACTTGGCCGGCTCAAACATTGAGAATTGCATAAATGTTCAGAATTTACATTGCCTGAATGAAAGTGATTCACCAACGTACTTCTCAAAAACTCATTTAACCTTCTCCTCAATAGATATTTCAATATGTTCACTGGAATTAATTGAAAGACTGGAATGGAATGTCCTAGACGACTCATATACTAGTGATCACTTTCCAATTGTTTTGAATTATTTGAACAACCAAAAACAATCATTTCCCATAAAATATAACTTACTGAAAGCTGACTGGGATAAATACAATTTACAAGACTAGAAATATCCTCCTTCCCATTAAATCAAAACAATAATGTACCAAATGATTTCTTTTTCCAGTTTGTAATCGATTACACGCAGATAATGCATCCCTGACTTCTTCAACCCTAATATATCCCCCGTTCCATGGTGGTCTAATAATTTATCTGTCTTAAATCGAACCAAGCACACACTGGCACGTAATTTGGGCGAAGTCAGTTAAACACCATAATAAAGGTCGTAGTAATATAAACAAACTAAACAAGATAATAATTATAAGTATAACTATGATCACGATAAACCACTTTCCAATAAATATAATGCAAATTTCGAAAAACAATAATGATGAAAAGCTCCAGTCGTGGAAAAATTATATATCGGAATTGTCACCAATACTTCAATTAAGGAAATATGGCACAAAATCCGTAAAATCACGTAAACATGTAAGACCACCTAGAAGCCCAATACCATATAATGGGCAAATCTAAATCATAACCTACAAGATATTTCAAATATATTAGCCAAACTTATAGAAGATGTTTAGTGCTTATTGTAATTTCTAGATGAACACTTCAAAAGAATTAGAACACAAAAATAAATCATACACTTAATTTTGAAACTGATGAGGACCTTGATTATAACCAAGAATTTAATATGAACGTAACTTAATTTTGCCCTAAAATCATGTCGATCATCAGCTCCGGGGCATGATGTGATTTCTTTTGAAATGATCCAGAATTTAGCCACACTAGCTAAAGAATCCCTAGTGATGTCTTCCAACTAAATGGAGACATGCAATAATCCTACCCATCAGTAAACCAGAAAAGACCCTAGCAACCCCACTAATTATAGGCCAGTATCTCTAACAAGTTGCTTGTGCAAGCTGTTGGAGAAAATGGTTAGTTTGAGATTATAAGTGTCATAACAAAACACTAATTTATCACCTACCCAATCGGGATCAATAGCTGGTAGATCTACACTAGACCCGTTAACTCAAATAGAAGATCATATTAAAAAGGATTTGAAAAGAAAAAGCTGACAGTGGCTATTTTCTTTGATATAGAAAAAGCATATGATACCACATGAGATACAATATTATGAAACTCCACAGGAACCAATATTTGAGGTCACCTTTATTTATCAATAATTTTCTAACAAAATCGTACATTCAAGTACGCATAGAAAATACATATTCAAATTGCTACGTACAAGAGAGGGAGTATCCCCAAGGCAGTGTTTTGAGCTGCATCTTATTTGCCCTGGCAATAGATGACATTACTATGAACCTGCCTGAGGGTGTACAAAATAGTTTGTATGTGGATGATTTTGTAATTTATTATTCAAGTTATTCTTTGAGACATGCTCAAAGAATACTTCTAATATAGCAATGAAAAAATATAACCACTTGACCAATTCCGAGGGCTTCAAGTTGTCGGGTAAATAAAACAAATGGCATTGTCTTCTACAAAGACAAAAGATGGTTGAAACAACAAAACTATTGCTATATCTCTATAATGAAGTAGATAAAACATGTGCAATAGTGTTAAATATTTGAGGTATAATTTTTGACAAACATTTAAATTGGAAAGATCATGTCAAATATATCAAAGCCAAAGGATCTAAAGTCTACTTTATTAAAGAAAATCTCACACACCAAATGGGTGCAGGATGAGACACAATGTTAATGTTATACAATGCAACAGTACTATCAATTATAAATTATAGCTGTCCAATTTATTCAACTGCCTCAGAACAACTTCTTAAAATCTCTAGATGCTTTACATCACGCAGGGAGTATATGTACAGGAGCCTTCCCGCTCATCTCCAACTGTCTCTATCTAGCAGAGGCAGGCCAGCTGCCTCTAAAATATTACAGAGATCTAATTACTTTAAGAAGAGGCTTATCCTTCCAAGCAGGCACATCTCACCATCAAATAAATTTCAATCAAAAATACAAATAATAACCAAATCAAAACTCATTCACTAAAAACTAATCATCTATTGAAGTTACATAACATGATACTCCAAATTTACCCAAGAAATAAATCTGTCACACCACGGGACACTAAAAAGGGCAAAACTATACACATATTTATCATATCTTTCAAAGAAATATATGTCCAACACAGAAATGTACCATCAACATGCCATGGAACACATAAGACGGAAGGGTAATCCCTTCATAATCTACACAGATGGATCCAAAATGAAGGTGGAGTGGGCTCATCAGCCTATTCAAGTGATAAACTATCCAAATGGGCCTTCCTCTAATATCATCAGTATTTACAGCAGAAGTAACAGCCATACAATTGGCTCTCAAGATTATAACAAAAAGGGAATTCCTTCAGCACTCATATATTGAGCAAACTCCAAAGAAGTGCAATTGAAGCAATAAGGATCATTTAAATCAAATAATCACCTTGTCCAAAAAATATACAACGGGAAATACATCAGTTAATTACAAACGGCCTTCAAATTCAAATTTGTTTGGATCCCAACCCATGCAGGCATTGAGGGGTAATGAGAAAGCAGATAAAGCTGCTGCAAATTGGCTTGTACAATCCCTAACTACTATGAAAGCCCCCATATCAGACTGGCTAGCATCAGTTAAACCCTTAATTTATAGGATTGGCAAAATGATTGACAAATATACCCCACAAACAAGCTAAAACAAATTAAGAACGAAGTTAAAAAATGGCATTCTTCACCCAAAAGCAAAAGAATCAATGAGGTTATTTTAACAAGACTCAGAATAGAGGACTCCAGACTCACATGGTCATCTGATGTCAACTCCGCACACAAACCCAATAACTTGTGAAAGATGCAACATCCAGTAACAATCAAACACATCTTGGATTGACTGTCCCAGATGGCATCATGAAAGAAAGACTTATTTACAATAAATCAATAAAGGATATTCTAGCAGAAGGTAATAACTTTTCAATTAATAATATCATTCTCTTCTTAAACAAAATTAAATTGATAAGTAAAATATAATCTCCCCTTTTTTTTTTTTTTTTCTCTCCTAATTCCCCCTTTTTATTTATTTATTTATTTAGTTAACTACTTAATTTTAGGTGTTTCTTTCCCCATTCTTTTAGCCCGAGAAGAACCCTAAAAAGAGTTCAGAGGTCTGTTTTAAACAAATCATTTATATAACTAACGCCCCCCTTCATGCCCTCCCAGTCTATCCTCCGCCACCCACGTCTTCGCCAGGGACGTGCCAAGACGTCCACCCTTAACCAGGCCTACAGGGCCTTTTCCTGCGTCTTGAGAGAGGGAACAAGAAGGCATTCGGGTAGCCGCCCACGGAAGGAAGACTGGGTATCGATAGGTGGCCCTCAAGCCCATTTCTGAGGAAGTGGTGGGGTACTTCCTCCCAAAGCCCCCAGAGAGATGGCGCCCCACAGCCTGCACCCCATCCGCAAGAAAACCTCGTGGGCGCCCCAGAAGCCCCCGGGACCAGGCAGGAGGGCAACCCAACACACCCATCCACAGGGCACCAAAGAAGACGGCCAGCCCACCCAGCTGGCATCGAGAAGGCGGGGACCCCTCTGCTGCCTCGCCAGATACCTGCTTTGATCAGACATTACCTACGTTTTGGGAGGGGGGAGTATTGTAAAGTCCGCCAACGGGTTCTCTGACAACATCCCGCTTTCTGCGGTGCCTTCACATGCGACCTAGCAGTCCGTTACAACACAACTTGTTATCATTATTGTGAATTGTATATTTATTATTTGTTCATTCCCCCTGTACCCGTATATATGACAGAGTATTTTATGTCAACCAGTTATTGTTAATCATTATGTTTTCTGTATGTACCTGTCCTGTTTTGTGGAGAAATAGTTTGACCTCAGGTCACCTGTAAATTTTTGTACCACGGTCTCTGTGTATGCCTTGAGCGTCATGCAACACAATAAGCTGGGTAGCTTCATCTAAACCAGCAGTAATTGTCTTCCTGCTCATTGAGCTGCACCTCTCTCCTGACTTTAGTCTTCCATGAATTGAAATAGGACTTTAGAGTGATGGCATTGCAGTACCACTTTCTTCAAGATTATTTTCAAAGTACAAGCTTTTGAGATTGTAAGTCATGAAATAAAAAAAAAATGTGACTAGTAAAAGTTATCATATTTTTTTTTTTGTCGAAGATTAATTGAAATTATACAGTATCTGAGTTTTCTAGTCACGGCGTATTTTTTCAGTTGGCTGGTTCATTAAATGCTTCCATTACCTTGGTATAGCTCGTAATGTAATAGTAATGACTGTGATTTTGCTTTCTTTATCTCCATGTGAATTTTAGATACAATAGTCTGCATCTTAGAGGCTGGTTAGGGGAAGCTGAAGTGAGCACACTGAAGTGTAATCGTTATGCAAAACAGCGCTGTGCAAGATTAAAATGTCTGAGGTGAATAGTAAATGAAAATGTAAATTATGTAATTCAGAAATTAAAAGACAATGCATGATTGAAAAACAGTAAAAATAAAATTGGTCAAATTAAAAGATGGACGAGTCCTAGAAAGGCGAAGAGGGAAACGGTAACTAAATTGCATAAGCAAGTAAATGCAGCAAGTGGTGGAATCCTGGAAGTGATTTATTCTTATATTTACTTGAAAGCAAATGTAATGGATGACAGTAGCATGAGGTGTTTCAGAATACTGTAGGTGAAATAAGGAAGGCAGCAAAATCTCTGCAAAAGCTTTGGAAGAAAAGAAAAGCGCTTATAGAACAGAGATGTATGAATGGGCTGACCATCCATTCTTGATGGAAGTGGAGTGTGGATGTTGAGCGGAAAAAGGAAAGGAAATGGGTGGAATCCATCAAGATGAGATGAGCAATATATGTTGAGTGAAAGGAGCTGAAAGGCTGAGCATTGTAGAAAAAACGATACCAAGGGTGAAAAGATGAATCAGCCTTTTGAAATGACGTATTCGTGGTTAGAGAACTGAGGGCACTGAGTTAGTGAAAGGTGGGTGGCATTCAAAAGTGTTGTGAGCAAGCAATACAAAACAATTCCTGAGTAATTGTAGAAGTGTTGGAATGAAAGGGTCTTAAGTCAAGGCGGTGCAAGGGTGGTTGTAAAGATATTGTTGTAAGAGCCCGTCGCCCCGACGCTGTCTCTTCCAAACACGTGTGTGTTCGTGTATTCATCATTCGTCATCCATCGAAGTGGACAAGACAAAACAAGAGCATCTCGTTTTCTTTCTCTGACGGAACGCAACTTCAACCATACAATGTTTCCGTCTGTTTCTCCCAAACCATTGTTGTCTTGATGTATGTGCAATCACCACTACTTGGATTGCAATGCAAGCATTCTAATCATGTACTCATAATGTTCCAACGAATCTTCTGCCCATCAAACTGTATGTATGTTTCTGTTTGTGAAGATGCCAACAATCTCTCCATTTCCACACATATGTTGTGCTACTGCATTGTATTCATTAATCTGTTCCTGAATTCATGCAAGTGGCCATGGTAGAATTTCCTGGCCTTTCCATTTATGTATGTTTTAACATCAGTCCATTTATTATGGTCTCATCTCCCACCATCTGTTTGTCTGCTGACAAACACAGATGTCTGAATCTTTTATCTCTGTTTTGCTCTGTCTGTATGTAGATGCTACGTTGCGGTCTGCACACGTCAATAACATCTCCACAGATTCTGTACATTTAGATTCAGTAAGGAACCACCAATAAACCAGTAAACACCCAGCCAGTATGTCACTCAATCTCCAGTCCTTACATTGTAATAGAAGAGTGGCTCAGCCCTGGGGTAGTGGGGAAAGTTTGTTGCCTGGTGTAATGAACAGGGTACTCATTCTTTCGAGACTTCTATTCCAGTGCTAGCAGATTTCTTCCTTTATGTGTGGCATGTTAAGATGTCTCTCACGACTATTAAAGGTTACAGGTCAGCTTGTAAAGTCCCCGCTCAACGGGTTTTCTCTAGTGAACCTCCCATTTTCTACAGTGCCTTTTTCCCCTGACCTTAGGTCGGGGGTACCTAGCCATGTTTTATTTATGTAAATGTGCATTTATTACTTACTCATTTGTGCCCTTTTGTATTGTAAATGTGTCAGAGCATTATTGCGTCTAATCTGTTAATTTTATTTGTCACGTTATCTGTATTTACCTGTCCTGTTTCACATTGAGAACAATTGACCTCGGTCACCTGCTGTCCTTTGCATGTCTTTGCATACTGAAGTCCGTACCGCTTTATAAGCGGCCTATCCCCTTAATAAACTTGTTCTGGCTGCTCTAGGAGCAAGAGCCTGTGCTGGCACAAGGCCAGCTAAATCTAAAACAACAACAACTTAATAAACTAGCAGTCAATGTCTACCTGCTCTCTCTTTTGCACCCTCTCACAAGCTCTCCAAAGTTTTCCCTTAGTAGGTTTGGATTTGGGTAATGACCAGGTATTTTGTTCTTTACAACTTTGCTCAGTTCATCCCTTAGGGCTACATTTAAATATAAGTGTTGGGATTTGATTTTGGTACTGCACAGCCTCACGAGACCTTTTTACAAATGTATGGTAGGCACCTCTTTGCTTGACCTAATCTTCAAGGTTTTACTGGCCTTTGCCTGCTTTGAGCATGCCAATGAGTCTCACTCCTTAACAGGAGCATTCTCTCATTCTAGTCACTGGGTTTCTGTGAAACTTTCATTTACTCTACATGAATAGGAATAGGAAAATAAGATTCAGGCCCAAGGCCAAGCACTGGGACCTATGAGGTCATTTAGTGCTGAAAGGAAAATTAAGAGTAAAGTAGATTTTAAAGGTGTCAACAATTGTTAGGAGAGTGTGGAAAGTAAGATGGAAGAAAGAGAATATGAATGGAAGATATAGTGAAAGGAATTAAAGGAGTTGCAGCTAAGGGTCGAAGGGATGCTGCAAAGAACCATAAGTAGTGCCTGCAGCATAGCATGAGGTGCACTGATGGCACTAGCCCCCCTACAGGGATTTACTCTTAAGTTTTTAGCCGGCTCAGTACTCAGAGAAAAGTGACTCGTCCAGACTCATTTGCTATTCCTGCCATACCTGTCTCTCTAGTCAATGGCTGTCTCCTTTCATCAGTGAGAGCTACCAGAAGCTATCATCAGCAGCTCCAAAGACCTCAGTCCTTTTCTTTAATACAGGTTATAAGAATCAACCAGTCTCAAAGAATATGATATCTTACTGGTTTTGCCAGGTCATCTCCAAAACCAGCTAATCTCCGGAGCTTATCTGTACATTTCATAGGGAGACCTCTCCCAGCTCATGGGCAAGGCTAAAGAGGCTAACAAGTTTAATCTGGAGCTCACTGCTATTATTAGAATGTTCACTTGGCATTGTCAGAATATCTCTTCCAGGTTCATCTATGAGATGCTACTTTTCCCAATTTTACCTGAGATTTTACTGTACTCTTAAGTCTTTTGAGGTATACTTTGTTGAGACCAGTCCTTGCAGCAGGCCATGTCTTATCAGTTGGGAGGGATATAGGCCATTCATCATTATCTTCATGATCCTCATTCCTATGTTGCCGACTAGACGCCATGAAGGCATGTTTTCCAGGAGTCTCTACCCTTATGCTGCTGTGATGGCTGAGTGTCTCAGTCTTGGAATCCCTGACTTCTCATACAATCTTCTGAAGAAATGTTCCCAAAAATGGCGTAGATGATACAACTTTTGTTTACAACAGCTGGCTGCCTACACATGGGCCTCAAAGATGGATAGTTTTCATCATTTGTTTTTGCCTTCTCTTTAAAACATGTCATTATCATCATCTCTCATAAATTGCAAGTCGGACTTCTTATGATTAATGGGTCAGTAATGAACAAACAATGTTTTCACAGCAAGACACTTCAAAGAAAGCCATTAATCACTGCTTTGCCCTCCCTCCTTCACAGTTTTTGTGGAGGGATGGTATTTGTTGTAATACATGCCAGTAAGGCCTTGAGCCATTGCACTGAACAAGGCTATAAGTAGTTAATGGGTTTATATGAAAAAGTTTACTTTGAAAATGTTTTTGATGATTCAGTTTTGATAATTTTTCAGATCACCATGGAACTTTTCTATTACTGTCTTTAGGTGATGATTTTGTTTTACTTTATATGAAGCACTATTAATGAAAATTGTGATATTGTAGTGCTTTTCTTATTACTTTTAGTTACCATATTGTGGAATTTATCTGGTATAAAAAGTTTTTATTCTCAAAATGCGTTATTAATACAAATAGAGCAGAAAAGAATTTTTAAGCAAATATCCATTATTAGCAAATGATTGGATGAATATAGAAAATGCAGAACATTACTCAGACCTGTTTGCAACTATCAGAAAAATGTATGATGGTTGCACCTTTTTTTTTTTTGTACCATATACATCATGTTTAGCTGTTTAAATACCACAGGGGTTATGTGCAGTGATGTCACCGGGTAATAATAATGAGTGGGGTTTTAAACTGCTACATTTTGTAAATCAGATGCTCTACAATTAACGTTGGTTGGTTTTATATATGTGCATATTTCAAATGGTTATGTGGCTTTTAGTTGGAACATATGATAGGCTATTGAACTGATATCTGGATTATGTCATCCTTTATGACCTAAGTATGAACATGAATTGCTATGCCCAGCTCTCTAGTAATTTTTCATGGATTGATTAGCTAACTAGTAATTTTTTATTTATGCATTATATTTCCTTGTATGTTTTAGAGGCCTACCACCTAAGTGGATGTTTAGCTCTGTAAATAGTCATGTGTTCATTGTACATATAACATAATAGTCTTTTTAAAAAAAATTGTCAATACAAATCATTTCCAACAGGGTTCTGATCTGGGCATTAATCACTCCATAGGAAACTGAAAACAATCCATGAACTTACCATAAAGTACATCAATCGGAAACAGCTAACAGGTGATTTGGTGAATGGCAGTTAAGTCTAATACTGAGTACTACAGCATACTATTTAGGCAGTATTCATAGATTGCAAGAGAAAAAGAGTCAAAAGAATGAAACAGTTAGTAGTGTCACTGAACTTGGTAAAACATGAGGATACCAGCTACAGGACATTCCTTATAGTTATCTTGGTTTGTTAACATTACTATACGAAGATTTAAATATGTAGTACTCTTGTATTTCATCAAAGGCAACTTTCATTTTTAATGACATGTTCTTCAGCCTGTGTTAATGAATCAACACTATAAATTTCACATTTTTTATTGTATCATGTTATTAAACAAGTAAAGCTTAGCACTTTGGTTATAAAACAATATACCATAAGCAAACTAAAGAACAACAATATTCATGAAAACTATGTCTTGGAGCTTAGAATGGACAACTCTTTCAGTAACAAAGCTTCTCAAAACTGTTTACATGAATATATACAGAATGCATAAAAAATTCCAAGTGATACCACATAATTCCAGCAGTAAATAGGGAAATCCATCACAGCATGTTTTACAAATACAAAACAATAACAAAATTAAGACAGGGTGACTTGAGCAACAAAATTACAGTAACTGCTAAACTTACATTAATAGCAAATCGTACAAATGTAAAAAACCATGTAATGAGCATCTGAACTGTCATGTTATGCTGAGTGATATCTCCAAAAGCAGTTATTCAGTAATGCTTCATTACTGTAATAATTCACAACTGATGCAATATCTTAAAACTATATTGAAAGATGCAAATTAAAACCAAAGCTACAAAATACAAGATCAAAATATCCTCCACAGAAAACAAATACAACCACAAAACATAAGGCTTCGACAAATATCCTGACAACTCTGATGATGTATTCATTTACAAAGTATTGTATCAGAATAAAAGTAATCTCTCTCAAAGAATTATTTCAAGAGGTTTTAGATATTTGTTGTAGTATATGAAAAATCTGTACATAACCCCAAATAAACTGTATTGTGGTAAATTAACTTTTACTTCATACAATTTTTTGGACTATATAGAATGCAGTCAAAGCAAATATATGGAACAAGCTATTTTTTGCTTAAATCACAGGACAAAAAGCACTGATACTGATAATGTGGATGAGTATAAATCATCATGCATGCAAACATGATGGAAAGAAAGGCATTAATAATGCAATACATTTCAAGTATAAAAAATAAAACCTCAAAACATTGGCACCAAACCACAATGTCAGTAATTATTTGTAATTATTTTTATTTCAGGCTGCAAATTATGACAAACGAGTGCTAATCCTTAATTAAGCCTTTAAGCAGGTAATACGAACACTATCAGTATCAGAACATTTTATATTGAAGAAGTGAGAATAGTTATAAAAATAACTGAAGCTGCATTTAATTAATTATTTTTAAATAAAACCAAAATTGCTAATTAAACATTCATAAATTCTTTTTTTACTCCATCATATTAACGGTTGTGTGACCTCACTACTAATATTCTTGAAATACCAAAAAAAAAAAAAAAAAAAAATCAGAGCACCTAAGATACTTTAGGGAAAGTAGCTTGTCACCGTACAGTACAGCAAATCTACTGTCATGCACTCAATTTGAAAGATTAGGGATTATCATGAAAATAGTACACTGAAAAAGATTCAATGAAACCTACGGTTTCAAACCAGCGTTCCAAAGTTAGCTAAAAATATTCAACTACGGCATACCACCTTATCCAAATTATATATTCTCTTTAAACAAAGTGAAGGTAAACTGCACTGCCTCATAAATGATTGAGAGAATCCCAACTAAATCAGATTGCTAAATTTATAAAAACAATAAAAACTCATTTCCAAGTGCCAAACTGAAAACCCAAACTTTTCCCATAACTTGATCATCACTGTAAAATATACAGGAGATTACATCAACTTAGCATCTTGACTACACCTGAAACCTACAGCTTCTAAAGCATTTAATAATGACATCTATTTGTGCTATAAAACAGTGATATGACACTGACCATAAAAAGCCTAAAACACAATAAAAATTTTAAAACTGGAGCTTTCACAATTATGTTAGTAGCAGAAAATGACACTTCACATTCAAATATTTAAAAGACCTTCAAAATAAGAAGCAAACATGTAGAACTGCCAAACAGCCAGCAGTTTCCTTCATATTAGATACAAGAGATAAAATTGATTCTAAGGCAGCAGCATCATATATAGAGGGCTGAAAATTATACCCTTTTCCTGGTTATATTATTAACACAAACTACTCTCACTCTAAATCAGTTGATCACAAATGTGTGTGACAGCTACCATTAACATGACCTCTTTTACACCAACATTTGTTATTATTCAATAGAGAAGGAATAACAACCTAAACAACAACTGTACTGCATATGTTAAATCTATCAAGAACTGAAAGAATTAAGAAAATTAGTATTTGTATCAAGCTAGACTTGCATATCTCAGAAAGAACAAACATTTTCACTATATCTTTCACCATTTTCATGTAAGAATTTATCTTCAACACAGTTATGCAATAGATGTAAAAAAATCATGTCAAAATTTAGTTACTGGACACATTGCACAATAATAAGATACTAGTTGTTTCCTTGTATCAACTACAAATCAAGAAATCTTACTAAAAATATCAAGTCTCTTAGTAATATTTCTCTCAGAAAGTATGACTAATGACATATTTTGAAAGAGAAATCTTGGATATAAATTCAGAATTTAAATGTTACTACAGAAATTTGGATTTCCCGTAAAAGAAATACCATGAAAATTTGTGATGATTGTACTTAGTATTACACCACTTACTTATAAGGCAGATCATACAAAACTTTTCTAAACTGCATTTGTACCTTAAGTCCAACAATTCAATATACATTAACTACTGTAATTTTGTGCGTGAATTACGGTTAAAGATACTTATACAAAATATAAAAACTATCAATATAAGTATGCATACTCTACTGCTTCTAAAATTTGCATACTATTAAAAATTACACGGCTCTACAAACAAAATGTATAACAAAATGCTAATCTAGATTTTCTATACATATCCCTTAAATTTTACAGTTTAAAGCAAAATCATTTAAAATAGATTCTAAATGTTATAAAATCTCATACTGTATACCAGATGTGCAGTTGAACTGGTTTCTACAGCAGTACCATAAAAACTGGTTACTTTCATCATCTATGATTGATACATCTGACAGTTACAGTTTCCATCTAGTTACAGTCAGTTACAGTTTCCAAGTGATGGGTGCTGTCTTGGTTCCCTCCTAAACCTCTTTTGCCATAATTTCTCCATGAATATCCATAATTCCTCAAATATGACCAAAATTAGGTTATAGTTATGAAAGCTTTTAAATAACACTCTAACTAGTGTTTAATTTAAATATTTATTATTTATGGTGCATTTTTAGCTACATTCCTTAATTTTATAAATGAAAAAATAACTTCTTTAATCTTTCTACACATACTGAAATAATAATGGTAGTATGTGTTTCTAGTGGCTTCCACGACACTACTGTTCATACAGAGCAAGAAAAGGGTAGTGTAAAAGCCCAGGAGACTTACATTCTACAGCAAAAGGGTTATTGGTTGCCATATCTGTAATTATTCATTTAATTTTCACTTGGAAAATCAATGACAATATTCTTAAAGTCAACCTGGAGAGATCCACGAAAGAAAAGAGTGCTTAGTTTCTACATTGTTTTATGAATAAGTGTATGTTTTATGAATAAGTGTACAAGACAGTAGTTAGTTTTTAATTATAATCAATTTTTCTTTACATTAACTTGTAACCTTTTTTCATCTGGTCTACAAATTTATATTGTAACACAAACATATCAGTGTTCCTGTATTAGTCCATTTAAATTCTAAAATCTAGAAAAAGATTAAAGTAATTTACAACATTTACATGAGACCATCACATTTTAACTACTTCTGTTGCAAAACCACTCATTAGCTGCTCTAGATCTGTTTGAGGTATGAAATATTTGGAAGACTATTAGCAATTCATAATTCCATTGTACTAAATTTGATATAGCAAAACCTCATTATTCTGCATACTTCAGTAATCTGCTTTGGGACTTATCCCAATAATATGAGAACAACCTTAGTTATTAATTCTTAAGTAGTTAGTCTGCTTGTTCCTTGCATCTGAAACACCATTAAACATATCCTCCCCATCATGTTCTTGGATCATTAACTATTAACACCCACATATCAAAGAACAGGTAATTATATATATATGAAGCACTTATGTACTGAATAGTTATAATTCATAAGTTAGTGTATGAAACATAAGGTTATCATTTATCATATAGAAAATTTAGTCTTGCCTTGATAATCTTAGTATGTAAAGTATTTTCAATTTTATTACTCTCACTTTAGTAATTAGCAATTATCATTTCCTTTCAGAAAACTTTTAGCAGTTAAATGAGATTTTACATAACCTACTCCAACAGTCATCAGCAGTAAAAAAAAATAAGGGTACCAAACGTACAAAACAGAAAACATTAAATAAGTGCTAATGTGATTTTTTTACTTTTTAAGTGCAATCTACTTGGGAAAGTATACATTTAACAAGATAAATAAAGCCAAATTACTTATACCCTCATGATTTTTTGGAAGTAGATTAAAAACCTATTTCAAGACTTACATTATAAGACTTCCCTTCCTTCCTCCACCTTAATGAGGTACCAGGCCAAGTCTTTTACTGTGAAAATAAACATAAAACATTGGGTGTAGGGAAAAAAATAACAATTATACCTACTCAATTTTTCCAGTATCAACAGGACTTATTCCAAGGTTTATTCAAACTGTGGAAGGAGTATCAAAGGTAATTAGCTTTAAAAAAAAATTGTATCCTCTACATTTTGCTGAATTGCTAACTATACAGTACAGTATCCTAAATGCAGCTCATAAAAAGACAGGTACTATTCCTTTGAAATGTCTAATAACTTGACTAATGCTTGTAATCACAGTTATAGGCTCTTAGTATAGCTGCAGTGGTAAGGCAATATGAGCATTAGCAAGCTATTATTCAATTACTTGAAAAGCAAATTGTGCCAAATTACAGTTGCTTAAAAGAGTACTTACACTGTTTATTTCCTAACTTCAAAACATTGTTTATTTAAATATTCTACTTGCAAAAACTTATATAAATCTTGTAGAAATATTACTCTATACAATACAAATGTTTAGATACAAAATACAGTGTATTGAAGTAACCAAAAAATAGTACAAAGATGCAAAAGCAAGACTATATTTGCCACTGTCTAATGTTATTCTTTCTCAAAAGATTGTAGCAGGGGCTCATGAAAAGTTATCAGTATTACTCCTTCAAAAATAAAATGGTTGCTTTACTTAAAAGTAAACCTGATTTTCCCTTTAGAACTTCCTAAATTCTACGTTTTAACACAAAATGATGAGGAACATTGAATATTTATATATATAGTAAGAAGGAAGATACTTGTAAAAAAATTTTTACTGTGCTATTTTTAATATATTCATAACCATCCCCTGTCACTTTTACAGTATGATTCATCTAAAATTTTTGTGGCTTTCCCAACTTCTTAATTATAATTTTATAAAGCTACAACTTCCCAACATACAATCAAATGGTTTGGTAGCCAATGCTGGAAAAATTAATTGACTCCTAGATGCATTCCTAAACATTTCACAAGTGTTCCATGAAACACTGACTCCTAGATGAATTCCTAAACATTTCACAGGTGTTCCATGAAACAATTTTAAATTTCAGAACATTCCACTTATTTAAGTTGCAGCAAACCAGAAGACATGCCATTTAAAAAAGTTTTATTATAAAAGATAAGAATTGATATTTATGATGGTAAAATACCTTCACACAGCCTATCTAAATGTGGCTCTTCACATGTACATACAGTACATAAAGACCTTCAAATAAAACTATTCATAGCAAAATATATTTTGCTGAACTCAAACTCATTTAGCCATACTGTTTTTCATGATTTAATGCTCAAATTCTGGGGAAATGTATGTAATTAAGGCACAATTTATTTTATTTACAAAATCTGAAGGGGGACAGTGTGACCAGCTCATTTAACATAATCAAACTTTTGACTACATATAAGATATTTAGGAAAACAATGAAAACTTTTCAACTTGCCACTGACCAACTTTTCTATGTAACATCAGTTCTATATAACAATTTTACACTACAATCAATTGCTCATACTTGAAGTATTTAAACAAGGCATACTCAAGCAGTGTGCATAACTCTGTGAAACTAAAAGCTTTGTGCATCTTTCAACAATAAGGTTAATAATGCCTGTACCTAAGGTCTTGAGCAATGAACTTTCCAGTAAGTGATTTCTAACATGCAACACTATATACTGATAATACTGCATTAATTTGTGTTGAATTGATGCACTTTGTTTACCCTTGTGAGGTGTGCATCAAGAGTTGCATGAATAGTAGCCACTGTCTCTTGGTTATGAACATTAAATGTCCCCTGACGCACCATATTTTGTGAACGTTTTGATGCTGCCTTTGCTGACTCTTCACCATCAGGTGCTTCTCGAGTATTTTCATCTTCCCGTGGGGTACCCTAAAAGTTATTATCATAAAAGAAATAATGGAAAAGTATTTAACCATCTGATTAAAAAAGTCATTTATTTCATCTAAAACCTACCACTCGTGCATTTGTCCTACACTTGTGGTGGCTTCATCATAAGACACCATTTCCATGTACAGTACTTTAGCACTTTAAAAGTGTTTTAACATTCCCATTAGGTAATCATCACAGTTTCTTGGGATGCAGTGATCTTAATCTTTGCAATTCCTTGTGTCATACTGTGATGGACTTACTGCTGCTGAAGACATGCCCAGAGTCAGTGAGCTGTCTATGTTACAAAGCATTTGTAAAAAATGTTACACCTTTAACCCAAATGCTTATGCCCACAGATCTTCTTCGGGTGCATGGGTCTGCCCAGACTTCACCTAAGATTGTCATCACTAGCGCCTTTAACTGGGGATCCCCTACAGAGGTCATTCTTCAGCCTGATTTCATTTGGGCAAATAGCAATGTGTTCCTAGTTTGTCACCTGTTTTCTTGGTGTCTAGCTCCTGCTGGAGTATCAGGAGAGGCAGCCTAAACTCAGCAATGGACACAGGCCCAATTCCTGTGACAGACACAATAGATCACTGGAATAGATTCTCACAGATGTTCATCATCATGTGATAGCAGAGGCCATGCAGCCCAGTCCAGGCCCAGCTGTTCCATGTTTATCTGCCAAATTAGCTAGGTTTTCCCACTTGGTGCTTCCTACTTTACCTCTGCCTAGACAGTAAGGTACCTGCTTGCTTTTCTCCTGCTTTTCATGTTGCCCAGCCTATCAGCTACATGCACACTCTGCTTGTTCCCACTTTATCAGCTCTGTAGAGCACCTGCTCTTTGCCCATTTTAACTGCTGCAAAACTTGCGCACTGATCATTTGCTCAGCCCACTGCCCATTCTTTGTCTGCATGGACTGATGCTCGACCTCCCCGCTCTTTGCCAGTTCAGCTCATTGCCTTGTTCACCTACGCATTGCCTGGTTTGCTTGCTGCTCAGACCGCATATACAACTACCTTAGTGACTGATTTTACCAGCAGATAAAACAAAAGGCCTAACTTGGATATTAATGATGAGTGAGGATTTGGTTTCAGCTGACTTCACTAAAAGTGGGCAGTGGTCATCAACTTTTTCCATAAACCAGAGCTCTTATGCTCATTGAAATCCCAACCAGAGCTCTTATGCTCATTGAAATCCCAAGATTTTGTCATTCAAGACCAAACTATAGAGTGAACTGTAACCTTGTACATCATTGTTGGCTTTTATTCCTGTTATTTCCTGCTATGAAGGCTCTGTTGCCAGTGTTCAAAAATGGCATGACAGTCATTACACAACTAGCAGACACTGATATTTCCATGCATTCAGAGACAATATCAAATGAACACTGGTATAAATGATAGAGGCAGCATTACCAGATTGGACCAACAGCGGACCTTTCATTATAACCTTGGCTTAGGTTTCACAGACAGAGAATGATGCTATTGGTGAAGTTAGCAAATTCAATATGTCCTTGTGCTACCATAGATTTATGCTCCCACTACTATGTCATTTTAACCCTTTTGCTGCGAGCCTGTTATTGCCACTAGTGACAAGATCAGTGTCCTGCTATCGTGTAACTGACCAATTTTCTCCCCTTTATATTTGTAATTTGATAGTTTGTTGTATTCATTATTTTTATAGTATTATATTGTCCTATTATGTTGTTATAATGTTTTATTATAGTAGAGTGCTAGAATATTCAAATGATACTTTTGTAATTATTCAAATATTGAATTAATGTGAATTTATTATCTCCAATAAAAGTTTCAAAGAACCAATTTTTACAAATAAAAGTTTCAAAGAACCAATTTTTACAAACTGAATCTTCAATGGTCTTCCATTCATGAAATGTATCACGTTTTCTTTATTCACTAACACACACCAATTCTGGTGCTTGACAAATCTGCTTCCCCCTCTGTCATTTCTTCTGATTCATCATCTCTGATAAGATAAAACCTTGTCAAAAATGATCTGAAGGTAAGTTTGTCTATAACTACGATATGATAAATATCACCACACTCACTATTATCACCATCAGAACTATCTGACAGTTCATGTCTCTGTACTACTTTGCCACTGAGAGATACACCCTCCCTTCTTGGCATTTTGATGGTTACTGAAGGTCTAGCCTTTGTCCTGAGATTATCCTTTAAGTTGTAAATCAAATGTTGGCACATGTAACTATAATACAGACAAAAGTTCCTTACAGTGATAAGGGAAATGCATTATCAATTAGGGGGAGACCTCTTATTAAAGATCAGTCCTGCACAGCAAAACAGTTAAAAGATTTTATGAAGGAAATTTATCACAGAGCAAAACTCTGTGATAGACCGTGCAAAGACTTTAGTCTTTGTGCTTTCTGGGGAGGGGGGCACACCCATAGGCCTTAGCATGTTTGATTCAGACTTAACGGATCTTTTGAAAATGGTTACAAAAGTGGCCCAGTACAAATTCAGGTGAGCAAGCGCTTGCTTTTATTAGGTTATGCTCTTGTATTGCCACATTTGTTGGCCTTCAAGTTAGGAAAATGTCAGGATTAGCATCCACTGCACTGGGTGATTAGTCATCTACTACATCCAGTTAACATCTCTATGACCTACACAGTTGTTCACCCCTTATTTTATAACATACGGAGTATTTTGACTCCTAAAGAAATGACTCCAACTTTCAGAGAAATGCTTTCTTTGCTAATCTCAACCCCATGATCACTCAATAAGACTTTCTTCTCATCAGCTGTTCAGATATTTTTTCTGCAGCAGCTCAAGCCTCCCTAAAAATACCAACCTGAGAACATTTACAAGTGATACGTCTGTGATGAAATTTTTTTATAACAAGACTACTGTACTTTCGTTATGCAAACCATCACTCATACTGCTTGTTCCCTCTCCAAGCCCTGCTGAGCTTGTAACCACATTCCCAGACTACACAAGCAAAGTAAGGCTGTTACCTAGATGGGAATGAAGCTCCAAAGGTGTGCTCATGTACTGCTCTGCCAACTAACCAGCAGACAAATTCCTTTAAATTGCTATTCAGGAGTGTCTACGATTAATCCAACACAAGTTTAGGCCAATTATTTGAGTGATGGGCTTGTTATGAAAAAAAAAATTTGAGATACCAAATTTCTCTTTGTAGTAAATTATCAGGATAAAGATGTATTAAATAATGACCCTTAAAAATAAGGTTGTTTTCAATTCTAATTTCTCTATACAAAACCCTGTCCCACTAAAGCATATTTTACTATAATTATCTCAACATGCTAATTTGATATTTCAACATTTTCAAAAGAAAATGTAAACAAAAGGAATCATGCTTGCTGCACAAAATTTATGTACTGAACTTTCATACAATGCAATAATTAGCAACAAATTAATGGTATTCAATAAACTGTTTTCACATTAGTATTTATAATCATGGTTTGCAACTCAGGAAAAAGAACGAAGAATGGGGGCAAGGCTTCATCTTACCGTGAATGTTGCAGAAATAGAAAGTGGCAAACAATATTTTATATCTTATAGTTCTCACTAACAGGATAGAAGAGGCTTTGAAATAGAGCTTATAATGTCCTTCATCAACTTGATTGCAGTGAGTCATAATTTTCTTGAAAAAAATTCTTTCAAACATAATGTATCTGATGGCATATAAGAACCCCCTTTTTTCCAAAAAATCTGGTAGGCTAGTGTTTACCCAGATGACATACACTACCAGTACTTGTAACTAGCCAAAATCCATAATACTGTACTGTAATATTACTAGCATTTGTTCAAATATCCCCATTATTATTACAGTAAAATCCCACATAACCAATGCCTTTCTCACCAAAGGGTTGCCAGTTATTTGAATTTATCCCCGCTACATTGAGATATCCTTCTAAAATATCATCCATGTTCCTGAACTGTCATTTCATTATTCATTATCAATAAACAATACCTGCTTTTCACAGTTTTATATCAAATAATTACTGACATCTTCAATAGAACATTATCCTGTGCTCATCTAACTCTGACAGCAGTGTGTGAAGAGTGCTTTAGACATACTGTAAATCAATACGTACACACCTACTCACACACATTGATGTATTAGACAACTTGTAGTCACAGAACTTGATTTGACAGTCTTTGGTTCTTCACCATAAAAAATACTACTTTTCTCCCAGAATTACTATTTATAAGTAAAAAAACAGGCTTCCTGAAAAGTAAATATCACCTGCAGGGCTGCTAACCGCATGAATACAGTCCATCCTTTTCTCTTAATGACCAATCTGGCTCCGCTGTTTTAAGATAATACTTTACTTTACATGAAAACAATCAAAAATATATTTTGTGTTATTTCAACACCTTAAACGATGCACTGACTTTTACAGCCTTAAACTTTACCAATAAGAACTTTGTTTTTAATTACAATATGGTTACTTCTCCTGCTATATGTTTTACCTTGTATAGTCTTCATAAATCAAGTTCTTCTATGAGTTTTACCTTGTATAGTCTTCATAAATCATATTCACTCTTGAAGTAGAATTTTTTTGGCTGTGCATGCACTACAACCCTCAACAGTGACTTTCATTCATGCAGAACTCTGTGAAGTACAGATTAAAAAACTTAAATTACCAAATCACTAATTCCACCAGAGGCCAATAAAAGCATCTCTGGAGCTAATTTAAGGAATATTAACAAATACTGTACAACAGTTTAACTTAATGTAATGTACATTTGAAAATAGGTTTACTTTGCTGTTCTGTGCCAAGTTATTTCAAAGATATTTTACTGGCTGTTGTTAAAAGCTGTTAGGGGTATGATTCCTTCAGTGTTTTGTTCATTCTTCTAATTGAGATTTTATGTTTAAGGAGATAAAAGGCTCAATAGCAATTGAATTCTGTTTGGATATATTAAATTTTAAAAAATCACCAATCCACTCAATTTTCAGCATGTGCATTATTATCTTAAGAAGTATTAGTTTTTGGAAATCTGAATCATATGGTTTTTGATATGTGCATATTGGGTCTCGAGAGTTCTGGTGTAATATCAGGCATGATAAAAAAATGCTTTCTCTAAAGAATGAGTGGCTATTTTACTGATGCATGCCCCACTGTGCTGAGCAAAATAATCTTGCCGAGTCAAATGCAGCACAATTAGCAACCACAGATTTTAGCTAGTTCATCACTGTCATCCTGTGATAATCCACTGTCCAGTCATTCTAAAGAAGCTGAATTAGTTCAGAAGCTCTAAAAATCAAACCAATTTTTGTGAATATGAAAATCAAAGGTTTTAATAGTTGAATTTAATTCATATTTCACTTAACTATCCATAACAAAACACATCAATCATATAGAGCTCTTATCTGTAGTCCAAATGTTCCAAAACATGTGAATTCTAATATCTTGTACAAAGAAAAATTACAGCACCTAAGAGAGAGTAAAGACAAGTTTGTCAAGGTTAGCCATGTAGGGTCTGCCATATTTTCATGTCTGCTCTTCTGATATCACCTGTGATGTGGTCTGCCAATCAATGGGCTTGTTACAACATCAGGATGCCAAATCAGACAAGGAAGGGCATGTGTTCAACTCAAAGCGTAGCCTCATCTGCTTCAGCATCTTTGCCGTCCTGAAAGGCATTGAATTTTTAAACCTTTCTTGGCTCAGTGAAGGCCCACTACTCCTCTGGTGAAGTGCTACTGCCTACTTCTCAGCCTGCCCACTCATCCACTCTCTTGAAAACCTGCCATACCCTACAAGACAGATGACTGGATCATTTCCTCAACACTGGCTATACCTGTAATTGAGTGTGGGACCGCTAAATGCCTGATGACTGCAGTTACCCATCTGTTATGCCTACTTTACTAGTACAACTTCCTTTATATCAGTTTTTTGCTGCTTCAGTGCCAATACACCATTGTTGGATTCAGCCTTTGCACAGCTGCAGGAGCACAACTTTGCCTGTATGTCTGGTTATTTTTTCCAAATACAGTAATTGATTCTTACCTGTAGGATTTCTGACCTGTTTCACCTAATACACCCATTACCACTATTCCCAAGATGTCCACTAATCTAGTTTTACCTGCTTAGGCCACTACCTTCACTTTTCTTGCAGCAATGTTACTTGTTGCTGTGTTCTTGCAGCAATGTTACCTGTTGCTGTGGTTGCTGTTGCTATTCCTAAACTGATGCCCATAGCTTCATCTGTTGCTATTATTACTGTTACTATTCCCTGCTGTCCTGGTAGTTCATGCTGCCTCTCTTGCCTTTGCTGTGTTTGCGGCTATCAATATTACTATTATGCTTCCTCTTTCATTCTCTGTCCCTTCAGATACGCTGTTATAACCTCCCTAGCTGAAAGACATCCCTTTACCAGTACCAGCCAACCTGGACTATCTTCAGGGGAGAAGCTCCTTCTACAGAAGTGGTTCAGGCATAAGGATAGTGGCTGTCTTCAGGATCCTCATTAAAGTTACTCCAGAAGTTTTTCTTTTATTAGCCAACAACAATTTTTGTTCAGACACACCCCCCCTGCTGCCTTACTTACAACAGTCTGATGATTGTGTCTTCCCTTCCACCCATACCAAAAAGGAAGACAACTATAAGCACCCTGGCAAAGGTCTTCAGATGCTGCTCCTCTTCCCCCTCTCTCTCTCTGTCACTTTCTCATCAAGAACTACCACTGCCACTTGTATCTGTGCCTTTTTTGTAAAAAGTCAAAATACAAGCTGTCTTCTACTACCTACAGTACCCCATAAGAATACCTTGGATTGAAATGAATTGAATATAGAGTTTAGGCCAAAGGCCAAGCACTGCTACCTATGAGACCATTCAGTGCTGGAAAGGAAACTGACAGTACGTAAGTCTGAAAGGTGCAACAGGAGGAAAGCCTCACAGTTGCACTATGAAATATTTGTTAAGAGAGGGTGGAGAGCGAGATGGAAGAAAGATAACATGAATGGAGGTACAGTAAAAGGAATGAAAAGGGTTGCAGCTAGGGGCTGAAGGGATGCTGCAAAGAACCTTTAGTAATACCTACAGTACACCGCATGAGGTGCACTGATGGCACTAACCCCCCAGAATACCTTGGACTCTTGGGTCCCCACCTAATCTGTCCCGAGGCATTCAAAATGGTATCCATCAGACCTTTGCAAAAGCTAAGACTCAATTGCACGAACTGCAACCTAAACTGTGATTGAGACTCATATGAGCTCTGTAAAATGAAATAAATTGTACTGTATTCATCATATAAATCAATCGAATACATACAAACTGAATAGTTACTACAAACTGTTGGGTGATAAGTCACACTTCTGTGTACAAATTATCAGAATTCATGTCACTGGGATCATTTAAACTGGGATTAAGACCTCTTATATAAGTGATGGGTTCCACAAGTTAACATTTTTCTATATATAAGTGATGGGTTCCACAAGTTAACATTTTTCTTTACAGAATTAGAGCTCCATTCCATTTTTCTTTTAACTGTAATGGTTTTACAAGTTTATGAGTTAGCTCACTGATTTTTCTCAATTTCCTTGAGGAAAAAGCCTACAGAATTTAATTTCACACACTTGTAATATCTCCTGTTATTCAATCCTATTTTATTCTCTCTTCTATAACTGTAACCCTAACCTTCCCCTCATAATGCCATATATAAATAGTTCCACTCTTTGTGTATACTGGCAAGTAAAATACTCTCCAACCACCCACCCACCTACCCCTTTTTCATGCTTACAGGCATAACAATATAATTTTAAGAAATACTGCATAACTTAAGAGATGAGAAATGGCAGTAATACCAATGCAGGATATGCTGCTTTCTTTTGTACAAAGAATCCATCAAAACCCTTATAATCCCACTAGACTGCTACATGTTATTTTTATTCGCTACATACTACTCACTAGAACACATAACTACCCAACATTATAATACACAGCTAACCCAATTCATTTACTCTAGAGGCATTTCTGCTATTAAAGTTTAACTATGCAGGCTTTAAAGCAGATAGATCTGCATCTAGCTTTTTCGTTACCCCGGGGGAAATCATAAAGAAAGCATTCACTTCATAAATAAATGTTCTAGTAAAATGGAGATGGAATAGCATCTAACAATTTAGAATTGCGTAAAGTACGGAAAGGTAACATTATATAATACTTTTGCCAGATAATGCTAATTATTTTATAGTGCCTGCTACAGCAAACAGTAACTACAAGAGTGAGCAATGCAAGCTGCAAAAATGCTATTTACTCTCTTTTAATCAAATCCCTGAAAAGACATCCAACTTGTAAATCTATGGAAGTCATGTAATATTAAACTTTACCCTACCTGTCCTTCTCCAACAAGTAGAGGCTCTTGACTTAGTAGTTCATTCACTTCCCTCTGACGGCTCAAATGTGAAGAAAGCAAGGACTGAAGGACTTCCAAGTTTTCAATAATCTGTAGGAAAAAAATTACTATATAAGACTTTAGGTACATAACAAATGAATTAAATGTCTTCCACCAAGAACAGCAAACTGTCGCATAAACTGCTGTGTTATTTGTATTTTGTGTTTTAGTACATCACAATGCTAATTTCTATTTACTCACTCAAAATTAAATTTTGATATCCAGTCACTAAGCTTCCATGAACAAGAAATGAGTTCTAAATCTAATATGTTAAAGCCTATCACCTTGGCAGAATAACTTAAATTAAATGATCATTTCAAGCCTATCAGGTCTCTGGTAGGATTCCAGTTTACCTGGGATTGTTAACCAAAGTCTCAAGCTTGAATGCACTGTTCTGAGAAAAATATTATTGTCCAAGTCAATCCAAAAAAATTTCTGGTATCATTTGTGTTCCCAAAACCTACAAGTGAAGACTGCTTGAGAGGCACAAGTGCTGTTCAGAAACTATTTACTGTACAGTACAGTAATAATAGAGAGGAAATGCTACCTTTACCACACTGACTTGTGTCAATAAAAACTTCAAGGATCGCCAAACTTTAAGATGAACAATGTCATTTTTAGGGACAACACTGAGAGATATAAATTAAACATTTCTGTAAATTATTTGTTCTAATGGCAATAAGAATAACAGCACAGCAGTAACAATGGCATACTTGTATGTATTACTTGGCATAACTATATTATTCATTATTTTCCACTGTGGACATTAATTGATTACTCAGTGATCCAGACCTGAAAATGGAAAAGAATTTATTCATTACACTAAGCAGATTCCTAGCACTGATTATATAAAAAACATTGCCTTGCTTATTTCCCTAACATTCAAGCTTATTGCAGGTTTGCTGGTTTTTTTGAAAGTTGTGGTGTTTTGTCACACATCATCTGCTACTACTGTGATCTTGTAAAGCAATATTGCCCTTGGTGTTCATGCCTCTCCTCTTACCACCACCACCACTGTAGTCTTCTCCGACCCCTCTGCTCATTTATTTATGATAAATTAGGTAAGCAAGACCAGTGTTCCATTCCAAGAGTCTCAAGGTCTCTGCCAAAAGATCCGTTCTAAAATGAGAAATTGGAGCAAGGCTGAAGCTGAAGATTGTGGACAGCTAGTGGAAAAAGACTCAAGGGAACAAATGAAAATTACAAAGCAGAAAGCAAGGCAGCTGGGACCAAAGGATCACTGCAAAGTACCCTTAGTACTATCTACAGTTTACCACTGTGCACACAGTAACTTTCCTATGAAGCTGACAATTTTTCTGCAGATACACTTTGATCCGGGCCACTTTCTTGCCAGTAATTTATTTTTTCATAACTATCAATGTTACATAAAGCATTAATTTCTTAAATAGTGATTTTGGGAGAGAAGTACTGTATTGTATATCTTGCTATCCTACCACTATGCAAGATTTCAGATCACTGCAGGAACACTGGAACTTTTATTCATGGTGTGTTTATTTATAGTTTCAGTTTTTATTTATGTTTTTGGAACATGCATCTCGATATGTGTGCCACACCTACATCAGAAGATGGTGCTCAAGTTGATGCCTGTGTTGGGTTGAGAACTCTTTTTCATTCCTAAATGCACTAGACTATTTAGTCATATTACAAGAACTTCCATTCTTTTACCAAGGTCGTCTTCTTCTTCATCCCCACTACTATCTATAAGCCTTGATGCATCTTCCTCAACTATATCTCTTGAAAGTATCTTCCTCCACTAAACCCTTCCTCTACAAATCCTCCCTCACCATATTCTTTTACCAACATATTTGTAAAGTTATTGTGTTAAATGGCCTGTTTACCTGCTGCTCTTCAGTAATTAGATGCTTTCTATTGACAGGAACTGGGCTAATTCTCTCAATGCCACTCCCATTTTCGTGGCACTTGTTTTTCTTTGTATGTTCAACTTTCCAACTGTACTCTGTGTGTCTAAGCATTCTTCAAAATTCAATGATCCCTAACTAGTTGCCCATGGTTTCCTTTTCAACTATTACTTCTGAATTTTTCAAGAAATGTTTGATTTGTATGTCTGAAATTCCTTTATTGATTGCACTGATGTGTCAAATTTTCTTTCACTGATTGGATTGACATGTCAAGTTTGGATAAATATGTGTGAACATCTCTGCCAGTGGTACAGGTATACTGGTACAACCAATTATCTAATTGAAAAATAAATTACAAAACCAAATTGTGTTCAAAGGCTATGGAAGTAGTGTCCGACTTAGTGAGCTTCCACTCTTACCTGTTCCACTTTGCCAATTATTACATTACAGGAAGCTCTAAGAAAAACCTGCCTTAGCTAATAAGAGACCATTTTCTCAGTAACCTGCTTCTTTCTTTGCCTTGCAAAGAGAATCAGTCTGGATTTATTGCCCCTGAAGTCTCTGGTTCTTGATGAATAAAACCTGCCAGCCTTCACCAAAGACAGCAAGAAGTTCTCTTCATTACCCATGACAGAAGCCAAGGAAAGAGTGGTAGAGACTGCTTTGGGACAGTCCTGGGTACTTGACGTTTAGGTCTTCAATACAAAACGTTGTGCAAATAACTCCCGTCTAACAACGAACCTCTACAACATGCATAGATAACCTTTCCAAACTGTGTGTGTGTGTCTGTGCAAAATCCAAAGGATGTAAACATATTTAAAGATGGGCCTGTTTGGACTTAATACAATTCCGTGTGTGTGTGTCACTTTCAGGGTCAGCATTTCTCTCTCCAAATCTCTGTAAGACTGAATCTTCAAGGATCTTCACCATTACACCGAAAAACAAGGGAACAAGCATGGTCACATCTTTAAAGGAAGGTCTGTTTGGACTTCATACAATTCCTTCTTGATATCTTAGGAGTTTTACAATATGCTTCTTGCAGTGTTTTACTTGTCTTAACCAAACTCTGGCAAATGGTTTACTCCTCTTTTTTGTATTATGCAAAATATTTTTATGTAATCCTTTTAAATAGGCTGTAAATAATAAACTTGCTCCTTTCTTTAGTTTTTGTTCTTTTTAACAGGGCACTGTTCTTGAAGCTACTGATTTTTCTCCACTTTACCAGCGACCTCATTTGGTCTATTTCTCTTATGCTTGCTTGCAATGCTTGCTTTTGCAAGCATAAGAGAAAGCATGGAAGGCTGATGATTCAACCTTCCATGGCTTTTCTACCTTCATCAACTAGTCATCCTTATGTTTGGGTCCAAGTCTAAAATTGCTTTTCTTAGTCTGTCAGTTCATATTTGATTGGGAGTAACAATACTCAGACTGATTCCTTCATGACAGTTAGATATTTCCATTTGTACACCTCTTCCTAGAGTTTATTTTTTTGAATGATGAAATTTCACTTCCTAACTGTAACATAATAGGCATTTGGGTTGATGTAAACTTGTTTTTGAGAGATCATATGATTCATTTGGCTTATCTGATTCTAAAATGTAAGTTGTCTCCATTTATATGTCATGACTGTTTATCATCAATTCAGTTACCAAAGCTTCATACTGATGTTATCTCTCCCAGTTTGGAATGATCTTGTACTTGGGAGGCTTCATTTTCCATTTTTCCAATCTTGATGGACAGAAAGAAAGGTAATCTACCTAATCAATCACTTTATAAAGATTAATTTAGATACTTTTCTTTTCTGGCATTACATAGCCTAAATATCACTCTTAAGTTTCTACTTTTTTGCAATAAATGCATTAAACAAACACCATCCATCTACATTTCACTTACTGGCACCACTTAATGTAAACTACAAAAAATTCTAGTTTTCACTGGTTACATGAGGTCATGATCACCACAATGCCATCAATCATACATGCCCATATTGCAGTCCGCAGTGTTCACAGAATCCACAGTGCTGTGTGTGCCAGACAGAGGAAGATAGTCTATAAATCTACACAATACAGCAATGAAATTTCAGATTAAAATCTGCAATCTTGTTCTTGCACTCCATACATGAAAGGAGAATGGCTTATTCACCTAGTTACTAAGTGAAGTGCTCAATTAACCTCACTAACCAAGTTACTAAGAGAGGGGTTTGATATCAAACTAATTCAACTATGTTGTCATTCTGCAAACTGTTCAATACTAAGACAGGTCTCATATGGTGTTTGGAACTTAAGGCTCTTGTAAGATAAGAGTTTGTATTAAGTATTATCATATTTTTATCAAAGCAAAATCATGACTAACCTAAAACATGAACATATAAACAAGATCTGTTTGTCACTTTTCCAGATTCAAATTATCTGTGGGTATAGTTAAGAGGAACAAAGCATTTAATTAAATATACTACAGACAAGAAAGGCTAACAACGTAGCAATAGTTCCACAATATTAACAGTAGTGTGGAAGAAGGCCAAAGTAGGCAAAATTTGAATTTATAAAGTGACAATTGGAACCATGCATTTTATGATAATTAAAGAGCTAAATCTGCAAGAAAAGTGATTGTTACACTTGAAAATTCTAATAGTTACGTTAGATCAGAAATGTTTAGAAAAATGTGTGAATAGTGTGAGGGTTAAAACAGTTTGTAGGCACAAAAAAAGGAAATGTGTAGAGGTGGTTTTGTTATGAAGAACTGCAGTATACATTTACAATATATAGAAGATTGCATTATATCCCATGATGTTGTAAGCAAAGAGGAGCATGAATGAATGGCAATAGTTTTAGAAAGAATAATCTCAATACTTAAAAAGCAGATTAAGATAGAGCACAAACATCCTTCATATGAAGGTGCTGTTTAGGGTTATGAAAAGATGATGATGATGACTAAGATTTTTGTTGTTTTTTTTATCTTTCACATGGCAATAACAACAATGAACAGGCCAATACTTGTTGTCTCATTTTTCATAAAATCATAATATTCTTTAAAATTTTCAAACCTTCAGTGCTCCCTCAAGAAATTATGCATAACAAAACTGCAAGCTACAAATACTATAAAATCACAGAAAAAAAATTTAGATTTACAATTTGTCATATAAATATAAAGATCACTGTTTATGATATAAAAATGCAATAAGCATACTATACTTACATTTCATTCATTAATAGAACATTCCAATTCTTGAACAAGCATCAGTATTACCTTAACTAATCAAGAATGGCTGCTACAATACTACAACATGGCAGGCAAAGTATTTAACAGCCCCAAGAATTTTTACATACTTAAGAAAAACAAGGTACTCTTCAAAGCACTACAAACTCAAGATATAAAGCATATGGAACAACTAAAATCTTTTAAGAGTTGGCAACACATCTAAACTTTATACTGACAGTACCAGAACAGGCTCTTCTGATTCGAACGACCACACCTTAACACAGCGACCTATATGTGACTCCAGAAGAGAGCAAAGAGTCTCCAAGTCACTCAATTGCTGCATGGAGAAATGTTGAAAACAGTTTTATAAACTATTCTTCCTTAATGATAACCAAAGAAAAACACTTAGCTAAACCCAGCAAATCCTATATCTAGTTTATGTCATCATCAAACACAGGCTACGTTCTACAAGCAATAAAGAAATACAAAGAAAACATGAAATTATACCCTACTGTCCTGTTCCCTACGCAGCAACGGTAGTGCTTGGCAACGATGTAAATGGGAGTTAAGGAGACTGACATATTCTTCTTCAGGATCAATCTGCTGCGTGCAAAGATTAACAATTCTGCTCATGTTCACTGTCTATCAAAAATCACAAGCAACACAAATTTCAGATTTCCTTTCAGAAGAAATCCAACTAATAAAAGTATATTTTTAAAAATATCTGTTTATACAAAAACAAAAATACTTTACAAAAAATCTAATTATACAAAAATAAAAATAAACTATGAGGATAAAATTAAATATTAAGAAAACTAAAGTATACTTAAATTTACAACTATACTGCACTTTCTAAAAATTACATATTTTTTTACATAAGTAATTCTTAAATAAAAAATGAGCTACTAAACTGGGCTAATATGTAACACCATTTAATAATTAATATCTCAATTTTAGTTTCTTTCAGTAATACTTACATAAGAGCAGAACAACTAACAAAAGTGAATCATAATCCTAGCATACTACGGCTGGTGTAAAGATAAAAAGACTTCCATGCTAAGCCTAGGCTGGAAACATCAATATAACACATCCGATATGATTTTAAATAAGTTCCAAAAGTCAAACTTACGGCTAAGGGTAGAATAGTATCTAAATTCAGCATACATTTTATGCAACTGGTATCCCACCCACACTTCCTTCTGCATATCGTTAATGTTTGACTGCATTAATCTTGATTACATGTAATCTTTAAAAGAGCTATGACTTCAACAAAAGCATGGCAGGCATCATTAGCATGTAAGATCTCATCTTGAAGGAGAGGGACATCAAATGTGAAATACTACCTATCCTTCCAGTTGCTTATGCACTATTCTAAACATTTAATTTTCCCTGCTTGGGTATTCTTAGTACAGGTTGAATCCCTCTACTTCTGAATTCTGTACCTTGACAACTCCCATGGTTCAGCACAATTTTCATCAGCATCACTATTTTTGCCATTTTTTTTCTTTTAGCAACAAACTTTCAGTTTTGGCTACTTAATTGGTCCTCTTCATCCCAAACAATAAAATCTCATACATGAATACATTCAACTGCTACTGTCAAGTTCACCAATTTTTAATCCCTCCAAATATATCCCTCTTATTCAGTGTTGGGTAAACACTGCCTAAGAGGAATTGGTCAGATAATATATATAACCACATACCATCATTATAATGCAAAGCTAGCAAGGGCTAAAAAGAAGGTCTCCAGGAATTGCTCAATTAAAGGCGATTTTTGAGGTTACGAAATTGTTATTGTTGAGTAAACAAAGTAAACAAGGTTTCATCAATTCTGGGGAATTGCTTATCAAGCAGGCCAAACAATCTTGTGTGAAGAGAAAATTGTTTTATAACAAGATTTTAAACTGCATATTTCTATGGTATTCCTTAAATAGCATCATTCTGGCATGCGTGTCACAGGTTAACCCTTAAACGCCTATTGGACGTATCATACGTCGACTAAAATTGTCTGTTGGGTGCCGAGTGGACTTACTGTACGTCGACTACAAAAAATTTCAACCTTCGGTCAACTTTGACGCGACCGAAATGGTCGAAAAACGCATTTGTAAGCTAAAACTCTTACATTCTAGTAATATTCAATCATGTACCTTCATTTTGCAACAAATTGGAAGTCTCTAGCATAATATTTCGATTTATGGTGAATTTTTGAAAAAACTTTTCTTACACATGAGCGGTAACTCGGCCGAGAAAATTTCATAAATTCTTTCAATCATTTTGTTGTAATTTTGCACTGTTCTATATTAGCTGTTACATAAAGTTTTATATATGAAAATGTGCGCAATTTCATGTACAATACAGCAAAATACAACCCATGGTTGTAGCTTTTATCAGTTTGGAAATTTTTCATATAAAACCACGATAACTGCCAAAATTTCAACCTTTGGTCAACTTTGACTCGACCGAAATGGTCAAAAAATGCAATTTTTGCTAAAACTCTTACGATCTAGTAATATTCAATAATTTACCTTCATTTTGCAACCAATTGGAAGTCTCTAGCACAATATTTCGATTTATGGTGAATTTCTGAAAAACTTTTTCCTTACATCCGCCAGAAATTCTTTCGTCATGTTGTCGTAATGTTTGCACTGTTTTATATTAGTCGTTACATAAAAGTTTTATATATGGAAATGTGCGCAATTTCATGTAGAATACAACAGAAAATAACTCATGGTTGTAACTTTTATCGGTTTTGAAATATTTTCCATATAAATCACGATAACTGCCAAAATTTCAAGCTTTGGTCAACTTTAACTCGACTCAAATGGTAAAAAACTCAATTATAAGCTAAAACTCTTACATTATAGTAATATTCAATCATGTACCTTCATTTTGCAACAAACTGGAAGTCTCTAGCACAATATTTTCGATTCATGGTGAATTTCTGAAAAAAAAATTTTTTTTTTCCTTGTCGTTATGATAGCTTTCGGCCGAACATCTCAGAAATTCTTTTGTCATGTTGTCGTAATGTTTGCATCTGTTTTTACATTAGTCGTTACATAAACTTTTATATATGAAAATGTGCAATTTCATGTAGAATACAACAGAAAATAGCTCATGGTTGTAGCTTTTATCAGTTTTGAAATATTTTCACATAAATCACGCGATAACTGCTTAAAAATTTCAACCTCGGTCAACTTTAACTCGACCGAAATGGTAAAACGCAATTGTAAGCTAAAACTCTTACATTCTAGTGCAATATTCAATCATTTAACTTCATTTGCAAAAATTGGAAGTCTCTAGTACAATATTTCGATTTATGTGAATTTTAAAAACATTTTCCTTACGTCTGCGCGGTAACTCGGCCGAACATCTCAGAAATTCTTTCGTCTCGTTGTCGTAATATTTGCACCACTTTATATTAGTCGTTACATAAAGTTTTATACACGAAAATGTGCGCAATTTCATGCAATACAACAAAAAATAACTCATGGTTTTAGTTATCGGTTTTGAAATATTTCCATATAAATCACAATAAATAGAAAAATTCAACTTTTCGGTCAAATTTTTCGATCAAAATGGTCGAAAACTGCAATTGTAAGCTAAAACACTTACAGTCTAGTAATATTCAATCAATTAGCTTCATTTTTTCAGCAAACGTGGGAAGTCTCTGAAACAACATTTCGATTTATGGTGAATTTTGAAAAAACATTTTCGTCCGTATGCGTTCTTAATTCATGCATCATTTTGTTATAATATTTTTCTCTGTGTTTGTTTTGATCGTTTTTAAAAATTTGTTATATACCAAAATCATCACAATTTAGTGTCCAATACAACAAAAAATTTACTCATTAGCTTTTTAACCGTTTTGCTTACAGCGCGATTTGTATACAATTATATACAAGTTTTTTTTTTCGCTGTCATATATTCCAATATTTATATATGATAATGATATTTTTTTTCATTTCTGATGGTTGCATACTAAACTTCAGGCAATGACAAAAAAAATTAGCCAAAAATGAACTCTTAATCTTAAAAACTAAGCGTGCTGTGATTTTTTGAAAAAAACTTTTTCCGCTTCGGCGCTAACTCACCGAACGCCGCCGGCATACGGGGGACGTTTTTGTAAATAGGGCTTCGGCGTTAAAGGGTTAATACAGTAGTTGTATTATGTCCTGCGAAATAATTATGTTTACAAAGGGGATTCTCTTCGGGGTCTTACAAGGTAAATTTCTGTAGTCTAGCAATGGCAGCCCCCAAGGTTGCCAGATTAAAGAGATCCAACCTGTATTAAGTTATAATTGAACAATGCGTTAGATACCATAATATTTTTGGACTATGGGAGACAAGGGTAAAAATTCTCTTTTCTCCACAACAGAAATTAGTTTTATACTAAATCGTAGCCCTTTGGAACCCTCGCAATATCTAATTTCACTTTACTGCAATGCAGATTGATCACAATATTTTTTTTAGCAAAATCCACAGTACGCAAAGTTCATGAAATCAGAGTCTATTTATAATCTCACATACCTTATGTTGTACATTTAATCTTCCAACTACAAACTGCCATATTTGTATTATAGAGAACCTCATGGAAATTATTATTTAATCAGGATATATATTCATTGCAATGGCATTACATAAAAACTCTGTTCAACAAACACGAAAAGCAACCCCACCTTACAAAGAGTATCCTAAATAGAAAAACGCATAGTTAAAGAAAGATTATAATAAATAAATCGTTACTGATAAAAACATACAGAACTGAGTTGACGACAAAATCAAATTTAAATACTAATTTTTGACAGTAAACCACAGACATTACGATTGAACAATCTTTATTATGAAATTCTGTGAATTACAAACATGTTAGCTTCAGTAGTAGAAAGATTTTCATATATCTGGTCAAGTAAAGTTTAACCGAATGTACTGTAACTACATTTCAAAACAATCACACTCCTGCAAATTATTGTTAATAAAAAACATATGAGTGTCTTTGTTTCACTGTGGGAGCATGTGCTTCATAAATCTAAGATCTGTGGTTAAAACAAGTGCAGTTCCCTCAGTCTACCAATGAGTTTGAAACATAACTGTTTACTTCACTACATACTGATGGAATATGGCAAATCTGACTCAAACTAAAATGTCCCCGAGTCACAACAACCCCACTAGGGCCTCACAAACAAAATGTTATGGAACACTATACATGAACTGTGTATGTACATATTTGCAGTGTATATGTACAGGTATGCACTACATTAAGGTAAACTACGCACATTCTCTCTCTCATACATTAATTTTATCAACATTTATTCAGTGCAGTGCAGTACAGTAATGTAGTGTTACATACAGTACATATTTTTCAGTCCATATAAGTGTGTGTGTGTAAAAATTGCACTTAACTGTGCACTCTCTCTCTCTCTCTCTCTCTCTCTCTCTCTCTCTCTCTCTCTCTCTCTCTCTCTCTCTCTCTCTCTCTCTCTCTCTCTCTCTCTCTCTCAATCATGCATTACTACAGGTGTAACATCCCCAAATTCACAACATAAATATAATCCCTTCCCAATCTTTATTTGTACATTTAGTGTATAGTGTGTACCATTTATGTTTTTCAAGTTTAACAAGTTTCTAATATTATTAGAAATGTTAAATGCTTTTTCCCACTTGTTACATAACCTGATTTACCTTTAATAAGGTATTTATTGTAATATTCTTTAGAATATTTTATGTTCTAACAAGTTTTTAACATACAATTAAGGTCATTTGTTGGCAAGAAATTGATCGTTTAATCCTATTTTTTTCACTTGTCCCCAATATCTTGCTTTTAATGTGATTTCTCTTTGAAACTAAACCTGCAGAGCCAAATTCTGCCAGGATTATCAGAGATTAAGGATTGACAAGGTCAGGCTCAGTGAAGTACTAGTGCAACATTAATCATTCCCTAACATGACACACTTATTATCTATGATGAATATACAATAGTATTTAAAAATATCAGATCACTTATGTATTTATAATCATCTACCTTTTCACCAACTTTCATTTGCTCTGTGACATATTTTTAAGCCACCACCATAACTGACATAAACACATACAAGACAAACAAATATGGTTAAAAACACTAGCTTCCAACCCTAATGGGCAAAGATTAGTTGAATACACAGAGTGTTTCACAAATAAACATAAATAATAAATGTTAATAATAAAACAGGAGAGCATAACAAAGGGCACAGCACCATGAAGTGACAAGCCCATGTAAATACCAAACTCAACATAAAATAAAGAAATTAGGGCTTAACTTTGCTAGAATTGGTAAAAACAAAGGATAAATGCAATACATCACACGAACAAGAGAAGTTTTTGGGCTGGGGACATCTTTCAGACAAATAACAACTACTATTAATTAATTTTTAATCAAGTTTGGTCTAATACCTCAACCAATGAAGTGAAGCTTCTGTAAAATAATGATTTGTATCCTTTTTGAACAAATTTTTTCACCTCAAGGAATGTACTTTCACTATTACTCTTATGGTTGCTGTAAAGTAATTACTTAATAAAAGTACCATTCTGAATAACAAAGACTTAACAAATAAGTAAGCATATATCAATGAAATAAATTGCTCATATCTCCTACCTCTTTGTCATGCTCAGTTGAAGCTACTTCCTCGGTTGAACTCTTCAGGACTTCATTCTCACTTGTGTCTTCTTTTTCACTGGTAACCAATGAAGCTGGTGCCTCTGGTTCTGGTTCCTCTTGCACTTGTTCAGCATCCTGTTCTTCTTCATTTGGGAGGGAGACTTCAGCCTGCTCTTTCTCTAGTGATAGTTCTTCATCGTCAGTTTTGCTGCTTAGTGTAATGGTGTTTTGCCTCTGAAGTGAAGCACTGGGCTGAGCAGTTATACTCTCTTGCTCTTCCTGGCTGGACACTGCATCATCTTGACTTAGAGTTACAGTTCTCTGGCGTGCTAAATGAGGAGGATCAGAAGCCTCACCACTACTATCTGTTTCTCGGTGAAAAAGAATTTCTGCTAGGACTCTCTCATCTTCCTCCTAAAAATCAAGGAATAAATTAATATTATTGTACACTGCAATGCAATAAATATTTAGAGGAAAAAGATATCAGATCGTATGACAATAAAATCATCATCAGTCTGATCTTAAAAGGCTACCTATCTGAATCAAAAATACAAATGGCATAATACTCTAAACTTAAAGGAAAATTTTTTGTTATCAAGTCATACAAAAAATGTTACTTTGCACATGCCTTAAACATGCACTGACAATGGGTGGTCATTTCCATTTCGAAACTAATTGGTGAATGGGTGCCATAACAAGAATTCTTATATTGCTTAGTCCCAAAAAGGTTTAAAAACCCTGGCCACCCACCATAGTGGATCATTCTTTTGTTATGAATTATGTACAATTTGAAGATGTTTAAAGGCCGCTAATGAGCAGCAGAGGTAAAGGGCAAGTCATTGTGCTGTCACATACATCCTAGAAATGGAATATACATACCTGTGATCAGTGCCAAGCCATTCTACATCCATGTTAGGTCGGGGGAGGGAAGTATGAAGATGGCTGTTGATATCTTACCAGGTATACCTATGCACTCTTTATCTTTGACTCAGAGTAAGGTCATGTTGCCACTGAAAACCTATCAAGCCTAACCAAGTTTTCATTTTTATGAAACTGGTACATATGTTAAAATATGCTGGGTCTCCACTCATGTAGGCATAAAAGAAAATGAGGATCCTAATAAGGCAGCCAAAGCTGCAATCACTGACTTGATCAGCAATTTGTTATTACCACTATAACACATTAAATTTAGTAAATGGTGGGCATAGTCGAATAATGATTCTAACAGTAACAAATTATGATAAGTGTTCTTTACACTTTACTAAGATTACCCAGTCTTTGATTGGTCACAATCATGTGACTCATGGGAATCTGATGAATAACTGACATAACTTAATATGTGACTGCAGAATAAAACTTACAACCACACATCTTTTAGTGACTGAACAATGTCCAATCAGCAACGTACAGTATATCATAAAATCTTGAAAGAAAATTCGTCATTTTCTGTTTATCAAATTATTAAACTGTAAAGGAGTAAAAGTATACAAAATAACACTAATATAACCACTAAAAGCAAACCCTTCAGGACACAGTATATCATAAAATCTTGAAAGAAAATTCGTCATTTTCTGTTTATCAAATTATTAAACTGTAAAAGTATACAAAATAACACTAATATAACCACTAAAAGCAAACCCTTCAGGACAACTATGTGATTTTAAGAATGTTAATTAAGTGGTCTGGTTAAACAATAATAGCAACTTGACATGGGCTTGAACTCAGAGTCACCACAATGGGAAGTCCATGTGATACCACCATGGAAGATGTTTCAAGTAAAATCAAAGTTTACTCCTTGGAAAACTTACAATCTATATTATTCACACATGCCTCACATGTGCAGTGAAGAGATAAATGGCATGCAGGGAATTATAACTCCACTGGGAGACCAGGTGGTACCTTCAAGTTACAATTGCAAGGGTGTGGAGTTTACTAAACTACTAAAGCTAATCAAAAGATGGCAGTCAAGAGCAGTTCACCAAATGCACAGCATATTAGTAGATATGATCTGTAAAACTAGCTGCATATGTATGGTATGCTTCTCAACTGTTTCCACTCTCTACCTTGCACTAACAAGTTGAATGCGTCCAATAAATAGATTCAATCTATTTCCATCTCTACTCCCATCCAGCTCTCTAATTTTGCTGGAAAGGAGACCCACCATGTTTCTCTCCTACATTAATATTGTGCCCAAATATCTTTAATTTTGTCTTTGAGGTAAACATGAACTGGTGAAACAGTTTCTTTCTAAATTTCAGGTTACAAAATATTGACCTTATATTCCTGAACCTGGAAGGGAATACCCCTCTTATATGTTATTACTCTAGTTTCCCACACTGAAGGCCATTCATCTAACCAAAACCCTTGCCCATACCTCTTCTCTTGATACTCATATTTCTCTCCTACAAGATGTCTTTGATGTTTCTTCTTCGGAAATGATATTTTAAACAACCTTTCAACATACCCATGCAGTGCCTAAAAAACCATCACATCCCATACAAACTCTGTGGAGGTTAGCAATCCCCAAGTGCTTCTTGGTTCCATGATTATTTTCCCCAATCCATCAGTGACCTCAAAAAGTTCACCCCATTGTGTTTTGCATGGATATAATAACCTTACCACTCTCACTAGGCAGGTCCAACATGGGCACATAAAAAGTGAACTTGTTACACTTGGGGACACAGCGATCCATGTGTGCATGCACACGGCTACTACCACACTTCAGTGTCTACTAAACCAAGACTGAAGTGTCTCAGGCATTTGAAGTCCACCAATGTGGGCTACTTATGAGTAATAGGTTTTTGACAAAAAAAAGATTATCCCTAAGACTGGTAATACAAACTGCAAAGTACAGAGCCATGAAAAAATACTTGCAAGGGGCAAATAACCCTGGGAACACAATATAGGACATAGCACTCCCATTTTACTCATCACTGGGAATAGTTTGTTCTCTGATTACTAATAGTTTAATGAGTCAAGATGTATAAAAACATAGTTATCAGAAATGAGATATCTTATCAATAATGTCTACAGTAAAAGTCCAGCTTTCCTAGTGAATATATGTAATTATATGTACATCATAATTTTTTATGGTAGTTACTTTCAACTTAGCTTGGTAAAGAATTGCTTAAGTAAAATCCATAAATATTAAATGCTGTATTACTTTATTTAATACAGAAAATTAACTGTCAGCATTAGTATCAATAAGCAACTTTCTTTTAATGTAATGACACTGTACCAAGTTCCAAAAGCACTCGTGAAAAGACAGCAAATCATATGGGAATTCTTAAGGTGCTCTGTGAAGTCTTTGCGATTTTTACAAAATATTAATTTAATTATAAAAATATAATTCACTTTAGACAAGTTCAATATTATTACATACTTTTGAATGGTAAACAATCAAAATCTTTAAAAGTTAGGCATTCTTGAAAATACAAAAAATTTGAAATGTTAAAGGAAAAGGACTTAAAGATTTCATCCAAATTCATTTGCATTTCCTTCCAAAATTGATGAGCTATAAAATCATCTTTATACCCTTATAAAAAAAATATAACATGGTTTTACTATAAAAATGACGATAATCAGGACGTCTGAGATAAAAACAAGGAATTTTAAATTAACTTTCTATAAATCACAAAATCTAGTAAAGTAATACAATTGTCCTATCAGAAAAATACTAAGTATTACACAATAGATTATTAACATAAGGCTGAGCTTATCTTTACTCTGGAAAAAACTGCTAAAACTAACAGAGAAAACATGACAAAATATGTTTTTTTACAAAAAGATGAAAGAAACTGATCAAATGCAATAGAAAATACATAGCAGGAAAAAGTAAATGTATCATCAAATAATTCAACAATACTACCTTCTTTGAATTAGCTTGGGAACTAAATGTATGTACATGATGCTGCGGAGGCATTGTGCGCGCTGAAATCTGGTATGTGCAATGTTCTGGTAGCAAATGGCCACTGTGTTGAAGAGGCCATAAGTTGCTTTGCTGACGCTGAGCCAACAGCAATAAGTTGTGATAACATGCATTCAGGACACATAGCAAAACTTTTCAAAGCACCACTGCTGTGCTGCTTTTACTCCATTTGCCTCCTCTACTGCATAAAACTAATCTACAACAACTGTGCAAAATGCCACACAAAAATTTTACCAGTAATAAATGATAATTGAAAAAAATTCAAACTGGTGTCTTTAGCATGCAAGTAACTTTCAAAACAGCACAACAGTAAAATTATACATACCACCTAAAATATATTTTACTTACCAAGAAAATCAACCTAACAAATTATATGCTCAAAGTAATGCTATATTCTTACAGGGCTGCATAACTTGAAACAAATTTGTATAAGGAAAAGAATAATATGCAAAGGAGGTACCAGGTGGAAAAGTAGCCTCATTTATCCCAGAAATTACTCAGAAAAAAAGGGGGGGGGAGAATTACAATTTTGGTAACCCTAATGGTGATAACAAAAAACCTATAGAAAAGACAACAAACAGAAAATGCAGTTTTATATTTTGGAAATTCCATCACATCACTCTCCTGTATGAATACATTAGTTCAAAAACTTTAACATGTGTGCCTCACTAGCTAAAATTCTTCCAACTAAATGCACCATAAATTCTCAAAGATCAAAATAAACATCTTTCCAAATAAATTTTTTTATGACCAAAAATGTCATTTAAACGGTCAAACAGGCGGAAAAATGATATTTTTAATGATAAAACAAAAGTTTCCCATACTTACCGGCAGATATATATATAGCTGTATGCTCCAAGTCCGACAAATTCCAAAACTCGCGGCACACGCAGTGGGAGCCAGGTGTTGCAGTACCCATTCCCGCCGCTGGGAGCGGTATCAAGGCTCATTCCATTTTCTATTCAGATTTTCTAGTGCCACTCTCCTGGGGAGGAGGTGGGCACTATGATTATATATCTGCCAGGTGAAGTGAACAAACTTTATTTTATCATTAAAATATCATTTGTTCATGCGACTTACCTGTCGATATATACAGGAATTTGGATCCCATTGGAGGTGGGAAGGACAGAGTCAGGATTTAGGAAACTAAATATATGTAGGCGATTGATGCCTGGTTCTTACTTCTGTTAGCATAGCTGACTTCGTGATTACTGTCACTGAAGCCTGCTTCTGCTTTACCACAGTCTCAGCAAGGCAGTGACCTATAGTCGGTGAGTTCTGATGATTCTGTCCAGGGTGTTATTAGGGACTGATCATGAGACCATCTATGAGGCAAAAGACGCGGAAATACTTCACCTGACCGAGGAGGCATCAACAGGTGCCACCGAAGGGACGCCAGACTTTGTAGGAAGCCCCGTAACCAACACAGCTTTCGACATGCCCTCTCCTGGTCTGGGAGTCCGACAGAGGTCAGGCCTATGTTAGCATAGCTGACTTACGTGATTACTGTCACCCAAGCCTGCTTCTGCTTTACTGGGAGTCTCCAGCAAGGTAGTGACCTATATAGCTGGTGAGTTCTAGATGATCTGTCCCGCAGGGGCGTGACCAATGTGGGACTGAATCATGGCGCGCCATACTGTGAGGGCAAAGAGCAGATCAACCCACCTGACCTAGGTCTCAGCAGGTCCTGCGAAGGGACGCCAGATGGGGAAACCCCGTAACCCTCTTGCACGACTTTTAGGTGTTGCCCTCTCCTGGTCTGGGAGTCCGACAGAGGTCCAGGCCTAAGCGTTATGGGACCGATCTGGCGTAAAACAAAATCAGATTAAATACTGCCTCTGGAAGGATGGGAGTAGTGCTCCTGCCACTGTGTCTGCCAGGCGACAACAGGTCCTGCCGAAGGGACACCAGATCGGTGGGAAGCCCAGTAACCCTCCTGTGGCTTTCGACTTGCCCTCTCCTGGTCCAGAGTCCAACAGAGAGTCCAGGCCTAGAGTGTTATGGGGCGATCTGGGTGAGGAAACGATATGGTCCTAGCGAATAGCAGTCCGTATGTCGTCTTCCCGTCCCGCCGTGTGTGGGCGAACACCGGAGTCTTAAGAAGGTGGTACCCAGAAGATGAAGCTAGGGACATGTTCTTCTGAAAGCTACGGTGCAGTTCTCTAACCAGTGAGCCTTAACTTTAAAAAGACTCAAGTCACTGTCTTGAACGTCGGGAAAGTGCGTCTAAAATGGTGCTTCACAAAAAAGAACACCAGTGCATTCTTAGAAAGAGCAAAACGGCCTCTTGACAGAGCACACAGACTTTGTCGAAGGACCCGACTTTCCTGAGTCTTCTGCAAATAAATTTGAGAGCCCTGACAGGACACATGACTCTTTCTGGTTCTTGTCCGAGAATTTTCAACCCTTAATCTCGAGGTCCTGGGCCAAGGGGTAGACGGTTCTGCTTTTAGCAAGAACATAGGCTTAGAAGAACATACTGCATTATAGCTCTAAAACCTACATGATTATTGATACACTGAAGTTCACTGCTCTCTTCAGCGTAGCAGAGCAGTTAGGAAAATAACCTTCTTTGTCACATTCTTGAGACGCCGAAGAAAAGAGGCTCGAAGGTATTTGACATAAAAATTTAGGACGACATCCCAGGTTCAGGGCGTCCTGGAATGAGGTACCTTGACAGTCTCAAAGGATCTCAAGAGATCGTGAAGATCCTTGTTGTCGGCTGATAGTCTGAATGCAGTTAGACTCAGGCGGGAGATTTTGAGGTACTTTTCAGTAAGAACTGCCTGAGCAGATCTACCAAGGGCGTCCCCATAACCTCCACAGCTCACGACATACTTCCCATTGAAGGGTCCGCCCGGCATTTAAAGCTGGCGTGTCGACTGAAGAGGGTCATGTGGATATTCTCCACTCCTGCAGCAGACTCTGGATCGTGATCCCCCAGCATGGGCCCAAAGCAGTTTCTCGCCAGGCGAACAGGGACCAGGAACGAGTTCACTCCCTATTTGCCGGTATGCCGGGCTGTGGAGTTGTCACCAGTTTGCTTATCATGCGACTCATTTTGTTGCCCGGCTCGAAGGATTGAAGGGCCAACAGGATGTCCTAGTTACTGATTGATGTGCCAGGACACCTGTTCCCCTCTCCAGGTGCCACAGCACCTCCCCTCTAGTGTTGCTCCCCATCCTCCTGGGAGGCGTGGGAAAACAACACCAGGTCAGGCTCTGGGCGTGAAACCCCTTCTGCCAACCTCGGGGGTCGAGCCACTACACTCAGGTGAATCTTGAAAACAGGAGAGATCTTCAGGGTCTCCTCTAGATTCTCCTTGTCTATTCAGTTTTCATCAGAAAAACTGGGCCTGAAGATAGAAGTCTTCCCAGGAAACAAACTTCTCCAGAGAGGAAATGGTGCAGCAGGCTCATTGTTCCCTCACGAGCATATTTCCTTCCCTAGGAAGGATGAGACTTTTCTAACATTTACTGCAGTGTTCCTGGGATGGAAAAGCTTGTAAACCACTGAATCCATCTGAATCCCCAAGATAACGATGGACTGTCGTCGGAATCAGATGGGACTTTTGGATTCACTAAAGTCCTGGGGACTTTGTCAACTCTAAATTACGCATTCAGGTCCTCAGACACCCTTGACTGTGAAGAGGCTCGGGATGAGCCAATCAACCAGGTAAGCGAATACGAATACCGCCAAGTGAAGCCATCTGCCACATTTCTCATGAAATACGTGAATCTGTGGAGCAATGTTAGCCAGCAAAAGCTCTGCATTGAAACCTCGTCCCCTAGTACAAACTCAAATACTTCCTCAACTGGGGATGTATGGGAAAAAGTAAAGCGTCCTGGGTCCAGAGCGACCATCAGAATCTCTGTGCCAGCTCCCTAAAACAGACTGGGGCGTCTCCATCGTGAACTTCTCCTTCACCAGGCGGTTCAGTCTACTGACATCTAGGCTGGTCTCAATCCTCCCGACTGCCGGAACTAAGGAGCAGTGTTTGGCAGAATCTGAAAGTCCAGCTCGGACTTGCTCCCAGCTCTTTCTCGAAGCATTTGCTCTAATGTCGAAAAGGATCTGTTGCTACTCTTGATGGAATGAGGACGACAGATCCAGGCGGCGATGCACAAGTGGTGTCGAAGAGGTCTTGTATCCTCTCTGATACTTCAGGAACCAGGTGTCTGCCCCTCTTGCTCAAGCTCTATAAGGAAGCCTGGCTCTACAGGTGTCTGGAGGCACCTGAGTCCACTTCCTGCCCCAAAGGTTTAGGCAGGGCTCCGCCTCTGAAAAAGACCTCTACCTCGGGAGAGCTCGAGAAAAAGCTCCTCCACGAAGGAAGCTCTGCTTCCTGGAGGTCTGACCGACAACGAGCGTCAAAGGGACTGCTGGGCGTCTTGACGAGTGGGCCAAGAGGTCTTGGTGGCCTTCTCCTTCAAGCTGGAGGAGAGATCCTTGAACAAGGACTGGGAAAGATGCCAGCAGGGGAGAACAGCAAAGCCCTCTGCGACAGAAGAAACTGACTTTGCAAAAGTATGGCCAAAGGCATCTGTGTTCCCCAGGCGGTCACCCATCCAAGTACTGACCAGACCAGCGTTGCCGCAAGCTGATCGGCGGTGCTCTCAACGTGGTATGGCTGTTGTTAGCTGGTAGGGCCATAGGGCGTAAAGTTACAGTACAAGGCCCTCGTCTTCCAGAGGCCGTGCAAAGTGGGAAGCCCAGTTCCTCCGGCCATCGACTGCCTTGTTGTCCATGCGGTTCAACACGGCTGGACAACTCCCCAGGCAGATGAAGTCGGGACTCTAATCTGGCGATCTAGAGCCCCCCCAGCACCAGTCCAGGAAATTGAGACCTCCATGGTTCGAACCAGCCCTTTCAAATGGTGATCCGTCTCTGACATAGTCCAGGTTGCTTTGGCGGCCCGACGGGAGGAGGGGACCTTCTAGGCGTCAGCCAAGCTGCGAAGTCTCCCTGGGACAGCCAGAAGGAACTCTTGAGCCCGACATCCTCCCGGTCTCTTACCACATGCCCCTTGCCGCTCAGCCTGGGCGGAGGCAGGGCAAAAGAGAGTCTTGCAGCAGGTCTTCCTTTCCTCCATCCAGGTGTTAGCACCTTCTTGAAGGCCTTTTCCCGTGCCAGAGGAAGTCATCTTGACAAAGCCGGCGCTCTCTCGTCTAGAATGAAGCAAACTGCGAAGGAGGAGAGAGAGGGTGAGGGCTTTGTCGCCAAACAAGTCCTTAAGAAAAACCGGCTAACACCTGGTAGTCCGTGGTGAGAAGGGAGGCTGCTCAGGGACTGCAGGCTGCGACTCACAAGAACTACTCCTCTTCAATGGGAGAAACAAAGGCCTTGCGGTCCAACATGCAGATGGGATCTCGCTTCCCGCGGTCTTTGATTTATGGCGTCGCCGCAACCAAGAGGCGTCCTCTGAGTCCATCGGCGTCTGCGGCAGCGAGGAGGCGTCTGACGAGCAGCTGAAGCGTCTAGGATAGCTGCTTGCGGAGCGTCCGATGGCGGTCAGGCGAGCTCCTGCGGCGCGGCGTCTGACGAGCAACTACAGAAAGTCCAGGATAGCTGCTGCGGGCGTCCGCTGGCGGTCAGCGGCGTCCTGCGGGCAGCTTAAAGAAGGCGTCCTGACGAGCAGCTACAAGCGTCCAGGATAGCTGCTGCCGGGCGTCACGATGGCGGTCAGCCGAGCGTCCTGCACGGCAGTGAGGAGGGCGTCTGGCGAGCAGCTACAAGCGTCAGGATAGCTGCTTCGGGCGTCGCTGCAGCCCAGGCGTCCGCGATGGCCCGATCCAGCGGCGGTGAAAACGCGACTAGAAGACGACATGCCCAACAGAAGGCCCCCAGTCAATATATTGAAATGAGTACCTACTTGGAAGTCTCAACTCCGCTTAGCCTCACAGTACTAGAATTTGGCTCGCCTCGTTAGCCGATAGATATAAATCAGTCTCGGAGATAAAACCTATTCTCGTCGTTTAACTAAAATTATGGTAGGTTATCTCCTCACTGACTAAAACTAATGTTTGATACCGACCTGAGTAAGTGTAGCGCTAACGTTTTACCGTGCTACTTTGAACTTCGCGAAAGCGTTTGTTTTACTTTTGCTAGGAGGCGGCCATTGCCTGCGTGGCGTCCTCCGCTGCTCTTGGTAGACTATCTCCAAAAACAAACCTTACATTTCCTTCGCAACTCCATAAGTGTTTGATTTGTTGTAACGACATAGTTACGATGCTTTATTGGACATATCTCTTCAGCGTCCGCCTTACGAGTCCGTTTTTCTGGCGATGCACTTTGATTGACCCAAGCGTTACTATTGTTTCTTCTTTATGCGCTTGACTCGCTCAATCCCTAACCACCTCCTTAATAAGATAATATTTTTGTTAGCCATCTTCCAGATGCAAGGAGCACTATAAGTGCGAAATGAAATCTGAACTAATAAATTAGCAGGGTGGGAGGCAAAGTAAGCGATCATTTTCAGCAAACCTACTTTTCCACACTCATGCATATAAATTGTGAGGATCTGCGAAACTTTCGGTAGCCTCACCTTAAACTCATTCACACAACATACTCTGGCTAACGCTAGATCAGGCTATCATCCAGAGCAATCAAAATCGATTCACAAAAGGTATGCCAATCACAATCCAAAGACAAAAACCAAAAGTCAAATAGAATACTTAAGTGGAAAATAGGTTTACGAAAATCAAAGGCGGTACTGAAAACAGTTGTTGACAGTGCAGACGAAAGAAAAATCTGAATAGAAAATGGGAATGGTTCCTGATACCACGCCTCCCAGCGGCGGGAATGGTACTAACCTGGCCCACTCGTGTGCCACGCGAGTTTTGGAATTCTGTCGGACTTCGGAGAATACAGCTATATATATATCACAGGTAAGTCATGGAACAAAATAAGTTTACGTTGCAGTATACAAAAAACAAATTATGTAATGTGCACCAGCACATTTTTTTATACCAATCTATTTTGGTAGGGACCTTTAATAAAAAACTCATGTCCAACGTGCTTTGTTTGCTAGGATTCTTACTATTCATATGTCATTGCTGGGTTTCATATTATTTGCAAAGTTTTTAGCATATTAACAAGCAATTTCCTGAATGATCAGATAACATCATAACTTAGATCCCCAAAAAGTAAGAGCTCTGATATCAGTTTCTACAACTAGGCTTTTACCTACTGCCAGTTTAGTGCCACATAAAATCCTTTCATGTATGAGTCACCCATTTATTATCTTTATGGAAATCTGCCTCAATCACAATGACACATTCTCATAACAGCATCATGTGAACAGTTGTTCTTTTTTTACTACTGGTTCATGTAATACAATACTTACGTATAATTTTCGTTTAAAAATTTACTAACATTTTACAGAAAATGTAACATGAGAGCACATTCTATGATGAGACTGGAATAACAAACTAGAGCTACCATGATCAAGGTTCACATTTCTTTTCCCATCCTGTAGTAACAGTACTCCAAATTGGATAAACATAATTTCTGTGAAATAAACCATAATCTGTGTTTAAAAATATAAAAAATAAAGGCCAGATTACTTTCATAAGTGCAAACTACTAAAAAACTGTCCTATGATTTAAATATTTTTGTTAAGCAAGAAATATTTTCAATGTTTTTGAGAGCATTTTAAGCATTTTAAAGAAGGTGCATGTGAGTAAACACTCAATCACTTCCAGGTGATATAGGAAACCCACTCTTAGATCTTCAGTGAATAAGAATGTAACAGGCACATAAGGAGCCTAACTACTTCACACCAAAAAAAGAAACAACAGAACAATACTTACTGCTGAGGAGTCTTGTACAGATCCCTGTCTTGATGACCTGGGCGTTCTCGAAGGGCTAGCACTTTCTTCTCGTACTTTTGCTCTTTTTAGGGGACTAGTGGCAGGACTTGCAGAACTTCTACCTACAGGAACTTTTGAGGGTGATCGATTAGGTGTGGCACTCTTGTTTGGGGATCCCACTGAAGAAGGGGTGGGTGTTCTCGAGGAAGAACGTGAAGTAGGTATTCTCCCAACAGAGGAGGAAGAGCTTGCTGTTTTACGCTGTGGTGATGAAGAGCTTGTTACTCTATGTTGGGGAGACACAGATCCTACTGTCTTCCTAGGTGAGGAACTAGGAGTAGGGGTTTTTGAGGCAGAAGAGGAGGAGGTTGCTCTTCCAATTGAACTATGCTTCGGAGAAGCATAGGGACTAGCCTTGGGAGTTGAAGAGGAGGATGGTATTCTTCTATTATTACTACTACTACTGGGTCTTGCATTGTTCCCAGATGTCATCATATTAGAAACAGAACCTTTTGATGGGGATGATGATGATGATGAAGATGGAGGTTTTGAAGAGGATCTAGGGGGCACACCCTTTCTTGGGCTCTGCTGAACTGAAGTTCTTCGAGAACTACTTGGAGGGGGAGTTTCTCGTGGTTCACTAGAAGATTTCTGTGAGCGCTGAAGACGAGAGCCAGATGAAGGCGGGCGAGCACTAGAAGGACGAGGACGGCGAGCAGGTGTGTTGTCACTGCTAGAACCTGACCTTGATGCTGAAAAATAAACATTTCTTTAATATCAATGAAACAACAAATATAAATGTATGTACACAAAATAGTTTTTAAATTTTTATTAAAATAAGGGAAAATCAGTTTGGCCCCACAGAAGAAAAAAAAAAGAAAAATCCTGACTTCCATTAACTGGAATGGATTTGCTGAAATAAGAATAAAATACAGTTCACACTCTGTCTCAGCACTGGAAGGACCTTCAGAAATATGTTGACATAAACAGGCGAGTTAAGAATAACGGCAAGACCACTACATTTGTTGTTTCTTAATACATTTATAACAATACTGTATATTACATTACAGTATTAATTATCTATTTATTTATTTACTTATTCAGTAAAGAGTATATAACTGAAGACATGTATAATTTAAACATAAAAAATGGAAATGAAAGTAGAACCAAAATAACAAAATGGAAAAAAAATGCAAATATAAACATTCATGTAGAATAAAATTAACAACAAGCAGAATAAATAGGAAATAAAATAAAAATAAACTGATGAAACTTCAGTCAACTAAAGTCAAAAGTTACAAAAATTCTAGTGTCCATCTGTTTCCTTACAACTTTGAACTGGCATTTTTTTTTTAATTGGCATATTGCTTGAACTTACAAAAAGGACATTATTCCTCTCAATTTCATTTATTAATAAATTCACAAGCTTTACTGGCCTCTACTGCTGAGATTTCATCAGTCAATGGCTCTACAATGCTATCTTCACTGCTATCAATCCAGATATCTCCAAGAAATTAATGTCTTTCTTTGAACTGGCCACTATTAAGAATAAATTCCCTAAATTCTCAGCAATAATAAAAGATGAAATGCGATTGTAGTACATGTATGTATGTATGTATATATATATATATATATATATATATATATATATATATATATATATATATATATATATATATATATATATATATATATATAATATATATATATATATATATGTATATATATATATATATATATATATATATATATATATATATATATACTATATATATATATATATATATATATATATATATATATATATAATATATATATATATATATATATACACATATAACACACATACATACACAGCACTAATAGTAGTCTATCAGATATTCCATTTATGAAATTAGCTAATCAGGTACACTAGTTGAAAGCAAATCTGATAAAAATATTAGTCTTCAAACAGTTATGTAAACAAAACTGATGTTAAAAAAAATATGTAAAAATAGGTCATAGGGTCTAATTTTTATTACAACTTCATTTTGTCTTTTTATTGAATTCTGAAATATAAATCTATTTTTACATATAAAAATAAAATAGCTGAACTTTTAAAATTGGCTGACATAACTGGAGTGTCAAAATATCTTATGTCATCATAATGAGTCTGAACTGTATAAAATGGCCCCCATCACTACCACTCTCCATTTAGGTGTTGTTTGACAAGCCCAATCTGCGTAGATTGAAGGCCAGTCACCATATAAGATATGGGCTTGATTGGATTAATACATCAAACTTGTGTTAAATAAATCTAAGCCTAATCCTGCAAAAATTAAAAGCAAGGAGTACTGGAATAGCTCACAGCATCCTTCCATGAACATGGATCCTACCATGACACTGCCTAATCTGAGAACTGTCAGAGGAAATGTTTGAAAGTTAATTCTAACAGTTGGTAATTCATGCCAAAACCTTGAAATTTTGACAAAACTTGAAAAGACACAAGTGGAGCAGGTTACACTGCCACACTGGCAGCTATGTTCCGTAACACTCATATTATCTTGGTAAATACATTTCATTCATATCGTTTTATTCGCCATCATCAGGAGAGCTTAATGCTTTTATATGATGTTGCATGCAAGATCTAAAATTTACTATTACAGATAAACAAGTAGCTGTAGTGTACATGTAATATAATTATTATTTATCTTTTGATGAAGAATTTAGAGTTTCATAATTTTACTGGAGAAAAAAGTACAGATATTAAAAATTTAATTTTCTGATATTGTAGTATAATAATATTCATAAGTTTATTATTTATATATATTTAACTGTTGCACTGAGGTGTCCATATCAATAACTACTGTTATAAAACTACAGTACCTGATTTATGTAAAATCACTGAAGGTGCACCTTCCACAGACTGGAAAGTGCAGCAGTGTGTGTGTGTGTGTGTGTGTGTGTGTGTGTGTGTGTGTGTGTGTGTGTGTGTGTGTGTGTGTGTGTGTGTGTGTGTGTGTGTGTGTGGGGGGCTATCACTTGATATGCAAAGCCAATGTTCTTTCTGCTTTGGTCTCCGATATTGTAAGTTTTCTTTTAATTCTGATTTTAATGCAGTCTTTGATCTGCCTTTCTGGTGAGTCATGCTGATCAGTGGACAGTTTCATATACTATAAGAGCACCTGTACATTATTTGTATTTCTCCAGCACACCATCAAAATTGAAAACTTGTGAAGTCCAGCAACCTTCCCAGAATTTGATAGCAATGTGAGGGGAATTTGTGGAACAAATTCACAGATATACATAAAACAAGATCAAGCAGAAGTGAAATTGTACGTGGATACTCTGAAACCCCCCACCCCAGGAATTGTATTAGATAAAATTAATGGGAATAAAGAGAAACTATACTGAAGTCTACTACGCCGAAACTCCTAAAAGGATGTTGTAGTTAAGAAACATTACAGAATATATTTTTTAGGAATACCTTGCCTTAGCCAAGAAGAACTGGCTTTATGTGTAAAGAAACCCTACTGTTTGCCAAGGATGGTCTAGTAAACACCCAAAAGAAAGAAGAGGTAAGAGCTACAGCAAAAAAGGAAGAATGCTGTCTGCAAAGAAAAACCATGAAGGATTCAGAGGAAGTTCTGGTCAGAAAAAGAATCTGAACAGAAGATGGAAACAAGAAAGAAGTTAAACCTGACCATGACTGCTAAAGAAAAGGAAACTTATCTAAAGACAGAGAAAGTAGTAGGTAGAGGGAAAGAAGTGAGGTGTCAACATCACTTTGAAAAGAGGCTCAAGACAGGCTGGTTTCACCCTCGGACAGTCCAATAGCTTTCTCATGGTCCTGACCAAGGTGACTCAAGCAATAACCATTACAAAGGCATTTTCATAAATTCATATTCATCAGGTGTAACAATGCTATTTCCTCAGTGTTATTTGTTCTCACTAGTATCCATCAATATCCCAAGGTGAAATCTGTCTTCTTACAAAAATGCTCTTCATTACTTCTGCAGAAAGATTTGTCATTGGCACCAAAGGTTCTGGGTCTAATTGCATTATTTAGCTCAGTTTCCTGGAATCTACGCAGTTTCCAGTGATCCATTAGATTTGATTTCAATGATAACTCAGGAGGCATGTGGTGTTTGAGACTACCTCACAATATTCCTTTCAGCACACTTTTATAACTTTCTTCAGGGGATTTATAACACTATGGGATACTGGATATGGCTTAGACTGGATGAGCCATTTACACATCAATTCTGCTTTATGCAGCTCTAAACTACTTGCTCTGAGTATGTCTGTGAGCATATTTTTAAACTCATTTACCAAATATGTCATTGGGCATATTGTTTACCAGTTACTTCTTTCCCATCGGAATATGCTGATGAAATTCTCCTTTCCAACTGTAGTCTAAAATATCAGTGGTTTTAAGCCATCTCTTTTTACTGCCTTCTTATATAGTAATTACCAATATTTGAATTTCTCCAAACATACCAAAGTTAACTTTCAAGCATCTTGGAATGTATTATTTGAGGAAACTGATATGCAACATTTTTACTTTTGTATTAATATTGTTTCCATGGCTGTTCTTTGTTACAGTTCTTTTCACTTCAAAAGGCCAATCCTGTTACACAAGAATTTTTTTATCTGTCTATAGGAAAAAAACAGGATTTTGCCTTTCTATCATGAAAGTGTTAATACAGCCCTTGAAAGTTTCTCAAATTTTCTGTATTCATGTAAATTTTGTCTTTTTTTTTTTACTCTGAGCTCAGATATATAGCAATTACTCTTATTTTGGGTTCTTCAATTTCCTTTCCAATCCCCTTTCTTGTTTTCTTTGGGCAATGCTAAATATAGGCATTGGTTTCCTGTACACTGGTTTTCATATTACATAAGAGCACATTTTCTTGACAGAAACTGTCTTGCATCAAATCAGGTATACGATGTAGCTCTTCAAAAGCTGCAAGGTTTATTAATTACCCTCCTATTCTCTGTAAAATGATATTTTAATGATAAAATAAAGTTTGTTCATGCCCACCTGGCAGATATATATAGCTGTATTCTCAGTCCAGGCAAATTTCAAATTTCGCGGCACACACAGTGTAAGTCCAATTAGTTAGTACCCATTCCCGCCGCTGGGAGGCGGTATCAGGAACCATTCCCATTTTCTATTCAGATTTTCTAACGCCACTGTCTCCTGAGGGGAGGAGGGAGGGAATATAAATAAATATATATATCGCCAGGTAAGTATGAACAAACTTTATTTTATCATTAAAATATCATTTTGTTCATGAGACTTACCTGCCAGATATATATATAGCTGAATACCACCTTTGGAGGGGGGTAGAGACAGCCAAGAAATAGGGAAAAAACCAATTATTGGTAAAATTATTTTGGTTCCTTATCTGATAGCGTAGCTGACTGAGTGGTTACTGTCACTCTAGTCTGCTTCTGCTTTACTAGAGACCCCAGCGAGGTAGTGACCTATATAGCTGGCGACTTCTAGATGATCTGTCAGCGGGCGTGACCACAATGTGACTAGATCATAGCCCATACAAAGAGGACAAAAGAGCATTACTAACCACCTAACCAACACCTAAAGCGTTAGTTTGCAAAGGATTGGGAAGACTGCCTCCAGTAGTCGACCCAACAACCACAAAAACACAATTAAAAAGGGGATAGGATCAGAGTTACCCCTTGTCCCCAAGGTTGCTGAAGCAGCAATGTATGGTCCCAGCGAAAGCAATTTCAGATGCTACCTAAACATCTTGCCAAGAGTGTGAGGCAAACACCGAATTGACTTTTGCCAAAATGTGGCACTAAAAATGTCACTGAGTACCATATTTTTCTTGAACGCCATGGAGGTAGCAACTGCCCTCACCTCGTGAGCGTTAACTCTCAACAACTTGAAGTTGGAGTCGCACAACTAGAGTGTGCGTCCCTTAATGACGTCCCTAATGAAGAATGCCAGTGCATTCTTCGACATAGGTTTAACTGGTTGCCTCACAGAACACCATAAAACATCCAATGGACCACGAGTGTCCTGTGTTCTTTTAAGGTAGTACTTGAGAGCTCTAACTGGACATAGAACTCCCTCAGGTTCCTGTCCAATAAGGTCTGCTAAACCTTTAATTTCAAAGTGTCTAGGCCAAGGGTTAGAAGACCTATCATTCTTAGCCAAGAACTTAGGGCTTAAAGAATAGACAGCATTGTGTTCCTTGAAGCCCACACGACGGCCTCGGCTCTCACTCTCTTCGCACGGAGGGATGCCGCTTTCGAGTAACATCCTTAAGAGATGCAGAGTGGAGAGGCTCAAAAGGACTAAACATCAAAAACTTGAGCATTACGTCCAAGTTCCAAGCAGGGGAAATCAGCTGAGGAACCTTGGACCTCTTGGAAAGAGCTCGTAAGATCGTGGAGGTCCTTATTGTCAGACAAAGCTAATCCTCTGTGTCTGAATACAATCGAAAGCATGCTCCGATAACACTTGATAGTCGGAACTGCTATATCGAGTTTTTCTTTTTCTTAAGTAAAGGAGAAAATCCGCAACCTGGCTCACAGTGATAGAGGAAGAGGAAAAGCCCTTCTTTCTACACCAACCTTTGAAGGTTGCTCACTTCGCTAGATATATCCTTTAGATGAAGAACTTCTGGCTCTAGCGATGGCCCGTGCCACCTGGCCAGAAAAACCCCTTCGCTCTGACCAAGTTTCGATAGTCTGAAAGCAGTCAGGTTCAGAGCGGGAGATTCAAAGATATCTCGTGAAGTGGGTTTGTATGAGCAGGTCTGCTCTCATAGGAAGGGTCCTCGGAACGCCTACCAACCAGAAGAGAAACTCCGAGAACCAGTGGTTCAAGGCCAAAACATGGGGATGAGAGTCATCCTCATCCCTTGTGAGGCAGCGAACTTGCGTATGACTTCTCCCAGAATTTAGAACGGGGAAAAAGGCGTAAACATCTATTCCCGTCCCAATCCCAGGGAAGAGCAACTATCGCAACTGCCCCAGGGTCGAGTACAGATGAGCTTTACAGAGGGAGCCTCGCTGTTCTTGAGGTCGTGAAAATATCCACAAGATGGCGACCCCAAAATTTCCAAAAATCTTGGCAAACCTCCTGATGAAGGGTCCATTCCTTCGGCAGGAGTTGATGGCGCCTAACAGAGCAGGTCTGCTCGAACATTTTCGACCTCTGCCACAAAACTTGTGAGAATCGAAATGTTGCGAGCATAGGCTCAAAGAATAATCTCTCTTGCAAGGCTGAACAGGGAACAAGTATTGTCCGAGTTTGCTAGAACTACACGATTGCAAACTTGGACCTCGAAGAATTGGCGAGCTAAAAGATAGCCGCCAAATCTTTTGAAGTCGATGTGCCAGGACACCTGTTCCTCTCTCCAGGTTCCTAACACTTTCTCTCCCTCTAGTGTTGCCCCCCCAACCTGTTGGACGACCCGTCGGAAAAACAACACTAGGTTGGGGTTCAGAAGCTTGAGGGAGATCCCTTTCTGCAATTCCGTTGGATCGAGCCACCACCACAGATCCTCTTTATAAGGAAGAATTCTCAATTCCTCTTTCAAGTCTTCCTTGCTTTGTCAGTTCTCCAACAAAAAGAACTGAAGAGGCCTGAGATGCAGACTCCCAGAAAACAAACTTCTCCAGCGAGGAAATGGTCCCCAGCAGACTCATTCCTTCCTTCACCTAGCATGTTTCCTTTTCCAAGAAGGCCGAAACTTTTTCGTACATAGAAGTTGCCGTTTGGCGACGGAGACGCTATAAAAGCCGCTGAATAGATCTGAATTCCCAGACACAATGGACAGTGAGGGGATCAGCTGCGACTTCTCCACAGACCAGAAGTCCCAGGGACTTCACGAGTTGCAGAGTCAACTGAAGGTCCTCCAGATACCTTCGCCTCGACGCACGCCGAATCAACCAGTCGTCCAAGTAGCGTGAGATCCTGACGTGCGACAGATGCAACTGCATCGCAACGCTTTTTCATGAGACGCAAACACCCTCGGAGCAAAATGTGACGCCAACAGCATCTGGTGTACCCAGGCGGTCAACCATCCAAGTACTGACCAGACCCTAACGCTTGCTTAACTTCGCTGATCGGACGAGAAGCTGGTAAGCTTTTCAACGCGGTATGGCTGCTGTGCAGAGTCCAAAGCAGAGAGCCCCTGAACTGGTACGCCTAGTCCCCAAGACAACCTGGAGATACTTCAATCCGAACGTGGATGAATTGGGGCGTGAAGATAAGTATCTTGGAGATCCAAAGATACCACCCAATCCCCGGGATGAAGGGCTCCTAGTATTGACTGCAGGTCTCCATCTTGAACTTTTCCTTCCAGACCAAGTTGTTCGACCTGTTGACGCCCAAGACGGGTCTCCAGCCTACTGAAAGTTTCGGGACTAGAAACAATCTGTAGTAAAATCCCGGGAACACCGAGTCCAATATCTGTTCCACTGCTCTCCCGCTCGAACATCTGTTCAGACAGGTCAAAACAATTTTCTGTTTGACAGGAAGGCAGTTGGGAAACAAAAAACAAAAGAGGAGACAGGAAGGGAATCAAGTAACCTCTCTCTAACAGTAGGAGGGACCAAACGTCTGCCCCTCACTCTTTCCAGGCTTGTGCAAAATGAAGCCTGGTTGCAAAGGGAGTCTGGAGATGAAGGAGTCACTTGCTACCTCTTGGAAGTGACATTCCTTCGGGAAAAAAACTCTTTCTCGTGGTCGGGTCTCGTGTTGCTTCCATGGAAGCCCCTTTGTTATGCAAACATTTAGCTTTCGCTTACTTTTTGTATCTGAGATCGGTGCAAGCGTTATGAAGGAGATGCAGTTTGAATGTCGATAACTTTAGTTTTGAGAAAAACGATATTTTTTGCTTCTCTGTGTATTTATTTGCTTGCCGTTACACAGTTTGATGTTTTTATGACATAATGAAAAGCCAAAAAATAGACCTGCAAAGTAATATAACTTCGCTAAATGAAGCTAAATGAAGCGAGTGTCAAACACGGCTGAGGTTGGCCACGCGACGCTTTTTACTTAGTCAAGCTCTGAGCTGCTACTGACTGACTGCCACTGACTGCCCTGCGGCATTCCTGTCTTTCGCTGATGCGTACTATGTCCACAGGGTTGCCATAGATCGCATTAGATATTATTTCATAGCTAAAAGGAAATTACCACCGATATACTGACAATATCATTACATTATATGAAAAATGTAATTTGACTATGATAGGTTACTGTTTTGTTTATAACTTCTAACTGTGGCGAACTTATAAATAAAACTTTCTGAGAAGATAGTCAGGATATGTATGATGCCATATATAAAATATCCCAGAAAATTTTATTTCCGATTTTTTCGCCAAACGCCTCCCCTTAAGACAAAGACAACTGCGAAGGTGGAGAGAGAGGAGCCGACGGTTGAAAAGTCTCAGGAAACAGATCCTTAAGAAAAAAGCCAGAGTCTGATAATCAGAGGAAGAAGAAGACGAAAGAAGATTCTCTTCATACAAAGGCTGTGACGAAAGAGGATGTTCTTCCGCAGCTGGTGGGTCTTGAGTGAGTGGTGAAAGTAGTTCCGATTCGCGATACGTAAGCGGGAACTCCCGCCGAACGAAGAGTCAAATCTCAGAGTGCGTATAGTAAACATAAAAAAAATGTGGGCGCTTCACGATTAGCGTGTCATCCTTGGCGCAAGAGCCATGCTAATCTTCTCTGTATCGTTCCAATTAGTATAAGTACTGCCGAAGCAAGTACTGGCTAAATTAAGAAGGACATCAGATGTTGAAGCGGTAGTTGTGCGACATGATGAACAACTGGAGCGGTGTCAACACAAGACTTGAAGCTATACGAAGCGGCGCGGAGGGCGTCATGGCGTGGGCGAGGCTCCGTGGCAAGTACTAGAAAGAGAGTCACAGCGTGGCGGCGTCATGGCTGAAGCGTGTGGCCAGGCCCGGCGTCAAGGTGAGGCGCGTGAAGCGTGAGAAAGCCGCGAGCAAGGCGGCGCTCCTGGCGCGAGACAAGAAAAGGCCAACACCTCAACTCGGGAAGACGAATAGGAAGCCACTAAACACTCTCTAGACGACAGACGCTTGTATCGTTCTCCCAAGCCGGAGACGAAGGTGAAAGTCTGTACCTCTTAACAGGCAGATTCGAATCTTGAAAGGTTCATGAGAGCATCCAGTAGCTGTTGTTGCAAACCCAACAAAATCTTACGCGTTGGAGAAGCCACTCTCTCGGAAGAAGGGCTGAACCTGAGAGAAGGAAAGGGGCGAGAGGCGTATACTTCCTTCCACAGGGAAAAGCTCTAGCCCCCTTGCCTTAGCGCGACAGGGGGTCGAGTAGAGTGATCATTCGAAAAACACTTTATTCTCTTCTGCAGAGGAATATCCACGCAACTTTGGGGAAGGAAGTACAAGCGTCTGAGAGAGGGACGTGGGCGTCCTCTCCTCTAAGCTTCTCTTAAGAGGGCGAGAGTCCAACCGAGCTCCAACCTCCCCGAGGGCGGGGAGGGACGTGGTCGGAGGACGAAGAAGCAATCCTTCAGGATGCGTGCTGAGCACGATCCCTGGCAGCCTGGGTAAGGGCGCCATCAGGACCCGCCGAAGGACGCCAGATCGGTGGGAAGCCCCGTAACCCCTCGCGGCTTTCGATATGCCCCTCCCTGGTCCTGGGAGTTCGACAGAGGTCCAGGCCTAGAGGCATTATAGGGCCGATCTGACGCCCCTCCACAACACTAGGGGCACTAGCACTAACACTATGCGCTTGAATTGCATTCACTTTAGTTTCAAGAGCACGCATTGACTCCACACGAGAGCCAGGGAATTACCTTCTGCAGCAACAAACTACAGGGTTAGTAATAAATTTACTACAGGGTTACTAGTAGGAGAAAACCCTGACTGTCCAACTAAGGATGCACTCTAGAGGAAGATTTCCTCAGCCTATCACGCTCCAATTAAAGCATATAGGCTTCATATATCTTCCACTCACCCTCAGACAATCCCACACATTCATTACCGATTATCATAGAGCATTGAACACCCTTACATATCATACATAAAGAGTGAGGAACTATCAAAGTCTTCGATAGCCTCACCTTACATTCACCCAAGCTACAGACTCGATAGCTAGGGGGTGAACATCATAATTATAAGAAAAGTCAAAAGCAAAATCAAAAGCGGTCCACAAAGCGTATGCCAAGTCCTGAATCCAGTCGAATACCAAAAAACAACCAAAATACTTAAGTGACAACAAATTTCGAAATCAAAAGCGGAGGAACTGACAACAAGTGGTGACAGTCAGACAGAAGAAAAATCTGAATAAAGAAAATGGGAATGGTTCCTGATACCCACGCCTCCCAGCGGCGGGAATGGTACTAACCACCTGACCGGCCACTCGTGTACGCGAAATTTGAAATTCTATCGGACAACCGGAGAATACAGCTATATATATATCTGGCAGGTAAGTCTCATGAACAAAAATCATTTTAATCCTAGATATAACTTTACTTTTGTCCCATATATCAGCCTAACTTCTCATCACAGATTTGCAATATAAACATACTGTAGCTACAAAACAATCTTACCACTAGAGGCACTAGGTCTTGTAAGACCTCGAGCTGAACGCTGGGAAACAGGAGGAGAAGGGTGTTCGTTTCTTCGACGCTGGGAATCATGGAGAGCAATAACCTCCTGTTGTAAAGCTTGAACTTCTCCACGCAAGCTATCCAGCTCTGAACTGCATGAAAAATCATAATAGTCATGACATATGAAATTACATGCAGAAATACAGTACCACCTAATTACATTTCACTGTTAAGAAATACTGTAAACCTTAGCTAAAAAATAATGTATATTTAATTTATAATACAGTAAACATTGGAAAATATTCTTAGATGAAGTCCAGACTAGGCTCCATTACTTTGAATTCATAATTAAACAATATTTTATCAGAACTCAAAATCTAAATGGCTTAGTTTAAATTAACAAGGATGCTTTACTGGCATTTATGTAAAGTAATTAATTCACAGTTTTCTTAACTGTTTTGGTTATAAAAGTTCTTGTAACCCCATACTTGTCCTAAGATTGAGGTTTCACTTTTATGTTGCATAATGTTAAAATAAGAACTATTACACTTTCATAGAAATAAAAGACAATTATGGCAGGGAAACTGATCAAATAAAAAAAATTCAAGATAATTCAAGATAAGATTCTAAAATAAAAGTGTAACACTGTAAATACATTACTTGGAATTCTTTGTCAAAAAAATTACACATACACGTTTCTAAAAATTTGTTTACTGTTGCTCTAAGGCAAAAGACAGCATTAGCCATGATTTTAGTATCAAAGTACAGGCAAAGAGAATGCACATCCAATAGCTCAGAGTATGCCTTTAGAACCAAATTCTCAAAGAAACTTCCTCATAGGTTGAAAGATCATTAGACTAATAAAAACAATGTGCACAATACAAATATCAGTATGGACTGCTTAAGCAATAAGATGCGGCTATTAATAAAGTTCAGCCTTACTGGAGCACATCTAAGAAGATGCATGCTTTATTTCCAAATGAAAGCTGGTAGGGTTTCTCGGCTTCAAACAAGCTGGCTGGTATAAAGAACTAATTACCAAAACTGAGTCAATGATATATAAAATATATAAGACCATCCATCACCCTACAGTAATGAAAAGTGAGTCCATAATAAAGCAAACCAAGTTAACCATGTATCTTTTCTTGGATTCAGTGCTTACAAGAAGACTAAAGATAAATACATGATGAGCTGCTGGAGGCTTATTATTATTAATAATAATAATAATATTAATAAAAATTATTATTATTATTATTATTACTACGGAAGAAGACCCTCTTTCCAACAAACTTCATTAAAAAGAATGGCTGTCTGGATGCCACTGAGAAACTGCAACATTAAGACTGGCTTAAAGGGTTTGTTTCCAATAAATATGATGTATTAGATCTCATTTAATAAATTACCAATCCTTGAAATTTAACAACTGAATAAACTGAAAATGTTGAGGATTCTGATAACATTTCTTTCAAGAATTTGCTTTCAAAACATACCAATTGTTGTTGGCTGAAAACTATAGTTACAAAGAATATACTTAATTATTTCCTTAAGATTTGTTCTGTTCCTTTTTCTGCATTCTGGGATTAGGTCATGTGGGTCAATCACCCAATAAATATGGGTCAAATGAGTGTGACCAATTCAATGCTTGGAGCTTGACTGGAAGCATCACTTCAACAGCTGCAACTTTTCAATATTACATCTACCACAAATGAAAGAGTACTGATAGCATACATCCACCTCAATAAGTCACTGGGGCAACAGTATAAATTGATACTGTTTTCATGTTATCTACTGGCCATCTTTCAGAGAACACTGATTTCTTACATTGTTTCTGGGGAATCAGAATTATTTTCACACTAATACAGATATAGTCTGAAATTCGAGTAAGTCCCTATCAAATAAATTTATATACTCAGAAAAATATATTAAACTCCCGGGATGAATATTCGAACTGATGATAGATCAAACTACCAATTTAGATTAAAACACTTACTCAACAACTATTCGTTATTCAGACATAAAAAAAAACCATAAGTCCACCATTTTATAGATATGCTATAAAATGAGATAACTTATGGTCAACTGCCATTGAGATGAAAACACTCACACTCCAAAACTATTCAGTGTTCAGGCATAAGAAAGACACTTTCTAGCATAGATATGCTAGAAAATTAAATAACTTATGACCATCAAAGACAGCAATGTTGTTATAAATTTAAGATTTTAACTTACAACTATCTAAACTTTTCATTGTTTAACATAGCCATATTAATTCTCTAGGGCAGTGATTCTTAAACTGGGGCGTGCCGCTGGGCGCCAGAAGCCCAAAGGGCACAAAGCAGAGTTGCCAGATGGTGCCAATTATTTTTTTAATTTGTGATGTTACCTACAAAATTGCCAAAACATTATCTTGCCCATATATTTTTCTAATCATTATCTCAAAACATGCTAAAAATTCAAAATATAAGTAAATTTTTAATTTCAAATCTTGTTTATGAATTGTCTTTTATTGTTATGATAAGTATAAATAGCATACAAATAGACATATTGTTTATAGATTATAGTCCCAAAAATTTCAGGGTGAGCGGGGGGGTCTATACATAATGCAGAGGGGGGTGCAAGGCAAAAAAGTTTAAGAACCACTGCTCTAGGGCATTATAATACAAAATCTATATGGTAATCCCACACTGTTTTCATTCTAGGTGATATGATAAATCTAAAAAAAAAAAAAAAAAAAAACATACTTTTGTCACGAATCTTTGCAATACCCTCACATAATTAATCTTGTACCTTTGCCAAAAATGTCATCACTAGTACAGTAAGTTATGCATTAGAATTATATGATATATAACAGCTACTTTTCTTTCAACATCATGTCACTTCCCTAAATATGGGGCGGTGCCACCAAGACAATTGTCATGCTACATTCATACTTTAACTACTAAATGGTGGATGAGCCCCTAGACAGAAAATCATAAGACAGTTACTGCTTCAAAAACCTAGGCATAATGCTCGCCAGCAAGAAAGTTAACCCCCTTACATAAATTGCCTCAATCATCACTATTCTCAATGTATTCATACATTTCCTAGGTGCAATATTAAGGCCCTTTCTTTCCAATTCCTTTTCCAGCACTTTCAGGGTCTTCTCCTACCTTACAATAATTGCAAATTTGACATTCTTTTTCACCAGTCTATAATCCTCTGTTCTTTCCACATAACCAAACAATCTCAACTCATACTAATTGATTGTTGCACCTGCACTAACCTTTTCCCACTCTAAATATCTAAATTTCTCACCCTTTCAATGATTTCAGGCTCTACATACATATACTACACAATAACATTTCATCTAATGCACTTCTAACTTTGTTCATTTGCATTTACCATCCACATTTTAATTTTGCATTTCCAAATATCAACTGTATTCATGTATGTCCCTTCAAACCCAGGGGAGGTACTGCTTACAGTGTAGTGTGCCTTGATTCTTTGCAGCATCCCTTCAGTCCCGGATGCACTGACATCTTCATTCCCTTTGATCTCTTCTCACTTAACAGTCAACTTCTTCAACTCTACCCTGTGCCATTTTCAATGCTCACTCATTTAAGGACAAATCCTCTGAGCAACCCACATGAGTCTAGCAATTTGGCTCAATAATCATGTTGAACTTTTTAAAATTAGAAAATAATTGTGTGATCCTCAAGAAATCTTACAGAGCAAAGGGAGATATAAACTACAGTCAGACTTTTTTTTGAAGAAGACATACCCTAATATACAGGGTATATCTGGCAAAAAATAAACAATTAGATCTTTTTTTCATGTCTTTCATAGCATTCCCTCATTAACAGAGCCCAAATATTACTGTAAAGGTGAAGACAGTAAGAATTTTAAATCCGGTATGTTAGGGGATCTGTCATTACAAAATATGACTTTTTCTGAATTACAGGAATGGGCTCTGCCTCATTTGAAACTGATTTCAATCCTATTCACGATGCTTTACAGAAATAATGAAATTTATGTAGTATGTTGAATGAAAATTTATCATCACTCTGTCAAGACACATCCCAAGTGGGGTATGTACACTTTAAATGCAAACTTTGAAAATTGTTAAAGACTATCTTGGAGGAAACCAAGAGAACTGTAGGGCAAATGCAGGAAGCTCATAAAATAACACAATGCAAAATATCTTACAACCATAATGAATGATACTTGGAGTTTACAGTACATTTTACAACTGTTGCACCTAGTTGCTTATTTTGAAACTAATGTAAAAACAACCATTAAGATTGTGAGACTGCAAGCATTTTATTTAAGATAAGTTCTCTACTTTGTGTAAATATAAGCTCAGTATTACCTGCTTAGTTGTGTGCTTCTCATTCACAGCAAATGTTTCCCTAGAGACAATATTTATTATATATGTTTGTATTTAATTTTGTTATATGGTTGAATTTTTTATTTTCTTTTTTGTAATGGGAAACAGAATGTTCCAGGTTACTAAGTGTTGTAATATATTTCATTCTGTAATGGGAAAATTCCAAGTTACTAAGTGTTGTAATATATTTCATTACATGGCTCACATATCTGTAAAGTCTAACTTGGTACATAAGCTACCATGCTAGTTCATGTTTATTTTTGCAGTTCGGTTTTTCCTATTAACTTATTGGAGCTATATGGCTAACCACTGGTAAAATATTCACATAAATCCACACACGACTTTTTGCGTACTCTTGCTGACGAACAACCAGACAAGTGAACTGAACTAAATACATAACCTCCTTGGCAGACGCAAAAATAACAGCAAATTACTTTCTAATTTCAAGTAACTTTACTTTCAGCTCAGTTATTTCATTTATCAGTCATATTTCATCCAGCAAAATTTCCTCTTAATCTCTTTGCAAACCATCATTTGAGCAGATCCCAAACATTTGTATATACTTATGAGATGATGAATGACTAATTAAACCAAGCTTGAGAAACCATGCCAATCAGTTAACATGTGTTAATATCAAAGCTCTAACTGCAAGGGAGAGGGTTTATGTTTATATGAAAAAGGAAAGTTTAAGAATTGAATTAGTTATCATTGTAAGTTAAAGCATAACATTTATAGGGTCAGTCCATTGTTATTAAGAACATTTTAAACAAAAACAAACCAACATTAAAACTTACATTTAAACACTATAAATACTACAATACAACTGATTATGTACAGCACTGCCTTAACATAACTACAATGCCTACTATGCAAGATTTAAAAATAAATAAATAAATTAATATGACACTTGTAGGTGTCTTTTTAACATATGATTTAGAAGAAAAGTTGATCCGGTCTACACTAAGAAGCCTTAATAATAAAAATAAAAACTATTACCATTAAAAATACTTTTAGTTTCAGCAACCTTTTATTAGTATATTGCCTTTACACTATATTACTACTCAAAGAGCATAAACACTGAGTTTAAAAAATTTAACCACATTGCTCTTTACCTATGAAAACTTCAAAGACAATAGTGATGTTGCATTTCTCTCTTTACAAAAAAGCAGGAACAACTGGAATAGCTGTGTTAGACATAAGGGAAAGTTTGGGCCATGAACAAAATACTAAGAGTTTTAAAAACCTTTCTCTTCAAAGACACCGATTTACGTAAGTACTCAATACCAGACCGAGCTGCTTCCAGACCTTTCAAAATGAAGAGGTGAAGGACTGTCATTAGTAGTCAAAAGCACTTCATAAGCAGTGGGTCCCTTGATGGCTTAAGTTTTGTATCTAAATTTCTGGTTTATAGTAACACTAACCAATGGTTGGAAGGTATGAGCAACCGAATATATTGGTCTCCATGATGTTAATTTCTTTCTTACAATTTTATATGTCCTTAAAAAAAATAGATATCATTACAGCATCCCAAGGAAGGAGGAAAATGCCATTCACATACCGAATCAGGATCACTTGGACACTATATTAATATGCTGAGATGATAATGTCACTAAAAACATCTTAGCATTTGTACCTTACGGGAAATATAATTTTCATGATAGGACAAAGATGTCTGACACTTTATGCCATGGGCTATTACAAAGATCATAATGGTGACTTTTTGAACACCATGTTTTTATAAAATAAAAAAAAAATTTTTATACAAATCCATCATTCATATCTCACCTTATTTCTATGGGTGCAGAAATCCCTGTCTAACCTGACTCTTATCTGCAAAATCGTCACTGGGAATGCTCTGTCCTGCCCACTGGTACTTTCTCCACATTTTTCTCTTTTTTGTAGAAAGGAAGAGAAATATGCCAGGAAGGGAAGAGGACAGTCCCTATATGTTTTGCTCAAGCTGTCAGTTAAGATGTTTCAATCCCCTGGGGTCCACACAAGACACTTTACTGCTAGACAAAAAAGGGTTTCACAGTGAGAACCTTCTTGATGTGATGTACACTAAGACCATAACTCTAGAACATTATTGTCTCTCCACAGACCAGTGTTCCACTGCTTAGACATCTATGAGGCGAGAGCTTCAACTGTCCTGGCTTCATTAACATCAGCATACACCCTTCTGCAGATTAATTCTATCTCACCACCAAAACATCTTCTGAGGCCATTACTTGGTAATCCTCAGGCTTGGATGATCCAACAACTATCCAGTCCGCTGAAAATGAAGGGAGCAGACCCACAGCCAGTTGTAAAGAACAAACTTCTCTTGAAACACTTGGTGACAAATGAGAACCTGCAATGACTTGGCATTCAGATGAAATGCTCCTTTGAAACTGCTCCATAACCTTCAAGGACTTCTTGATCCAGTTACTGAAATGAATTAATGAGGGTGTACCAACTCCTTCCTCATCAAAATTCATTTCTTGGTAAGCTGTTAAGTCAAACTTTACATATGATCTGGAGGACTAGGAGTGAAATAGTTGAAGAGTGTCAACTGATGCCTCTGCAACTCCTCCCTCAAAGAAGCCATGACCAGCCAGTCATCTAGAAAGAAATCTGAATAAACTTGAGGGAAAATCACCAAGTGTCCCCTTTCCCTGACAAAATGAAGGTATTTCCTCTCCAATAAACCTCCTTGCCAACTCCAGTATCCATCTGGAAAAGAACATCTTGAGTGGGATGAAATCGTTGACTGGGCTTTCAACCTCTTGATGCATTTAGGATGATGAAGAGGTGGCTGTAGAAATCAAGTACTTTCTCGATAGCCTACTACTTGAAAAATGATCAATCATACCTTGAACTGCAAGGCCCGCAACCTTTCTGGTCACTTGAATATGATACAAAGGTCACTGGTTGATTGGACAGGGGGCTTGGTTCCAGATAAGAAAGGGAATAACTGTACCAAATAGCATCAATGACCCCAGACCCTGACCCTGATCCCACCCCAATAGAGGCCCAATTCATCTAGCAACTCTAGAGGCAAGCCCCACCAAAGGATACAATATCTACGAAGGAAGCCAACACTCATCTTCTCTGACAAAGAGGGTGAGGTTTACTACCTTGAAAATGTCTACTCATCGCTCTTGGTTGGAATGCAACATCTCTTTGAAGTTATCTGGGAATGATGTTGAACACTCAGCCAAAGTTCCTAATGAGTCCAAGGGGCTGGTGACCCCAGCTTGTGCAGGCCCACCTAGGACAGGAGGCTGGACGAGTCCTTGAAGGCTGCATACCTATTTTTCAGGACCTAGTTTGTCAGCAAGTACAGCACTTTGTGGATGAGTAGAATGACAACACATCTGAGAGACAGGATTACTATCACTGACCAAAAAGAAATCATTAGATAATAACTGTATTCACATAATTGGTAACAGACACTGAGCGAGAGAAAAAGCAGCCAAAAATAATAATATACTAACCATTCAAAACTAAAAGACAGGTTACTGAGTACTACAGTAATATGGTATTCCAAAAGGGGTGAAGAATAAGCACGTTCAAGATAAAAGTGATAATGACCCATCCCAAAAAGATTCATTTAAGTTACTAAAACACAGAAATGAAAATGCAGATGATTAAAGCAAAAATTCACTGACTGAGCCAAGAAGAGGAAAGAAACAACCATATCTTAACCCACAAGGGGAAGGTGTCAAAACCAACACAATACACATGAACATGAAGGGACTAGAGTAAAAATAATGAAAAAAACGCTGCTGCTGACAAAGGTAATCCTGGTGATCCTTGCAAACCAGCAATGTTAAAGTTTACTCCATGACATCAAACAAAAAAGCCAATAAGTGGAAGAAGTACCTGTACCAGTAGGGAAGATACAGCATGTGCAGTGAAAATTTTATGGGTCTCATTTGTTATGTCCAATGACATTGGGATAACCACATCCAGAGAAAAGGGGTGACACATGATTAATGAGTTGTGATAAAAACAACCCTCAACAATTTAAAATAGACTGGTCATGTACCATGTTTTCTGGCTCTAGTTACCCTTTCTTTTGAACCCTGGGTACTATTATGTCATTGCATTTGACATTTCAAAGGTTCATACACAAAGCCCTGTCAACTGAACTCCAACTCAAGTTTTAACATCCTTTAACAGAATTATTTCAGGGTTCTTAAATAACACGTACTCTAACTTTCAAACAGCACAACATAAGGAAGAAATACCCCAATCTTGTACAGGCAACAAGCAACTGAGGTGTAAGGGTAGGAACATCAGGAAAAACATGCTGCTTTTATTAAGTTACTTCTTGTTCTACATGGCCCTTGGCTTTTCAATTTTTGATCTTCCTGACGGTCACTTTAATCTCTTCATCTGCTATGTTTTCCATTGGTTCTTTATTGCACCAACTCCTTCCAGTTCATTTTCATTTTCTTAATCTACATTTAACTTATGTGTATGTTTGTGTCTATAAAATTCCTTCTTGTATTTCCTAGATGTTTACCTCATCATTTCATCAATGACCCACAATTCTTACTTTCTTACTCAAGCTTCCACTAAAATATGAGATCGTGTTCTAAGTATCATAACAGAAGCCATAAAGGTGAATTTACATAGTTTCTTGGACTAAGACAAACAAAGCTTTGTGGAGTTTTGTAATCCCTAAACAAATTCCCTTCCTTTTTCTCAATTCTCATATCCTTCAGTGTTCACTGCTAATATTGTCTGAGAATGTGAATTCAATCTAAAATATTAACATATCTACAAAGATCTTTATGCCCACCAGAAATGTGTCATACAATTCCATATAGACATGAAATTTACTGGTCTTTGATAAAGTACAATCAAAATCTATTGGAAAGTTTTTGTTCCAAACATTAAAGGAAAATCCTATTCCATTAATTTAACCAAATACACTTAGATCTAAAATAAAAAGAATACAGTAATGAAGTGATAAATAAATTTATAGCACTGCAGTGTAATAAACTGGTAACACAGCACACCAAGAAAAAAGTAAAAACAGTGTCTCTTGGGCTACTCAGGGATAGCAAGGTACAAGGATGTCTCATGAAATTAACCCACTCCATCAGGTGCAAAGATACACCTTGACATGCCAATGACTGGCATGACTTGTGCAACAAATCTTCCACTAAGATCCTTTACTCGCAATCCACTGCTTCTAAAAAGCTTTTGATAGGGGTACTTGTTTAAGTAAACTACAGCAGAGAGGTTGTAAAATATCAGCCAAACCATCTTATCCTTTACATACTCTTGAAAAGTTAGTAATTCATAAAAGGCAAACAGTAATTTTTTCATCAACCTGAAATAACTTACTGCCTCTACTTCAGCAAACTACTGAAAGGTTGAGATACGCTTCGAAGACCATCAATGCATTTGTAAACAATTCAACACAATGTGCATGTGTAATGAGCTCATATGATTTATCAAAGATAGTTCTTAGGCACTCCTCTGTCAAGACTTTCATCAGTTATGAAATATCAGACGGTGAGATTATACTTTTGGAGCTGCTGCCAAAAGATTACCACAGGAGCTACATTAAGAGGAAGAATGTTATTTGACACTTCCTAAAAATAGTCAAAGATTCTTTGTTGTGATAATCTTTATCGGCTTGATCTGGTCATTCACAAAGATGAACAGGTCACCAACATTGCAGGCCTCTAAATAGGAACACCTGGCTCCTGCACTTAGGAGTGATAAATGGGTATCCTACTTCTCCAGTTATAAAATCATTCCTTTGATAGTACTGTTTGACAGCACTTAAAGATGAGACGCTGGATAGAATAACACAGAAAAATAGTGATCCTGCACAGCTGAAACAGGCTGGTGAAATCTGAAGACAGCTATTAACAGCACTGCTTGCTGACATGATGCATTGACAGTCAGACTACTATCGTTCCTCTATCTGCTATACAAAAAACAAAAGACTGTTGGGTTTGGGGACTTTCACTGGGTTTAAAAGTGGGAATGCAGCCAGTACATATACCTGGCTTTATTTAATGACGATAATTTCTTTTAAATATTTTCTTACATGTAAATCCATATATGGAACTAAAGTAGACAGCCTATGCAGAAACTACACACCAGTCCTAAAATATCAAGCATTCTGACTCAAGCTCTGGTTGAACTGCCAAGCAACTGTAATTCTAAGAAGATCTAAACCTCTGAGATGTTAAGCATTCCAGTACATTCTCTGTTTTCAATTACAGTACTACATATTTTGGGAACTAATTTCTATGAAAACTTTTAAGTCAACCACTTACAGCAAAAGGAAATACTGTACTGTAAAGTATAAGGAATACTACCTACAAAGAAGCAAGAAAGTTGTTTAACAGCAAACTAACACATCATGATACATCAGCCAGATCAAATAGTTAACTTTACCAACCACACATAACGACCTGAGTTGTATGGGCATACAATCTTACATACATCATGAATAGCTGAGTTATGGAAAGGAGGATGTAACAGAGATTTTTCTTTCAAACACTGAGGCATAGTTTAAGATTAACCATTCTGAACTAATAAAAGACAGTGTTCGAGTACAGTAAATACTGTAAGTTGAAGTGATGCATAAGCTAATGGGGAGCCAATAATAAAAAAAATAAGGCACAAAATACAGTACTAATAAATTTTAAGCTCCAAACAGATAATAAAAAAGCCAAGACAATGCATTATTGCACACCTGACTAAACCAAGATGTTGTCGAAGGAGTGTTGTCTGGTACGATGACTGAAGAACTGTGATCTCTCTACCAGTGTGGTAAAGTCAGGATCAAGAAAAAATATCAATAAAAATAAAACTTATCTTAAAATTCCCAGACATTATTTAAAAGTAAAATAACCTGTGACTTCTATCATGCAAGCCTTCATCTTCAATTTTCCCTTCATATGGCACTATCCAAAACTGAGGTAACTGCCACAATAATACTAGCACAGGTAAATGAAAGGTAGGTAAGTTAATTGGGTAGTATGTACCTGTCTTATTAACAATAAGTCATTATTTGGTTGTCTGCACATTACTTTCTGTGATATCAAGTGATCATTAAATTTAAAATAGGATATGCTCATTTTAATATACCTGTACAAAGTTACGTCACGAATTTTAGACAGGTCCCTACACAAATACAAATTTTTCATAATTCTGTTTCATCACAACCTTATAATTTAAACAAATCTGTGGTCTCCAAATACCCATGAAACTTCTGTAAGAGCACCTGTAGCTCTTTGACAGTACTCAAGGTTACAAAGGTCACTAGCTCCTTTATTACTTTCTATGGCAATTGATTTATCTCCTTCATTCATCTAAATTCATTTGTTGATAGCAGAAAAATATTTGCATTGCTGGCTACAGCGGCATCTTCAACTTACTAGAGGGTAGTCAGCATGAATGGTTATGTGTTCTTATGGTTTGTTTGGGAATACAAAGCTGTCTCTCCTCCAGTTGAGTTAGTTATCAATCAGAGAGAGAGGAAGGAGGGGTGTTACAAAATATATTTACACTAAACCTAATTTGCTTCTGTTTGCTCTTGTAAATTACAGCAGAATTGTTATTAAAAGATTTTCCTGCTGTCCTTGCTCCATGTTTTGTCAAAGCTTTTTCTACCATACTATAGCTGTATACTTCAATAATATTAAATACATGTATACACACAACAATTATTTGTCTAAATTTTCCCTTCTGAAATTAGGGGGGTCTCATATGCCATCAAATATGGTACATCATGAGCATGGTAAGGATCAGTAGAGACCATGTATTTTACATGTGTGCAGTAGGATGATATTCTATTCATACACTTTACCACTTGCACTTCCTAAGCCTGTTTACTATACTACAAGCAGTGTCTCAGGGACTGAGTTCAATGCTCTTCTTAACAGGTCCTACATAAAGTACATTTGTTTTTTGGGAATAACTTTGTTCCCAACAAAAGAGGTAACATTCAATGGAATTAGTTACTAAGAAAGATGATTCTGCTTGTTCCCTCTTCTAACACTGCTCAAGAATATGCTCTTTGAACTATATTTCAGTCAAAGTCAAGAGGAGGTTGGTTTCAGATGCAAGCAAGTTGTCTGTGCAGACTTGGGGACATTAGGGAAACAGAATATATACAATATGATGTGTTCAACAGTATTTTTTGAAAAAGAATGAAAATCTTGTATGACTGAATAAATAACAATCATACATAGCAATGAAAGACCAGTATTGATTACGTACTGTCATGAGCAATGAAAATGGGTGAATCAATATTGTTTATAAAACCAATAAAATAGATGAAACAATATTGCTCATGAAACATCATCCTCTCTATCTAATTTTAACCCTGAAGAAGAATGACCTTTTGCTTCTGAATGACAATAATGCCCACCTAGATAACTAACGCACATTCAAGTGACTAATGCAGTTACGTCAGTTTTGGATGTTCTATTGCGTCACCTACTGGCACATCAAAACAATTAAAGCAGGAGAATCTGTGTTTGCAGCAATACATTTCTATTTCTTAATTCTGCTTTTATTTATATCAAAATACTAAATCTAGACATTCAATTACCAAAGTAAGAAAAAACTACAAAAAGCTACATCCTACAGCTGTTTACCATTCTCCAACTATTAGGAAATTACAGCTTTCCTTTCAATACAAAAACTTTTGTTAGACTAACTAACTTAGTATCTGTCTATTTACACTTCTAGGAAACAGTATGAACTAAAACATAAAGGTTCAAAATAACAAAACCACTCATTAATAAGAAGTATCAACCAATACTGTCCTATATCAGGGATTCCCAATCAATTAGGTACAGCAAGAAATTAAAATTTTAAGATTTCATAACTTGAAAAACTATAATCTGGTTTGTATCTTATGTTTATATCAACTAGCTTACACAGTGAAAGCAATCAGATCCAGATTTACTTCAGGAGGACAATTCTGAAACTCAGCCTTAGTAAGAGTTCACTCAACACATCATTTCCTATGGAAAAATATAAATCAGTAATGCCTCATACAGAAGCCTTGACAATTTTGAGACTCTTAGAAAGATAAGTGACAAATTTGGCTTACTCCAAAAGACTTTAACTTTAGGATTTTGAACAAGCCTGAACTTTATGAAACTCATCGGCCAAATAAGGTCCTGAATCTCCTTAGTAAGGCTGTTACACCTCTGCCATGGAAAATGCGTAAAAGAATCTGGTTCCATCCCGACTCTCAGGTAAAATGCTCTTCCTTGTTTCTACCACCACCAACACTACACTGAGTTGATTCAGCAAGATAAAGGTCCTCCATTAAGGACCAGATTTGCTTCACACAAATCAAAAATGGTAGATATTAGTGAAAAAGCCGGCAGCAAGTCATCAAGTCTGGAAAGGCCTGAATAAATATACATCTTCAACCCTACAACATTTATAAAGTTCATCTTAGATTGTTTAAACTGGAACACATGTACTGAAGCTCAAATTGGGATTATTTGATTACCTTTAATACCATACCATAAAACTCTTGCACAGCAGAGTTTTTAACAACCTACTCATATTAATGGTATCATTAGTTAGACTATAAATATCTTCATTTGTTTCACTTTTCAAGCTAGACCAAAACACAGGTTGTGAAAATCCTGCAAGAATATTATTATCCCAATTTTCATAACACAAAAATTGACAAATAAACTAAAACACAAAGGTTAGGAAAATACTAACAAATGCTAAACCATCATAAATACACTTAATTTCAATTTCACACATCAGCTGATATAATTTATGCAGTGTAAATGGCAACAAATTTTTAAACCCGTCTTCTTTTGACAAAGCTGATGACATACAAATGGTGTCTACTAATGTTCCTGGGAGTTAATATCATGTCTAGCAATGTAGAAATGTTTTAAACACTAAAAGATCCATACAATTGATTTTAATGCTGAGAAATCTCATCTAAGTACTATGAAAGAATTTTTTGGATTCAAATCACCCTTTAAGATTGAAAGGGTTAAAATATTCATCTATAGATAACTCACACATCTTGTCAAAAGCAGACAGAAATACCTTGTCATTTTCTTGAAACCACAATCACTATAACCACAGCCTTTTTATAGCTATGGAAGTCTTCTATATTTTGCCAAAACTACTGAAGCATTAAAAAGGAATTTCCTAAGACACTGCCCGCAGATTTACCTCCCAATAACCTCTCATTTTGTGCCCTTTAAACATTTACAGCTTATCTTTACTCCCTCCCCATTAAATTGTTGGCTATATGGTATGCCTTTAGCTTTGCCTCCCATGCAGAACTTTATGAGACTAAAGAATGACACTGCATCAGAGTGACACACAGACTGGGTCTCTAGTCACTGAAGACCAAGAGGACTACCAGTATTGTTTGATCTGATGTCCAATGGACTTCTATCCATTCTAGCTCGGGTTTTAGCAGTACCCAGCCTTCTCCCTCCAACTCTAAGACTACCTCTAACAATTACCATTGGTGACCCAACATAAGTCTCTGGTACTTCTTCTAGAATGAAATGTCAGACTTCTGTCTGTCTCTCAAGGTGGAGACCATGCTGGCACAGATAATCACTTATTAGCTAAACAGTTGCCTTCAGTAAAAAGCTGCTGTAACAAGAGAGCAAGTTTACACTTCCTCTTCAGACTTGACATTTTGCTGGATGAATTTACTTCTGGTCATGTCTATGCCTAGTTCACTAATCTGATTACCTATTCTTCATTGGAAGGAACAGTACCCAATTGTCTCCCATTCTTCTTCAAGGAGGCACAAGGTCCATGTCACTTTGTGATCTAATCATACTCATTTTCATTAGAACAGAGGCAAACAATGTAGAAATCATACCTATATTACCCAAGAAGGTAAGACATACCAGACAGCCACAGTCTAGCAAACAAGATCTACCTTCAGAGTAGTGAGTTCATGCAGATTTGTGAGGTCCTGTGGCGCTTATGGGAGATGCCCCTTACAGACCTGTTCAAGAACTTCAACTGCAAGTTGTCAATTTACTGGTCAGCTCAACCACAACATGTTGTATAGAGGGACACATGTCTTCAACTTGGAGGAGACTGTTACTTCAACTGCATTTCCTAAAATTTTAAAAACTTATAAACTGATATAACTTTGCACCTGGAGATAATCAAGTATTGTTTTCAAGGCAGATGATTTGCAGAGAAAACAGCTACATCAATCTTCAAGTCTTATGCAATAACCTCAACAATTACCTGCTACCCAGCCAAGTGCAGATAATTTAGGGACTGGTGTAGGCACTGGGCTGTAAATCCACTTGACACCCGCACTCCTCTAATCACTGATTTTCTTCTGCTCATCAGGAGAAACGAAGCTATCGTTCTAGCCATCAAGGGTCAAGGAGGGGCTCTAACTCTAGTCTTTGAATTTTTTCTAAAAGACATGGATTCTTTAGTTGATCCATCTCTGTTAAAAAAAAAGCCTCACCAAATCTCCATATACGGGCAGTCCCCGGTTATAGGCGGGGTTCCGTTCTGGGTGTGTGATGATAACCGAAAATTGCCGCTAACCGAAAATCGGCGATTTCAAAATATCAAGCGCTGAAAAGCGCCAATTTTCCAGTTGCTCAGCGCCTCTGTTAGGTATGTATCAGCACCAATACCTAATTATCGGCGGCGAGTTCCGCTTATCGGCACCGATTTCCTCTTATCGGTGCCGATAAGCGGAAATCGGTGATTTTTGCCACAGAAAATTGCTGATTTTCGTCGCTAAACAAGCGCCGTAAAGCTGGATCGCCGTTAACCGAGCCCACCGTTAACCGAGCCCACCGTTAACCGGGGACTGCCTGTAAAACCCTTTGAAGGCTTCATTTCTAAATCTTACGTTGAATTTTCAGATAGGACAGAGTTAAACATTTTTTCTGATAAAGTTATTAATTCCAAAGGCTGGACTTGGCAGGGCTGGGCCTTTGTAGTGGTCTCTGTAGCAAAAACCTAAACAAAAGGCAGTAAAAACCTCTCCAATGCCTTCACCTTTCTTACATTATCCTCTGTTACCACTAGTGGAGAGGAGGTTCTTCTGTGACCAGTCAAGAGCTGTTCATCACTATCTCAGGAGTACAAGAGATCTCAAAAGTGACTTACTTAGACTGTTTGCCTCAATAAGCCATATTCATGAGCATGTCATGCAGAACACTGTGTCTCACTGGCTCAGGCAGATCATACTTAAAACATACAAGTGTGTTTGGATGTGAGATAGCAGATATGGATTCCAGTCTATGAAATCAGAGCTCTTTTCCCTTCTGTTACTTGTATGTGGTATTCAGATATCACTTCATTTTAAATACAGCTACCTAGAGGTACCAGTCTACTTTTCAAGATTTTATCTTCAAGATTTGACACACAAATGGCTGAATACTTATTCCCATGGACCATTCTAGTTTTACTTGCTAGGAGTGAACAAATATGTCATAATTCTCATCATCTTCTAAAACTTTCAACCCTTTCATTTATTAATACACTGACTCTTAGAGACAGACCTCAAGGGTTAAGCAGCTACCTTTTACATATATAGTATCTAGCTGTGAGTACTATGTGATCACCTACACTTAGATGGCACCTTATTTTACATACTTAAGAGGCTCAGCCTTAATTAACAACCCTCTACCCTGACCTATTCTATCACCATGGAATTTCCTTTATCCTTCATTTCTTATTTGTCACCATAGGGCATTCAACAGCTCAACCCTACCACCAAATAAAAAATGAAGTTTTCCTCAACAAAACTAATATTGCAATAACACCTGAACACCTGAATTAGCCTTAATCCACTAGCCCAAAACAACTCTCATTTACCTGTCCCACTGGTGGAATTTTACCAGCCAGCATTACAGCGCTGCAGGTAAAATCTGTCACTTGAGCTACCATAACAAGCGGTTGCAGCGCTGACACAGGTGTGCGCCCGACACGCCCGTTTTCATCAACTGCTTTATTCAAGGTCAAAATTGATGTGGGGATAGGAAGTGAATCATTCAGGTGTTCGGGTATGCATCTAATATTAGTTTATTATGAAAACTTTCATATTACAATACACTCCCTGAACACCTCAATTAGCCTGATTAACAACATTTAGAGGAGGAGGGATCAATTCTATTGCATGCCACTTTGGCAACCACAGAGATGGTAGCTCACCAATCTGCTCTGCATAAGACACCCATTTAGTCATACATTCACCATATCAATCAATGCTTTCAGTGAAGAGACATGTTGGAGAGTACTTTGATTGACAGCCAGGTCAGTACTCTTGGTCCGTCGACCTCCCATGTGGCTATTCATAGCCTCTCACATATGGTGGGAAATGAAGCAGTGTGCCGAGCCGCTGATCCTCCAGATAAGGCCCGAGGATCGACGAGCGGAGATATCTCAGTGCCCGACGAAATAACCTAGCCTACTAGAGCATCCCCTTGGACTCTCGTAGAGAAACTATCAAAGACTAAGATCTTAAGCGTACTAAACCTAAGTTCATGTGATTATACTATCACTGTTGCCTAAGTCTAAAGAGTAAAAGGAATTCCTTTATCTGGTTAACCTAAGAATCTCCTCACTAAGTGAATACCACCTCAGCTAAATGAATGCCCCTAGATAATAGACTTCGCCGCTAACATGGACTAGAGAAGAACCCTCCGAACCTCCGCACTAAGCGAATACCACCTCAGCTAAATAAACGCACCCTAGATAATAGACTTCACCGCTACACGTGGACTAAGAGAATAACCCTCCGAACCTCCGCACTAAGCGAATACCACATCAGCTAAATGAACGCACCCTAAACAATAGACTTTGCCGCTACACGCTATGAGGTGAATTGAACGTGTCTAAGTAAAGAAGGTAAACACTGAGATGGACTTCCAAATAGTTGCTTCCAGAATAGATGGCAGTGAATAATTCCTGGGAAAGGAAGATGAAGTGGATATACTCCGAATACTGTGCGGTCAGGGGCTCTACAGAGCTGAAACGACAGAAGAACAACCCTAGAGAAGCCTGGAAATCACCTCCCTCCGAAAGTAACTAATAGCATTCTTTGACAGTGGACAGGAAGGATTCCTAGGATAGACAAGAAGTGTGTGCGGAAGAAGACGGAGTTTCCCAACCTTTGATAAATAGACTTTAATGCTCGCACTGAACATAAAGATACCTCTGCTGGATCGCCAGTAACGAACACTTGCAGATAAAGAACTTTAAACGAATGAGGCAGAGTTTTAACCTCTGACTCTGTCTTCGCCGCAAATTCTGGAAGACAGACAAATACGTATCATTTCTCACATAGGAACCCAACCTAGAAACTGCCTGAAGCTTGCCCAACCCCTTAGCTGAAGCTAAAGCCATAAGCAAAAGCAACTTCTTAGTCAGTGTCTTGACATTATAGCTTTAATGGGTTCAAAGGCAGGGAACGAAAGAAAAATATTGAAGTACTTCCAATGAGTCCCACAAAGGGGGCCCGAGTCGGCAAAACAGGACGTTCAATCTTAAAAGAACATAATAAATCATCGATTATCTTACTACTTGAAACTTCAGGAATGTGGAAACTAATTGTACTGCTAATCGTTGAGCGGTAGTCAGCAATAGCCGAATACGAAAGACCATTGACTTTCTGAAGGAATAAAAGTAAATCAGCATTTTGGCTATGGAAGGTCTAGAGATGGAATGACCTTCCTTACGACACTAACTTCTATACCTTCTCCAGCTGAACCTGGTAAGGCTTACGGGTTGACTTACTCAAGCTAAATGAAAACTATCTAGACACAGCTTTAGGGAGTCCAGACTGTTTAGCGGCTCTCTCTACAGTCGCCCTGCAACTAGGTACAGCACGCGAGGGTTTGGATAATAATAGTGAGAATGCGGTCATCAGAGAAGTTTCGCATGGGTAGGGACATTGGAACTTCCATAGGGAGCTCTATGAGTTCCGGAAACCAAGCGTGTCATGGCGAGCAGGGAGCTATTAGAGTCATAGTTGTCTTGACACTCTCCCGCAATTTCCCTATTACCTGATGAATGAGACCAGATGGAGGAAAGGCATACACCTGTATGTGATTCCAATTTGTAACGTCACCTCAGTGCCTATCGTCATGGGGACCAGCATTGGTGAGAAATAAACCAGAAGACGATGGTTTAATCACGTCGCGAATAAGTCCACAGTTGCTGGCCACTTCCGGAGAACCTGACATATTACTTCCAGAGCCAAAGTCCACTCTCCCCCCAATACCTGATGGGAGCAACTTAGCGAATTGGCCCATATGTTGAGACTCCCCGACATAAATTGGGGAAGAAGACACTTTTCTTTCTTCGCACCCTCTCAGGACTCTCTGTGCTATAGTACTGAGTTCTGTTGAGCCTGTTCCCCCTCCGAGTTCTTAACATACAACACGGCAATTACGCTGTCGCTAAACATAGCCACTACTCTGTTGCGCACCAGGACTGAAAACAACTGAGGGCTTCCTTTACAGCCTTGATTTTCCCGAAGATTTATCGACTCCTCTCGTTCCCGAACCCCACCCCCGCCAAGAGGCCCGAGGCCTGGGTTTCCACCAGGGTTGTTTCTCAACCTTGATCTGAGGCATCTGTGTACAGATGAACATTGGGAAGAGGGGAGTCAATAGACCTTCCCCTTGTCAGATGCACTTCTGACTACCACACATGATCCAACAGGCAAGAATCGCTCCCGCCTACAACGGCGTTCTCAAGGTGGAAGTCCCAGTGATTCCTGAGACATACCTGAAGAGAGAGTGCATCTGGACACGAGACCCTGGAATTGGAGACAAAGAGAGAGAGAGATTCTCCTAAGAGCTTCTCAAGTTGGTACTGACTGTTCCCTGCTGGACGGGAACCCTTCTATCTGCTGAAGCACCGACTGGATCCTCTCCAGGGTTGTGAAAACCCTCAAAGGAAGAGAAAGAATCCTCTTATCTGAATAGGTTAAGAATTCCATAGAATTCCCTTGCTCTTACTAGCTCCTCTAGAGAGGAGGCAAGGATCAAGCAATCGTCTAGATACCTCAACACTGTATCCTCGACGATGCATAATTGCCAACACCGGAGACACGAGTTAGAAGCAACCACGTTTGTCATACTGGCTACGTCATCATCCTTGAACAAGAATTAGCTAAGGCTAATGGTGTTCTAAGCAATCCCTCTTATGAACGTCCGGATACTGAGAGGAAGATGACCAAGATAGAAATTTTGACTTTCCTCGCCCAAGCGTCGTGAAGCGAAGCCAAAAGCATTAAGCCTGGTGGCCAGACCCCTCGAGATAAATTTATTAGGCTGCCAACAGCCACGGATCTGAAGGGACATAGCCGTCACTCTTTAGAACCCCATTATAATAAACTTGACAGCATCCAGAAAGAGTGCGCAAGAGCCTCAGTCTGATTGCGCAACACATCCTCCAAGCACCTGCTTCCCTAACAGAAGTCGCTACGAGCCGAGACGACACCGGACTCTTAAACAGGATTGCATTACCAATTCGTTGAATGGCAACCTGACACCTGTCGAAGGATTACCTCGAACTGCATAACGTCCTACGCGGAGAGAGAAGAGTGCTGTCTATTAGAAGCCACTACTGATGTTAAACGAACGTCTGCCTCCTCCAAAGCCTGGCTAACCCGATCGAACCAAACCAGCCAACACGAAAAAGAGGCAGAAGCTGGCTTAGTATCATAAATATCCTAAAAAAAAAACTGAATTGACTAAATCCGGAGGTCGCTCTTGCAGCGAGGTACAAAGTAACATACTCAAGCATCGTCCATGTCGATTACTGCTGGCAGAGGACATTCTAAGTCCCGCCAGAATCTCCTGCACCTCCGGATAAGAATCCTGTTCCGCGCGTCGAGCGGTCTAAGACCGACAAAGGAGGAGGCATTGAGCAAGCCGGACAACGATGAAGAGTCATAAGCGGACCACCTAACCAGAATGCTAGCACCCACCTAGTGGGCACCCAGGCTGAATCCACACAGCTGAACCCGCCGGGAAGGAGGCTGAACCAATAAAAAACCCAGAGCTGATTCCCCATTATTGCAAGGGAAGACAAGTGAAGTAGCCAAACCCATTTGCTAAATCCTGGGGAGGATCATAAACAAAACCACTTGTGGAGGGACGGAAGAAGATGAAGGAGGAGGGGGAGAATGAAAGAGGTAGAAGCTACCCTCAGAGTTACGCCGTCGCATGGCGATAAGCCACGGACCGCTCGAAGAAGGTACTGCAAGCCCTGCCAAAACAGCGGAGCGCAAGATCGAACTGGAAGCGACAGGAAAACCCTGTGAAATACCTGATACTACCGGAACAGCCGTTTGAAGCAGAAGCAAGAGGTGCGCATACCCGAAGGGATGGAACATGAGACCCCTGTGGCCAAAATCTGCCGAAACTGGGTTTTCACCTGTCCGCAAACTGCTCCTACCGGAGAAGACTGTGCTGAGGAAGGAAAGTAGGGAGGCAGAGGAATAGCAGACGCATAAAAAAGAAGTTACCTGAGGGGAGGAAAACCAAAATCGAAGGAGGGAAAACGGAAGATGCAGAAGCCGCACTAAAGGCAGGAGCAGAAGAAGAAGAGGCCGAGGAGGACACTGAAAAGGGAGCAACAGAGAATGTGGGGGCAAGAGATGAAGCAACAGATAACCCAGAAGAAAACTTAGAACGAAAAGGGCAGAAGGTATACACCGAATCTGGCCCCCCTCAATAATCCTGAAACATATCCGACATGAATTCTGGACACTACTGTGTCACACACTCTCTAATGTTAGAGAAAACATTAAAAAAAAAATAACCTCTCACCATAGGTCTGTACCATCGAAAAACCCAGCAATCGCCTTATATTCCATACATCCAATTGCAGGTCCATGAAACTACTTTAGAAGCCGAGAAAGGACACAGAATTTGCCTTACTAGATGGAGGAGTAGACAACACAGGGAAGGGGGAAACTAAAGTAGGAGATTTAGAAACAGTCGGAAGTGAGTTAGGAGCAAAAGCAGAAGGATTCTATCCCACTGTAACTGAAACATTTTCTTGAGACTGAGCCAGACCAAAAAGAAGCGATGAAGGAGAAACTCTTGCCAGAGCACAAAAACCACTCGAACCCGAAACCGGAACCCGTCCAGGAGAACGTCTCTGCACCCTTAATACCTCCTCCTTACTACCAAACCCAAACCTATCCTCCTTTATCCCACCTAGATCTTGATCCTAACATTATCAACATTAAATTAATCAATACTACAAGGGGGTTGGGGAAGGACTCCTTCACTGCCTGCTCTGCGCCGAGGGGGCCGGCAGACCCTACCCAATCGGAGGCTTGCGGTTCTGCCATTACCCTCAGCACCCGTTAGTGCTGGTTCTGGAACAGGCAGGGGAGCTGAAAAGGAAGAAGGATTAGACATCCTAACACTACTACTATCCCTATCTGAGAAATGCTGAAGAAGACTAGCTATTAAATTTTCCATACTATCTGCAATCCTGTCCTCTATCTGTTTGACTACCTCTGAATTCGCTAAATCCATCAACTGATCTGTAGCAGAAGCCTGAGACACCAGAGGCAACGAGAATCTGACTGACATCTGCTGCCCTTACTAGCCAAAGACTTGCAATGACGAATGTAATACTCCATCTATTGTGCCTTCCAATTGGAACATTCATCGCAATGAGTCTGGACATCACATTTAACCTTCCTACATACCTGACAGACTGTCTATCGTGTCTCAAGGTACTCATCCGTCTCTGGCAGGAAGAAGAAACGATGAGCTCCAGCATCCACTCCACAGTCGTAGGGGCAGTCGAGGTCGACGTCAAAGCCGAAGGAGCGGTAGTAGAAGGTGAAAGAGTCCATGATGACCAATCGAGACTGGGAACCAGCGAGTCCAATTCTAAAAGCCGTTCCACATCGAAGATATCCAGAAAAACCAGGAAAAGAAACTGGTAATTACAATCCAGGTCTTCACCAGAGGTCCAAAATACAAAGAGAAGTTGGGCAATGGGATTAAAACCTCGCACTGCAGAAGGAAACAACCTTCCAGCAGCGCGAAAAAAAAGGAACTGACGAAAAAGGGGCGTGTCGGCACACACTTGTGTCAGCGTTACCAACCGTTTGTTATGGTAGCTTAAGTGACAGATTTTACCTGCAGCGTTGGTAACACTGGCTGTTAAAATTCCCACTATAGTGGGAGGGGTAATTGAGAGTTGTTCAGGCTAGTGGGATTAAGGGCTAATTCAGGTGTTCAGGGAGTGTATTGCAATATTAGTTTTTTATACCAACTCATCACTCATATACAAAATTCCCTCAGTCTCCTTTCTAAATCTGAACTTCTCAGAAAGAATGGTCAGAAAATGATGAAAACTGGAATTTTCAAGCACTGCTTGCGCAATAGTTACAATCACTATTTCTGTCTGTTGGGCAGAAATCTGCAGTGTCTGGGAATACTCAAAGACCACTAGTGTCTACCCGTTCTTTGTCATCTTTCAAATTTAACAATCCTGTACTCGGAGAAACAGTCAGGCCAAGTAAAGGGAACAGGAATAGCAGTTTGCCTGAAAGTGTCTCAGTAACACTTAATGGTACTCAGATTCCTGCCACATCAATATGCTTGGTTCATGGTCATATTGTGTCACTTAAAACTGTATGGAACCCCTTTTCCAATAATCAGCCTCCACATATCGATATGAATCTCTTGATTTTCTAGTAAGCTACCCAACACTTCAGAGCTACAATTCTACTGTTTTGATGTTTTAGCTTAAAATGTATGAATGAATACTCATCATATATCATCATGCAATACAAACCCAATCAGTCATGGGGCTTTGTGTTAACTACTTGTACTATTACCTTTGCACATTTACCACTATACTATACAGTACATGACAATGAACACAACGAAGCTAAAAGTTTATGTTAAGATAATTATCATTATTTACTTCAAAGGTTATAATATAGGGATGAAGCATAATTACTAACAGCAGCTATACAAATGTTTAAACCTCTACATAATTTCACTAATTTCATTAGTGAAGTAACTTATGCATTACAACAGTAAAAGCATCTTAAGGAAGAAATCAATTTACATTCTTCATGTATGGTACATGAAAGTAAAAGAACTGAAGACATAGACCCTGTGATGGAAAACATACTATCCATCAATACACTCTCCTACTTTTTTGTCATATGCTTATAATTAATCTTCTCTACTCATGTTGCTAAGAAATAATGGAAAGCTAGCCAAATTTATAAAGTAAATCACCATGAATTCTAAATCTTAGAATAACAACCTGCATTGACAACTATATCTACATAAATTCCAAACAAATGCTCAAAATCCTTATTCATAAAATCTCAACAATTTTTACTCTGTGTTTACTTATTATGAGAGGGGGGAACTACACAAGAAACCAAAGGCAAAAACAAAGAAATTAGTAAATGGAATGGTTAACTAGTGAGAAGTTTTGATACAACAGAAAGAGAAGTAATAAACTCTTGGAAGAAACAACATTAAGAAAACTAGAAAAAACTGAAACATGGGAAGAACTCAAAAGACACTCTAAGTAGCACCTCATTACTGAGATCCAAAGTTTACACTATGTACAGGCAGTCCCTGGTTATCGGCGGGGATTCCATTCCGACAGCGTGACAATAAGCGAAAATCGACAATAACCGAAAAAAGGAGATTTTCCATGCCAATAAGCGTTGCTGGACAAGCACCGAAAAACCAGATCGCCGATAACTGAGCCAGCCCTTAACCGGGAACTACCTATATATGTAATCCCACGTTGACATAATGCGTAACCTACAAACTTTTATTTTTAAAGGTTAATGCAATGGACGACATAATGACCTTATCTACAAGAAGTCAAAATGAAAAAGATGAAGGACGTAACAAACAGAAAAAGAAACTGAGTTTAACTTCCCGAAAAATTATAAAATTTACAACTTTCAGAACATATAGACTAAAAGCCTCATAAAAACCAGAATCAGGAAAACTTCCAAGACCTACAAGGAGCATAAAAAAATCACTAAAATAGCCAACCTGGGAATTACTACCTTCCATTCTACACAGTTAAGTATTTATTTAACGAAAATACACTAAATTAAATTTCTATTTAACCTTTAGGATGTAACAGCAAACATGATTTTTCACCATGTCAGATAAAATAATCTAATTATAACACAAAAATTGTGCACTAAAGATGGATGCATCATTTAGCACATACTCAAGTTTATAACCTGTAAACTTTCTGTACAAATATAGCCTAATAACTAAAATTTCTAAAACAAAAAAAAAAAAACAGAAAATATAAGTTTACTTCATGTAATATATTTAAAAGAGAATAAAAGTACTTACTCTTTCTTTTGTACTGTTTCCTTATAAAACATTCGATCTTCCTTTAGCGTGTTGATAAGTTCTCTCAAACTTGAGCGTTCTCTTTCCCATTCTGCCTCTCTTCCTTGTAATTCAGAGACTTTTGCCTGCAAAAATATAATAGAAAAATATCTTAAAAACATCAACCTTTATTTCTACAACTTTCATTTTTGGAACTACAAACTACTGTATTGTAAGAATTATTCATCAAAGTGCCCCAAAATTTTAACATTATACCAATAAATCAACATTGCTTCAACATAGTACTGTAGCAGCAACAAGTATCTGGCTCCCTCATAACCTGTTAAATCCTTATCATGACAATAGACATAGAAGTAGCTCTACCTAGAAGCTGATTCTAGTGATGGCTACAGCTACTTGGGGCAGCACTGAACATCTAAAATGAACAGCACATTTTTATCAAGGATTACAAAATATACAGTACTAGACCAGTATGTGACTGATCATTAAATACTAGAGAGCTTAAAATTTTCCTCATCCACTAAGGCAGCTCTGGCATGAGGTTGTAGATTCTTGGGAAGTCGCATACAGGCAGTCCCCAGGTTACGTCAGACTCGGCTTACGTCGCTCCGAGGTTACATTGCTCTTCAAATTCATCAAAAACTATTTCCAGGGCTACAGTGTTTTGTCACCAATCTGACAGAAGACTGGAACTTTAATAAGGCGCCAAGACGGCAGAATGGTAAAAATTTGGAGGTTTTTTTATGAAAACCTCAATCAAAATGCAGGTTACATTGTTTTCGAGACACCTAAAGGATTAAAAAAGACATGTTTATGATAAATTAAAGTTTTATAAATATAAAACTTACCAAGTAATTACATTGTTTATAGTTTCACTCGCCGGCAGCTTAAAAATTTTGAAATTTGCGGTAGTGCTAGTGTCGGTGTAGGTGACTAGTCCCCGCCCACTTTCGGGATAGAGAGGAGCGACTTCAACTGCGTGATTCAATTGTTTTTGCCCTTCTTTCCACATGAGGGGAGGAGGGAGGGCTTAATTCGTAATTACTTAGTAAGTATATATAAAACTTTATCATAAAAATGATATTTTCATAATAAAATAAATTTTTGAACATACTTACCTGGTAGTTATATATATAGCTTAAGTCCCTGACGTCACGGCAGAATTTAAAAAACTCACGGCAATCGCCAATCGGTAGTCAGGTGAACCACCTGTACGCCCTCTACCCAGGTACCTGGAACCATTCAAACTATTCCTCAGATCTTCCATGCCCCTAGTCTCTAGAGGGGAGGAGGGTGGGAATTTAATTATATATAACTACCAGGTAAGTATGTTCAAAAATTTATTTTATTATGAAAATATCATTTTTAAACATCTAACTTACCTGGTAGTTATATATATAGCTGACTGACACCTTTGGTGGAAGGTCAGAGACAGCCAACATCATTGGAATTATAATATAATTAAAGTTGCAAAACAACTCTAGGTTCCTACCTGTTAGGAAGCTGACTTCAATGTTTCCCTCATTATGTCTGCATTCCTTAAGAGATCAGCGATTCACCCAGGGGCTGAAAATCTCTAGGGGGCTGTCAACGGTGTATAACCTCTATGTGACTAGACCTCCTCTCAATACCCTTGTTCCAGTAGCTACCAAGGAACTTTCATCCCAATGATTGCGGAAGACTGCATCAGTCTTCACAAACAACCATAAAATTCTCAATTCAAGGAAAGAAAAAGGAGTATTGGTTTATGGGATTGTAGGGGTATTCCCTCTCCACTACTGAATTAGATGCTATAAAACAGACCCAGCGTATAACGTAATCTTCGTATAATGTTTGAACTTGTTTTTAGATAGTGAGAGGCAAATACTGACTTGCTTCTCCAGAAGGTCGTGTCCAAGATACTCTGCAGGGACCTGTTCTGTTTAAGTGCTACTGCCCTGACCTCATGCGTCTTTACTTTCAGAATCTTGTGGTCCATCTCTCTACATTCCATGTGTGCTTCTTTTATCAACCGTCTGATAAAATAAAACAGAGCATTCTTCGACATCTGTACAGAGAGCTTTTGACTGAGCACCAAAGCCCTTCTGAATTTCTTCTTAAGTCCTTTGTCCTATCCAGGTAGTGCCTTAGAGCCCTTACGAGAATAGGACTCTCTCTCCTCCCCTGTTATGTCCGTTAGATTGAATCTCGAACATTCTGGGCCAGAGGTTGTGATGAGTATTCATTTTTGCAAGGAATCCTAGTTGCAGTGAGCAGATTGCCTTGCCTTGTCTATAGTCTATATTCTTGTTGAGCATGTATCTCACTAACTCTTTAAGCTGTGGCCAAACTGACCAGAAAAGAGTTTTCATAGTAGTCCTTGAAGATGTCCTCTGTAAGGGATGAGACCTACTCCCCTATGAGAACCTCAGGACCACGTCTAGGTTCCATGCTGGTGAAGTTCTCTATGTACAAATTTGGGTTACAGAGATATTGGAAGAGGACACATGGTTGTCCTTGCCATCCTCTAAATACCTCCCACTTGGATTGGTATACCTTAATGGTGGATAACCTCCTTGTTCTTACGATAGCGCCATGGCTGCCTCTTGAAACTTCTAGCTCTTGTGAGTTTTTCCGATGGTCGAAGGCAGTTACTAGTAACGCTTGTAGGTTTTGGTAATATCTTTCCAAGTGGGGTTGTTTGAGTAGATCTACTCTCTGAGGAGGTAAGCTCTAGGGATGTCCACCATCCATTCCAGTACCTCTGTGAACCAACCTCTTGTCGGTCAGTAAGGGGGCCTGAGGTCATTCCAGTCCCCTCGTGTGACACAAATTTTCAGTACCCTGTGTATTATCTTGAAAGGGGAAAATGCATACGTCCAAGTTGGACCAGTCCATCAGGAGCGCGTCTGTATGTCGATCTCGGGATCTGATGGGGGAGGCAGTAAGTTTCCCGTCTCTTCGTTGGCGCTGTGGCGAAAGAGATCCATGCACTGGCGTCCCCAAAGTGCTACATGCTTCTGCAGGCGTCTGATGTAGCGTCCATTCTGGTTGAGAGGACTTGATTTTCCTGCTCATAATGTCCGCCCTCATTTTCTCCCCTTGAATAAGCGGGTTACTAGTTTGACATTCTTCTCCTTTGCCTAGAAAAGAAGTTTCTCTTGCTGTCGTATAGAGATCTGGAGTGGAGTGCCCTTGTTTGCTAATGTAGGCCAGCGCTGTAAGTGTTGTGGCGTTGACCTGCACTCTCTGTTCTCTGGCTGTGTTCGAACTCCCTGAGGCTAGAAGGATTTTGCAGTTAGTTCCTTCTGGTTGATGTTTCACTTCTCATGCTCTCTGGTCCAGGAGCCGAGACTTGTTCTTTCCTAGTGTTGCTCCCCACCTGAGTCTGACGCGTAGGAGAACAACACTAGGTCTGGGTTCCTCTGATGTAGGAAAGACCTCCTGGAGCTTGTGGGGTGGTTCCACCACTCTAAATACGGCCTTATTGGTTCCAGAAATGGGATGCACTTGGTCTCAGTTCTATTTCCTTGTCCCAGTTCTGATTTAGATGAAACTACGGGCACCAGATTCAATCTTCAGAGGAAACAAACTGTTCTAGCGAGAAAGGGTTCCTCAGCAGACTCATCCATTCCCTCACCCGAGCATGTCTGTCTCTTTAGAAAGTCTAAAACTTTCTTAAATCCCGTTCTTGCAACAGAAGGAAAAGCCCGAAAATCCTGACTCTGAATCTTCATTGGTACAGAACGCCAGGATGATCAGCTGAAATTTCTCTCTGTTTATCAGTAGACCTAATTCTGCGTATACCTGAATCGTGGTCTGAAGATCCTCCAGGCAGCGTGTGTGGAAGGAGCTCTGAGCCAGTCGTCTAAAGTACCAAGGGAGATTGATGTCTCTCTTGTGAAGAAAAACCTGCTACGTGGCAATCATCTTGCGAAAATCTGTACTAGGCGGCGTGCCAAGTGCATCTTGCGCTGAGCTACCTCACGTCTTGGCTTCTAATATCTCCCGACCTTGGCGTCTGACGTCAATGCCTTGATTGGCGGCGTCCCGTTCTTGGCCTGCGTCTTGGTGTTTCCTCCTAGATGCTTGGCCTTGGTGCATCAGCGTCTAAGTTTCATTTTCACTCGTTCAGCGTCTTGAACCTCTGGACGTCTGAAAGCTTTGGCTGGGCGTCTGTGATCCTTCTTCTCTCTGCCTGGTTTGTCACTTGCACCAAGACAAAGTCTCTGCATATTTTGCAGTAAAGCTATCTCTCGGGGCTTCCTGCTGTTGAGGACAGGCTGAGGAAGCCTCAACTACGGGAAGTATTTCCTCCTCATCGTCAATAATGGATCGTGGAAGGTTCAGCAGGCAGTACCAATCCGAAGGAGGAAAGGAGGATATACGGAAGGCAGCACAGCATCCACCAGCTCTTGCTGCCTGGTATCCTGACTAAGCAGGACTGTCTCACGTTTGCTCTTAGTAGGAGAGCTGCCCTTGGAGCTAGAGGGAAGAGCCTCGGGCTGCTCCGTGGCTACAACCTGGAGCCTGAAGTCTTATCTGACGTCCCTCAATGAGGGTAACGCCCATCTTGAGGTCTCGACTCCGGCGTGGCAGCAGCCCGTCTGCTTAGGCTGAAACAGAGAGCGAAACTGGAAAAACCTTTCCGTGGGCGAACCTCCAGAAATTTCTTGAGTTGGTGCAAGGGGATGTGGCTGCGCATCCTGGAGGTCAGTGAGGCCATCCAGTCGTGCTGTCTGACCGCTGCTAGAACCGATTTCTCGTTTCCATGGTGAACTTTGTTTTCTGCACAAGAAGTTGAGTGCACTCCGTCTAGCACGGTCTCCAACCCCAGAGCATTTGGGGACCAGGAATAACCGATTGCCAAAATCCTGGGGATTTAGGATATTGAACTCTCTCTATGGCCTCCTTTTGCAACATCATAGACACTTGTTGCTGTAGAGCCTTTGCTAGCCTTGGTTCTGTCGTTGCATTTTGGCAGAAAGGTCTATTGGTCTTGCTGCTGGGAGTCTCCTCAGGAAGGGATCTTGTACCCCTCTTGAAGCCCTTTGTTGGCGAACGGTTGAGCTCAGACTGTCATTACGTTGGGCGAGGTTCAATTCCCTGGCCAGCTGATGAAGAGTTAGTTAAATTTATTTCTGGTGGTAGAAATTCATTTCGCTATAATGTGAGTTGATTTCACAATAGCTGTAAAGTCCGTTGCTAAGTAACCAATTGGTTCTTAGCCACGTAAAATAAGTCTAATCCTTCGGGCCAGCCCTAGGAGAGCTGTTAATCAGCTCAGTGGTCTGGTAAAACTAAGGTATTTTTATCATTACCCCTCTTAGAGTAACTGAATGGACCATAGGTCCGCTCTTCTTCTCTCCCACACTTGCCAGAAGCTGGACAGTCTGGCTCCTACCGCTGTCTGCAGGAGAAGAAAATCAGGTCCTGCTTTTACCCTGTGTAGAGCCTCTTCTCGTTGTCGTTCTTCTACCCGCCCTAGAGGCTCTACGGAGGGCCGACCGAAAGGCTGAGACACCTGAAACACAGGAGCCTCAGCCTTGCTCTTTTTAGCGATGAAAAGTCGTTGGTAGGACTTTTCTTGCTGTTTTAGATATCAGATCTTACGTGGTTTTCTGGGCCAAGGATGAAGAGACCTCTTTTACTAAATCTTGAGGGAAGAGGTGAGGAGGAAAAAGGGCATAAATCAGTTCTGATTTTTGACTGGACGTGACCCATTAGCCAGGAAGGCAAAAAGATGGACCCTTTTCTTCAGGATTCCCGCTGAGAAAGATGCAGCTAATTCGTTGGAACCATCTCAGTCCTTTATCCACCTGCGACATCAGATATATGAGTTCTTCGATGTCAGTCGTGTTGAATAATTCCATCTTCCTTCCCTAAGCTCAGGGTCCAGTCAGAAAATTAAAGACCTCAAAGGCCTTAAAAATTCCTTTGATGGGGTGGTCCAACTCTGATGTTGACCAACAAAGCCGTTTTCCCCATGGCCACTCGAGAAGAGTCAACAAGATTCGAAGTCTCCTGGGAAGAGGCAGGTATTCGAGGCCAAGCGATTCTCTAGTTTGATACCAAACGCTAGACCTTGAAGCTAGTTTGGTTGGAAGGAAGAAACAAGGCTGTCTTTCATTGTTCCTTCTTCGAAAGCATCCACTCATTCATAACTTTAAGCGCTCTCTTGGAAGCGGGGACAAAACCATCTTAAGTAAATGCTGCCCTCTTAGGCGCCTTCCCAAGAGTAAATTCTGAAGGCGGGAGCGAAGGAGCAGTCAGGATAAATTTCTCTGGAAAAACTTTGAAAATAGCTTCATAAGTCTTTTCAAGTCTGATGAAAGCTGATAGCCAAAATTTTATATTGTCTTAAATCCGAAATCTCTACAATAGGATCCACGGGAGAATGCAGGATATCATCCTTCTCTTTTTCGATTGTCCGAAGACCGAAATAGCGACGCCTTTCAAAATATTATCATGGCTTCGGCGTCTGGGCGTCAGTCTCTTGGCGCCTGGCGTCTTAGCGTCCATTTCTTAAGCGATCTTGGCGTCCACCTCATGGCGCTTGGCGTCCTGGCGTCCAGCTTCTCGACATGACGCCTGGCGTCCAGCTTCTTGACGCCTGACGTCCTGGCATCCAGCTTCTTGGCGCCCGGCGTCCTGGCGTCAGCTTCTCGGCCTTGGCGTCCTAGCGTCCAGCTTCGACGCCCGACACCTGGCGTCAGCCTCTTGGGCTTGATGTCCTGGCGTCCAGTTCCACCGATGCCTGGCGTCCTGGCGTCCAGCTTCTCGAGCCCAACATCCTGGCGTCCAGCTTCCGGCTCGACACCTGGTGTCAGCTACCGATGCCTGACTTCCTCCTGGCGTCCTGGCGTCCAGACTTCTAACGCGTTGCTGTCCCAAACCTAGAGGTTGCGAGAACTGGCCACCTGTGCGACATCGGTCAAAAAGCTTCCTCAGGTTGACGTTTTGCTGCTGCATCTGAACTGTGAGAGCTTTTTGTTGTATTCCGTTGCTGGGCCTTGGCGCCCAGTGCATCCCGATGTCAGAGTTACCTCTGCGATGGGGACTGCGTCGTCCGGCGACAACAAGGTACAATTACCTCACCTTTCTATGGCGGGCGAGCGTCTAGGGCGGCGTCAACAGGTGCGCTCGAGGGCGACTGCTTTCGGTAGCTAAAGCCTCTCGCCTCCCTTGATCTGTCGACATTTCCTTCTCACGGGGTTGGTGAGCTTGGAAGAGGTCTCGAACTAGAACGCGACAGGATGGCGGATGCCCCTCACTGCACTTGCACTAACAACATTAACGCCTTGTTTTTAGATCTCCTTAGCCCATGCGATCACATATGTGTATCCCTGTCTTCTGTGAGGATTTTACCTGTTAGCCCAGGGCCTGAATGGCATGCATCATATCTTTAAGTGTTGGGTCCTTACCTGTTTCAGTAGGGGTTCAGAGACTACCACTACGGAGGAGGATCAACAGGAGTAGTTAGCAGGAAAAGAATGAGACCTTCCTGGTTATCTCTAGAAGAGTGAGACATAGTACTCTTGGCTCTTCTGAGGCGATCTTTCAAGCTTTCTCACATATAAAGCACTATAATAAATCCATTCCCGTTCTTCACACATACTGAGGTAGGATCCCAAGGAGACTTTAGCAAACCGCTTGCATCCCCACACACACATTCTCACACTCGATGAAAAGTCAGACATGTAAGAAATTCCAAAAGCAAATCCAAAAAAGCAATGAAAGCCAAGCCAAAAGTGTACTTGTGGAAATAAGTTCACGAAAAAACCACGAGACTCTGACGAAATTCCATCGATGTGACCAGCAAGGCGAGGAAGATCTGAGGAATGGTTGGAATGGTTCCAGGTACCTGGTAGAGGGGCGCTGGAGTGGTTCACCTGACTACCGATCGGCGATTGCGCGAGTTTTGAGATTCTGCCGTGACGTCAGGGACTTAGCTATATATATAACTACCCGGTAAGTTAGGTGTTTAAAAAGTCATTTTAATATATGTAACTCACCAGTACTGTAATCACATTGCTGAATCCCAAATTGACACGGAGGTGGGATATATGGATTAACTACCCCAAAACATTATGGATGATAATGAGTTAGAGGACAGCAATATTAGCATTGGTACAATGCTCGTCGTTCCTTACTTGTTAGGAAAGTTGGTGCAGGTAGATACTGCCTCTGGTCGGCGTTCATTTTAACCATGTAGGGTGTGGCAAGTTGGCCAGATGCACCTCTACATCAGTGGGTACTTTGCAGCATGAGATGAACCCGGTGACTGACAAAGCATACAAGAAGCCAGTTGCCTCTGCCCTGGGCACATACTGACCAACCAAATGACCAGAATCAATGAACACGAACATCACCTACACCACAAAATATAAAAACACCACCCACCCATTAAAACTGACTGGTGGGTCTCCAGACACACAGCATCCCCAGGGCTCCCCTTACAACTTAACACCCAAGTTCAAGGCGAAGAGAAAAGGAAGGAAGAAAGGTTTCCTACACTTCCTCCCCAACACCATGCCAGCCACAGACAACGTCCCTCAGGTACTAAAATTTTCAAAAGTAGTTTCCAAACCACGAGGATAAAGGGTCGCGAAGATAGACTTGCACCTCCAGTAAGTTGCTTGAAGAAATGATGATAGAGACAGGTTGTGCTTGATGGCTCAAGACGTGAAGGCAGCTCTGATCTCATGAGCTTTAGCTTTGATGGATGTTAAAGCCCCTTCTACAACCTGAGAATGGGCCTCAGAGATCAGATCCTTCAAGAAGTTCAAGAAGAAAGACAAGCTACTCTTTGATAGGGCACAAGACGGATTCCTAACCGAGCACCACAAATTACTTGTAGGACCTCGAATCTTCCCTGTTCTGTGCAAGTAGTACCTCAGTGCTCTCACTGGGCATAGAACTCTCTCCTCGTCTGGACTAAATGTTTCACATCAGGCTTTTAATAGCATTGAAGGAACGAGGCCAGGGCTTGGTTGAGTCTTCATTCTTTACTAAAAGCCCAGGGTAAAGAGACATCTGGCATCACCTTGGAAAATCCCTCTCTTTGTCAAGGCATACTTCACTGACCCTTTTGCGGTTGCTAACGTCAAGAGGGTCTTCCTGGTAAGATCTTGTAATAAATCCGTCAGCAGCTTGAGATCTGGGAACCATTCCTGTCGAGGCCAGAACGGGGCCACTAGAGTCATGTGGTTGCGGAACTTGTTGAAGACTTCTCGTATCATGCAGAATGGCGGGAAGGCGAGAGATCTTGTTCGACCTGTCTTGTAGCATAGCGTCCATCGCCTATGCTTAAGAGGGTCTGGTACTGGAGAGCAAAAGACTGGTAGACAATGATTCTTGGACGTCGCAAACAGATCTATAAGAGGTCTCCTCCACAGCTTCCACAGATCCTCGCACACCTGCAGACAAAGAGCCCACTCTGTGGGAAGCACCTGACTGCGACAGCTCAACGTGTCTGCAAGGACATTGAGCTTGCCATGGATGAACCGTGTCATCAACTTAGTCCGGTGTGGTCTGCCCATAAAAAGGAGAGTTCTCACTGCTTCGCCCAAAGAAGGAATGGAGTCCCCCTTACTCTTAATATATGTTGGGGCCATAAGTATTTGTCAAGTGTATGGTCACTTCTTGACTGCTAACTATTGAAGCAAAAAATGCAGGTCAGCCCGGATTGCCGTCAACTCTTAAAGGTTGATGTGCCAGTGAATCTGCTCCTGGGACCAAGTTCTGACACTTCTTAGGTGTCTGAGCTCCCAACCCAGATGGGAATGCATCTACAAGTCTGGGTTGGGGTTCAAGGGAAAGAAGTGACTTCCTTTCTGAAAGCCTGCCTTCTGACTTCCACCACTGGAGATTCTCCTTGATTTCTTGAGATATCAAGACAAATGTGTCTGGATGAGCTTTCCTGTCCCAGTTGGTCCACAGATGAAACTAAAGAGTTCTCATATGTAGTCTTCCTAGGGAAACAAACTGCTCCATGGAGGCTAAGGTACCTAGAAGGGTCCTCCATTGGTTCGCTGAACAAGTTTGGCGGGCAAGGAACTCGTTGACTTTCTTCAGGCATAACTGAACTCTTTTGGGTGATGGAAAAACCTGAAAACTCTGAGAGTTTATCATCATCCCCAAATAGAGAATCATCTGTGATGGAACCAGCTGGTATTTCTGAAGGTTGATTAGCAGACCTGACTCTTGTGATAAATGGAGGGTCTTCCAAAAGTCCTCCATGCACCTCTCATTCAACAGCGATCAGAGCCAATCATCAAGAAGAGGGAAATGTTTATCCTCATCAGATGAAGCCAACTGGAGAGCAGAGCAAGGACTCATGTGAGCACTTGCAGAACGGTCGAAAGGCTGAAGTACAAGGTCCGAAACTGGTATACTCTGTTAAGAAACACAAAACAGATATTTCCTGGATTCCAGATGTATAGGAATGTGGAAATAGGTATCTTGCATGTCTACAGTAGTCATCCAGTTGCCCCACTGAATGGATGACATGACAGAGTGACTTGTTTCCATCTTGAATTTTGTCTTTTCGACAAAAAAATTCAAGGCGCTTACGTCCAGAAATGGCCTCCAACCTCCTGATGCCTTGGGGACTACGAAGAGACGGTTGTAAAAACCATCCAACTGGATTTCTTTGGCTTCCTCGATGGCTGTCTTCTTGAGGAGGGCTGACACTTCGGTGGAGAGGGCCAAATACTTCTTGGATCCTACCGAGTAAGCAGTCAACGTGATAAGCGTGCTGACTAGTGGGGCTTCTCCCTGAATGGGATGGAGTTGCCCTGTTTCAGCACTGACACAATCCACCCCTCCACTCCACTTGTGCTCCACTCTCCCAGTAATGGAGAAGCCTGGTTCCTAATGGCGCATGGAGGAAAGGGTCCTCACTTCCAAGCAGCCAGCTTAGAAGAGGGCTTCTTAAAAGGTCGGGACAAGAAGCACAGGTTCATCCTAGGCCTAGACCGGGCTCTGGGTTTGCCACCTCGAAAGGGCAGAGGCTGAAGTGGAGAATGGGTCCGGGTACTTGTCGATGGAGACTCCCTAGGACGTCTAGATAAGCGAGCTAAAAGGTCCTGTGTACTTTTCTTCTAAAGTTCCAAAGAAATGTTGCTGACAGTAGACTGAAGTGCTGGTGATTGAGAGCAGAACACAATAGGCAGACTTCTGAGAAGCCGTGACATTCTTCGTAGTGAACGAGCACCAGAACTCTCTCTTCTTCAAAACTCCCATCGTGTAGAGAGAGGCTAACTCTTGAGAGCCATCTCTGATGCCCTTATCTGTGCACGACAGGGCATTCAGCCAATCCGATGTGACTTTCTCAGGAAGCGAAGAGCAGTTCTTACTCTCGTGGGCTAAGGCCCTCACCGACCAGTCTAAAAAGCTTAAAACTTCAAAAATCCTAAACAAGCTCTTCAAAAGGTGGTCAAGTTCTGTAGGGAAGAACATCACCTTAGCGACTCAAAGATGCTGACCTCTAACAGGTCAATAAGTCCTGAAGTCCCCTTGGGAGAGCATGACCAGCCATTCCCAGTGAGGGAGCTTCTCCAGTCTCATATGAAGAATACCTCCAGCGCACAAGACAAGAGGGAGGATAGCTGAAGGAAGACTTCCCCTGCTCTCTCTTCTCTGAGAGCCAGCCATCCAGGTCATTGAGAGCCTTCGGAAGGCTTGTCACTAATGAAAAACGTCGAAGCCGGGGAGGTCAGGGCCAGAAGTGAGAAGAATCCTAGAAAGTTCTGCAGCAAGTACATCAATAAAGCTGCATAAGCTGTTGGAGGGGAGCCCTGATCCACTTCACCAACTTCACCTTCATCCTCCGACGAAATGGGGGATAGAAGCAAATCTTGAGGATCCTGGGCCAAAGAAGAAGTATCTCTCTTTAGGGCCAAAGAAGAAGTATCTCTCTTTAGCAAATTTCAGGTGTCCGCCAGCTGACACTGAATGGGAGCTAGCAATGGGTCCATTGTGTCGCAGAAGGCATCTGAGCTGGAGTCTTGGGCGCTGGAGGGCGCTGAAATGCGCTCGGATACTGAAGGGTGCTCGGGTACTAAAGGGCACTTGTGCGATGATGGGCGCTCAGGCATAACTGGAGGAACAGATGCTAATGGGCCCTTGGGTGCTAATGGGTGCTAGGGCACTAATGGGCACTAGGATGCTAATGGGCACTCGGGCGCTAATAGGCACTTGGGAGATAATGGGCGCTCAGGAACTACCAAGCGTCTAAGCGTTGCTGGGAGATCGGTTGCCCTTGGGAGCTCAGGCACTACTGGGTGCTCATGAGATGACGAGGAGCATCTCGAAGCAGATGAATGCTTGGGTTCATGCACAGGATACACTGAAGAAAAGCATTCTGAAGAATTCCAGAAACTACAAGAAGGCTGCTGCAGGGGCTCCCTAAATTTCTTATAAGGCACTGGAGGGGAGCAGACCATGTCTGCAGCAGGCCTTTTCATTGGCAGTGATTCATCACTAAAGCACCAGGGGCACCTAGAAACTTGGGGATAGCCTACTCACTTCCATTTGGATGCCTTTCCAATGGCTTCCTCCTTTTTGCGACCTGGAAGTTGCAACAGGTCAGACTGGCGGCGGCTGTCCGTGTGGACAACCCTGCCAACCTCCGCCAGGCCTCTGGTGCGACTGTTCCCCAGGTGTGGGAAGTATGCCAGTGACCTTTGCCTGGGAGCGTCAGCTTCGCCACCTCCACTGACACTTCACTAACACTGTGCTTTTCCACTTTGTCGCCAGGACATTCACTGAAACACCCAACTGGGTCACCCAGTATCACAGTAACCCCATTTGCATACAAGTCTTTACTTGAGGCTGGCAAGGGGGTCGGGTTCAGAAGCAAGGGAGCCAGGTAAAGGAGTAGGCTGAATAGTTGGAGAATTGGGAACAGGTGACACACCAGGAGCTGGTAAAGGTTAAGCAGGAATATCGTCATCAGCAGAACTAACTACGGTCTTGCTATCTACTGTCTGTTTTTCGGCTCTAGCAGTCACCTTACGTTTCCTGTCTCCATCCAATTTCGCTACATGAAACCCCAAAACCTTCCATTTTCTAGCATCCCACCCTGAACATTCGTCACATGTTCAATCAACTGAACACTCTTGTCCCCCCCTACACACTATGCACATACAGTGAGTCATTTTTCTCTTTAGTGAGCCTAGTATTGCAGCCTTTGCTGCAATAGCGTAGGCTAGCAGCACTAATGTCAGACATACTAGGCTGTCTAAGAAGTCAACAATCGAGTTATAGTGTAAGTCAAATTGAAGAAAAAGCATCCTAAATTGAAAATTAACAGTCTCGCTAAGAGACAACCTAACATAAATCCCAAGAAGTCGTAGGCTACAGTACAGCAAGAAAGAATCTCAAAAGGAAAAGAAATGAAAGCCAAAATTTAAGCTGACTGCTCACAACTGAACCATTGTCGGAGCCAGCAGAAAAACAATTGAATCACACTGTTAAAATCGCTCCTCTCGTACCCTGAAAGTGGGCAGGGACTAGCCATCTACACCGACACTAGCGCTACCACGAATTTCAAAATTTTTAAGCTGCCAGCGAATGAAGCTATAAGCAATGTAATTACTTGGTAAGTTATATATATAAAAGTCAGGTTTTCTTAGGATTTTTGATGACACCTCAGGTTACGCCCTTTTTCGGCTTACGTAGCAGCATAGGAACGGAACCCCTGACTTAACTCGGGGACTGACTATAGTTCTGTCTTGAAACTGTACAGCAGTATACCAAAAACTAAATTCATGGAAGGTGGAGGATCACTGCTAAATTGCTGATCTGCATACTGCATTTCTCCATCACCACTTCTGATTCTTAAAAAGGCAAGGGAATAGTTCGGGACATCAACCTTGCCAAGCTTCCTCCTAAACAACATATGATATCCTCATAAATAAAACAAAATCTGCATCAGCAGAAGACAATGAAGGGCATTGGGAGAAAAGGTGCCAGGCAGCAATTGTAGCATCCCAGATCTGGGATGTAGAGGAAATGCCAAGGTACTGGAGCAACAGTTGGATGATTAAAATGTATAAATAAAAAGGAGACGTGTTAAACTGTGGGAACTACAGAGGAATAAAGCTTTTGGAGCATGTATTCAAGATACTAGAAAGAATAGTAGAAGGAAGGTTGAGAGCGTTGACAGATATACTTGAGCAGCAGTTTGGGTTTACGAAAAGAAAGAGCACAGTGGATGCTATTTTTATAGTAAGACAAGTCCAAGTATCTAGAAGGAAACAGGAAAGTTTACTTGTGTTTTGTGGATCTTGAAAGGGTGTATGACAGGGTACCAAGAAGAGTAGTCTATTGGTGTTTGAGAGAGTGCCAGAGAAGTTGGTAAGGTTGGTGAAGATGATGTATGAGGGTGCAAGAACAAGTGTACAAACAAAATATGGGGAGACTAAGACATTCCCTGTGGAAGTGGGCCTCCATCAGGGATCAGTTCTGAGTTCATTCTCGTTCCTCATCATTATAGATACATTGACACCAGAATTAAGGGGCAACACTGAACGGTGGGCTCTGATGTTTGTTGATTACTGTATTTAGTTAGCAGACACACAAGAAGAACTGCAAGAAAGGTTTTTAGCATGGAAAGGAGCCCTAGAAAGGAAAGGAGAGAAAATGGAGAGAAGTAACTGGAGTTGTTTTAGACAAGAAAATGCCATTAAAGCTTAAAATGAAGATTTATAAGACAGTTATCAGGCCCGTACTATTATATGGGGCAGAAACCTGGGCACTTAAGAGGAAAGAGGAGGGACTGTCGGAAAGAACCGAGATTGAGGATGGTGAGATGGATTGCTGGAATATCACTACTGGAAAGGAGGGAGAGTCAGGATATAAGAAGAATGTGTGGTATATGTAATGTAAAGGAGAAGGCTAGGGAAGATCGTTTGAGATACTATGGTCATGTAATAAGAAGAGAGGAGATGGAACCAATCAAGAGAGCTAAGAACATGCCAGTAACAGGGAGGAGGAGTGTGGGGCATCAGCAGATCACATGGATGGATGTGGTGAGGAGGGATATGGGTGAGGTGGGACTGGGGGAAGGAGATGCTAGGAACAGAAATAGGTGGAGAAAGTTGACTCGAGTGGCTGACCCTGCTATACAGTGGGACTAATAAGGTCGAAAGAACAAGAAGAAGCCAGCCTCAGGTCTGAACAACATCTGAGGATAGGTTTTGGGAGCGATATTTAGCAGTTCAGGAAGCTAGCAGTAGAAATAAATGCCTCTACACCTGCTCCACGCTTTCAGATGACTCCTACATACAGAACTTCAGTTAACTGCAAGGCTGGACAGGAGGAATCCGACAAACACATCTGTCACCCTCAAACAGAAAACTAAGAAGGTTCATGTGAGCACTAGTCATTCACAATACTGAGTAAGAATTCTGTTGTCAAAAAAAAGCTGATAAATTGTTTTTTATAAACAGCAAGATATTGCTAAGAGGCAAAATTAATTCTCAATAAAGGGCATACAATACAAAACTATCACATCAACAAAGAAACAACATGAAATAATCACAACCTGGTACACAGATGAACAATAAAATATAGATTAGAAGTTAAGCCACTGAAAAATATAAAGAAGAAAGAAAAGAACTTAGCTTGCTTCTCAAAATACACAAAAGAAATAAACTCAAAAGATTCCTACAGTTAGTAAAACTACCTAACTAATGTAACTTATTGGTAAAGAAGAACACTAACTACCCCAAAAGACTCAAAACAGTTAGCTTGCTAAAACACCAAAATCCTCCAAAAACCCAGATGACACTGTACACAAAAGGTCACTTGTGCTACCACTGGAACATTCTAGGGAACATCCTAATGATAACAGAGAATGAATCAGGTTCACAGCAAAGAACCAATGAACCTAGCCATACATGTGCAGCACAAATCTACTGCAATCAGATCTTCTCTCTCCTGAAAACTTCTGTCTGGGAACATTTCATATTCTTGGTAATATAAATAATGGGTTTACTATGAAATAAATATATAGCCATATAGAACTAAATAGTTAAGAAATAAGGTGATAATAGTACTCAAGGTTTACCTGTAAAACTGCTGTGTTTTCCCCAGCTATGTCATTCCTTCGAGATATTGCATCTGTAAGTTGACTATGCTGCGTTTCTAAACGGCCTATTTCATCGTGACCTCGTTCGATTTCACGAATTAACTCTCCACGGCTCATGCCTTCATAATTACCTTGAAAATAACTTTCTGTTATGCTCTATATATTCATAAAATGAGATATAAGCTTTATGTTCTTTAATTTTCCCATCATCATTGACCGAGACCACATAATCATATGAATCAATTCAAGTGCCTGAAGAACCCAGTACCAAAGAGAAAAACATAGCAAAGTCCATCATTCTGGCATCTTTTAATCAGACAATCCTGCTGATAACTCAATAATTAAGTATAAGTAAAGAAATATGCAACTTTGGAAGTTACAGAGCATCTCTCTAACGTCTCCTAACTTTGACCAAAATCCCTTACTACATATACTGTAAATAGCAATAATGGTTTAATATTAAAAAACATCTTATTCCATGGTCAATATCAGATGAAATAAATTACAGTATACAATATGCTTTACTGATTATTATTAAGTCATTTAACCAGATCACTGAGCCAATCTATTTAGCTCTCACAGGAATGCCCTATGGGATTTGCTTGAATTAATAAGTACAGTAGTTGTAACCTTATGTTAACAAGGCAGTCATAGTCAAGTGTAACACCCATGTTAGATTTATCATTTTTGTTAACTATATTAAGAAAATGCCAGTGGAAACTTTCATTCGTCAAGCAACATTTGGTGCCTGAAAGAAAAGGCAGGCTTGGCATCTTGTTTCTATCCCTGTCCAGCACCATGTTTTTAGGGTTCAACTCAAATGAGACCATTTATACGCATAATCAATGGAAGTTATCCCTTAGGAAGTGCCAAGAAAGTAAGTGAATACAGTAGTCATAAGTTAATATACCTTCTATGAAAATATAGATTATGCTGAATAAGGAACTGATATTTAGGATTAATTGATTAAAGTTCGACGGTAACCTTTCAAAGCACATGTGGCTTGGATATTATTTTAGTTTGCGAAACTCTATTAAACTGTAGCTCTGAGATTGTCATGAATGTTTACAGAAGAGATACCAAAGTTATATTCTGTTGTGTATTGATATAGTTGTAAGATTTTCATAATTATGAATATTAGGCTCTGCCTTTATATAGGCCTAGACTACCTGTTGAAATTTTGAATAAGCCTACCCTAGCCTTTGTCACATATAGGCTACATATGTTGAGTGTAGGCTATGCTTGTAATATCACCCTGATATACTCCATGTGAATCTCATTATACCAGTGAATTATTTTGTCTTAACCTACAGACAGCTATACCTATGAACTTAAATTATACACACTGAATGTAGGGTATAGATCTAATATTCACATGAAGTATTCCATATGAATCTTAATACAGTACAGTACCTAGGACATACCAGAGAATTATTTTGCTTATACCTGTGAATATTTATGACCATACCAGTAAAAATGACATTGTTATAATAAAATAAGGTTTTATATAACTTACCAAGTAATTACATAGCTATAGTTTCTACTTTAAACGGCAGCTTAAGAACTGAAAATTCATGGTAGCGCTCTTTTGTTCTGGTGCAGGCAAGTGCCCCACCCACTTTTGGGGAAGAATAGGTACAACGTAGCTAAAGACCTCAGTTCATTTATGCTCTATGTCCATGTGCGTGGAGGAGGGACGGGCTCTGTTCAAGTAATTACTTGGGAAGCATAAAACCTTATTTTATTATAAAAAGATCATTTTTATATATGACACTTACCAAGTAATTACATAACTGAATCCCACATCAATAGGAGGTGGGAAGAATGGACATATGCTACTCCAAAAACATTATAAAGAAATGCACTTGAAATAGAAAAGAAAAGCTAGCATTGTGGTAATGCTTGTTGTAACCTTACCTGGGGAGAGAGCAAGAGCAGGAAGATACTGACTCTTGGTCGTTGCTCATCTCAACCCGTAGGGACATGACTGGTAGTGTCAGAATTGTCCCTGCTTCAGTGGGAGCTTTGTGGTCATGGATTGCTTCTATAACTCAACAAAGCTTAAACACAACAATTGCCCTTGCCCTGGGAGAAAAATAGACATCGACTAACACACAACCATAAAACTACATTGCCTGTACACCATTTAAAAAACATATATTACCCATCCATTAAAAACGAGGATTGGAAGGTACTCCAGGTTCTAAGTACCTCCGGCTTCCCAAAAACTCAACATCCTTAATCACGGCTAGGAGACAGAGAAATAGGAGGATCACTCCTACCCCTCATTCCCTAGTGCCACGCCAGCCGCAGAGAACGGACCCAATGTGCTATAGTCCTCGAACACAGTTTCAACGTCATGTAGATAATACTTGGCGAAGACCGAGCGACTCTTCCAATAAGTCGCTTGGATTATGGTAGCTAGAGAGATTGTGTTAAAAAGCCAGCAGAGTGGCTGCTGCCCGTACTTCACATGCTTTTACTTTTATGGCTGTGGTAAATTATTTCCTGAATTCCAGAGTGATTCTACAATAATGTCTCTCAAAAGAAGAGACAGCATTCCTGGAGAGAGGATAAAGGGTGCTTGACAGAACACCAGAGGTTACGAGAATCCCCTCTGATATTCTTGGGTCTCTTGATGTACAATCTTGATCATCTCACTGGGCATAATACTCTCTCTTGTTCCAAAAGTCCTACCAGTTCTGCAAGACTCTGGATCTAAAAAGAATGAGGCCAAGGGTTAGATGGGTACTCGTTTTTGGCTAAGAAGCCTAAAATATATGAGCAAATAGCTGTCTCTTGCAAAAAAGCAACTTGTTTGTCCAGGGCTTGTAACCCGCTGACTCTTTTCACTGTGGCTAAAGCGATTAAAAAAAGTGTCTTTCTAGACAGATCCCTAAAGGAGGACATCTGCATAGGTTCAAAAGGCAGGCTTGACAACCAATGTAGGACTACGTCTAGGTTCCAGGACACTGGCTGTTGAGACTTCCGTTTCCTGGTGTCAAAAGACTTGGCTAAGTCTGAAATGTCCAGGTCTGAGGAAATGTTCAAACCTCTATGCTTGAATACTGAGTTCAGCATGGATCTGTAACCCTTCATCGTAAACGTCAAAAGGCCTCGCAAAGATCCTGGGTAAAGTAAAAATTTGGATAGTTGGGCTACAGAGGTAGAAGAAGGAGAGATATAACATTCTTTACACCATCTCCTAAAAACTGCCCACTTAGCCTGGTAGTGCTTTGAAGTGAAGTCATGTCTACAATTTGCGATAGCATTCGCAACTTCTCTTGAAAATCCTTTCGCTCTAACAAGCTTCCTGACAGTTTAAAGAAGTCTTAAATTTGTTGATCATGTCTCTTACTAGACTGAACAGAGGGAAGGCATACATTTCCAGGTGTGACCAATCTGAAGTATCGCATCTGTTGCCCAAGCCTTAGGGTCCAGCATCAGAGAGCAATACAGGGGGAGGTAATGGTTCCTGGACGTTGCAAACAAGCCTATCGATGGTGTTCCCCACCGTTTCAACTAGTCAGTGCACACCTACCATTGGTAGAACCTGTTTGCAACGGCTCAATTCATCCGCTAATACGCTTAACTAGCCCTGAACACAGCGGGTGAGAATCTGTGTTGTTGTTGTGCGCCCAAAGAAAGAGATCCCTGGCTAACTCACACAGTGACAGAGAGTGATTGCCTCCTTGGTTTCAAATATAAGCCAGAGCTGTCATGTTGTCGGAACGAACCGCAATCACTGAAACAAACTGCAATCACTGAGTCTCGAGTTACTGAGGCAAAATGTTGAAGAGCCAGGTGAATCGCTTTCAACTCCAACAGATTTATATGCATTTTCCTCTCTTGAGGGACCACTTCCCTGACACTTCCAACTGTCCTAGTGTCACTCCCCAACCTAAGTCTGATGTGTCGGAGAACAATGAGAGGTTCGGGTTCGGATGCGATAGGGACTTCCGTGAGTGGAACCTTCCTTCTACGAGCCACCACTGAAGATCTTCTTTTATTTCCTGTGTGATGGAGAATACGAAGGAATCTGAAAGAATCTTCTTGTTCCAACTGGCTTTCAGAAAGAACTGCAAAGGCCTCGCATGCAATATCCCCAAAGGAACGAACATCTCTATGGATGAGAGAGTCCGTGGCAGGCTCATCCAGTCATCGGCCGAGCAGGTCTGAAGGCTCAGAAAATTACGGACCTCTTTGGGTGCATGATAGTATTCTCTTTTCTAATGGAAAAACCCAAAAAACCTGAGAGTCTATCTTCATCCCCAAACAGAGTACTGTATCGTCTGAGAAGGGACTCATTAAGACTTTTCCTGCCAAACTCTAGGGCTAACTGTGGGGTTCTGAGAAGGTCCTCCATACACTTCTTCAGGGATGATGAACATAGGAGCCAGTCATCTAGATATAGACAAACTTTGACGTCCATTAGCCCTGGTGAAGACTTGAGGGGCTGTTGGCAACCCGAAGCATAGGAGCCAGAAATTGGAAAACTTTGTCCTGAGAGCGAATCTCAGGAATTTCCTTGAATCCCGGTGTATTGGGGTATGAAAGTAAGTGTCTCTCATGTCTATCCAGACCATCCAATCTTCTAAGGGAATTGCAGCAAGAACTGAGCTTGTTTGTCTGCATCCTGAACTTCGTGGTTTGGACGAAGACATTCAGACCGCTTACATCCAGGATCGGCCTTAAACTCCCGGAGCTTTTGGGGACTCCAAACAGGCGACTGCAAAACCCCTCCAATGACAAATCTACCTCTTCTATAACTCTCTTGTGGAGAAGAGCTGTAACTCCTTTAGAGGGCCGAAAAAATCTCTCGGAGCCTACCAAGTGCGCCTTTAAGGCGATGGGCACAGGCGACAAAGGTGTACTCTCTTTGAAGGGAATCGCATCTCCTTCCTTGAGAACCCGCAGTAACCATGGTTCTATCGATCTGGCCTCTCGCTGTCTCCAGAAGTGTGGGAGTCTGGCGCCCACAGGTAGACGGAGGACAGAAGTCTCACTTGCTAGAGACTGGTCTAGAAAAGGACTTCTTGCTGATAGAGTGAGCTGATCTGGGATATGTGCGTGGGCGCGAGGAAGCTCTTCCTCTGTTACCTTGAAAGGGCCATGGCTGGAGAGAGAGAAGCTGAGGATTAAATGAAACAGCAAGTGTTCAGTTAGAATCCATCACTCACAAGCAGGTCGTGAGTAGCCTTTTGCAATTCCGTAGCTATCCGTTCTAATGTTGTTCGAGGAAAAAGGCTGGTACTATCCAGAGGAGCAAAAAGAAGAGCAGCTCTCCGAGATGGTGTCACTCCTTTAGTGGTGAAAGAACACCACATGTCTCTTTTCTTCAGTATACATGATGAAAAAAGAGCAGCTAACTCCTGTGCCCCATCTCGAATCACCTTGTCCACACACGAAAGGACTCCGAGCCAGTCTGCATGTACGAATATAGCTGAAACTCCCAAGGAAGGAGCTTCCCTGGTTGTATAGAATACATACCTCCTTTTGGAAAACCGAGAAGGGGGAGAACAAAATACAGCTTTCCCCAACTCCCTCTTCTCAGACATTTGGGTTGATCCCCCAACAACACTTTCTTGGACAAAATAGAGAGGGCCATCTACGGGAGTCTAATAGTACTCGAGGACTGACATAACAAGAACCCTGATCCTGGGGAAGAAGGGGCCACAGTGGAGAAATATGTCGGGAAGCAGAACAGAAAATAATTCAATAATGAACGTAAGCTGATGAAGGCTGTTCTGGTTCAGGTTCCTCCTCTGCTGAAGATACAGCGGAAAGCGCCAAATCTTGCTGTGGTTCTTCTGGTTTCAAAGACGAGGGTTCTTCAACAGTTCCAGGATGTTGTCCAAATGTTGGTGAATAGGAAGCAAAGAAGAGTCTTGGGGTACTGATGTACTTGCAGACTTCGCGCGATCAGCAACAGGTGAAGAGGACACAGCCTTGGGGATGTGACACAGATGGCACCGAAACAGGTTGACCTGCAGCAATAGGGATGTCTGAATCTGGAGTCTCAGACTCGTATCCCAATGCTGGAGAGCTGGGAGCCAATGGGATGTCTGGAGCTACAGTGCAAACTGAACCTGCAGCTGGCTTATGAACCACTGGTAGCTCAGATCCAATGGGAGAGGGAGATCCCAAAGCGCACTTATGAGCCAACTGGCGCTTGGGAGCCTATGGGCACTTACGAGCCAATGGGAGCTCGGTGTCCAAAGGGAGCTCTCTGTTGTCCCAATAGCTGCCAGAGGGCTCTTGATCCTTATGGCACTTGCGAGATACTGCTGGACTCATGTCTGCAACATGCCTCTCCAAAGGCCCAGAAAACTCCTGAAAGCGTCGACCATGTCCTTTTGGTTCGGAATCTGAATCACTGGAAGATAAAGTGTGATCCAACTGGACACCTTTTGAGCGTTTGGTTGCCGAAACCTGGGAAATACCAACAGGTTTGGCTGAGGAAGCAACTACTCATGGGCAAACCCCACTGACCTCCCTTGGACTTATGGTTGGCCTCCTCCAAGGTGCAGGGGAGTCTGACAGAGACTGTGGCTGTCTGTCGATACCTGGGACTAGCAACAGGCTCGACCGAGGAAGCAACTGCTCGTGGGAAAACCTCACCGACCTCCCTTGAACTTACAGTTTGCCTCCTCCCAGGTGCAGGGAACTCCGTCTAGGAGCATCGGCAGGATGAGTAGCCACCCCCTCCACAACACTAACCCGGGTGCAGGCACTAGCACTTGCACCGACACTTAAACTATGATCCTCATTTGTCCAAAAGAACTCTTACAGAAGCTCCTATCTGAGCAACAGTACTTACTAAAGCGTCAAATTTCTTATCCATCCGAGCTTCGAGACTGGCGATGGCAATAGGTTCAGGGGGAAGGGAGCCAGGTAACGGAGTTGTAGGGAGAGCAAGAGAAGTAGGAATCGGGGAACGAGAAGTCAAAGGTGTAGAAAAAGCCAGTTTAGGGGTAGAGGACACAGAATCTCTAGCCTCAGCTCTAGCAGCCACTTTCCTAAGCCTAGCTTTCTCTAATTTATCCAAATGATTGGTCAACACTTTCCATTTACTTACGGCCCAATCCCTACATTCCTCGCAAGTCAAGTCGTGGAAACATACTTGTCCACGGCAGTGAAAACAAACAGAATGTTCATCATATTTAAATGAGGTCAACCTAGTATTACAGCCTTTGCTGCAACACCGGTTACTGGTCACAATTGTGTCTGACAAATAGTAAAAAAAAAATTGAAAAAAGGCTAAGCTAAGCTAAGCTAAGCTAAGCTATGAAAATATAGCTTGGAGGCTACTAAATGAAAGAATACTTCACCAAATCCTTTGATAGACAACCAAACCATCTGGTGAAACTACTCCTGAATTAAAAAAAAAACACAGCTGCTGAACGACCGATGTTCAGTCATCAACGGCAGAAACAAATTGAGCTCTTTAGCTACGTTGTACCTATTCTTCCCTGAAAGTGGGCGGGGCACTTACCTGCACCAAAACAAAAGAGTGCTACCACAAATTTTCAGTTCTTAAGCTGCCGTTTAAAGTAGAAACTATAGCTATGTAATTACTTGATAAGTGTCATATATAAAATTAAAGTTTATGGTGGCACATTTACATTTCCTTTGAAGTTTAATATACTAGTAGATGATTTAGGCCTAGAACTAATTATTCATTCATTGTTATTTGTGCTGATATTGTTAACTGTCTTTGCCCATTTTGATAATTTCATTTATACTGTCTCTATTTCATAGCATAAGTACTAAGTGATTATTGATGCATGTTTATTGAGTGATTGTTAGGCTATAAGTAATTTAGCAATTTTGTTTGCATTTTTCAGTCAAAACCGTCGAGGTTACTATGCCCACGTTCATTGTCTGCTGCCGGCTGATGAAGAGTTAGAGGAATTTATTTCTGGTGATAGAAATTCATTTCTCTTATAATAGTTCAGATTCACAATAAGCTGAAGTCCCGTTGCTAAGTAACCAATTGGTTCTTAGCCACGTAAAATAAGTCTAATCCTTCGGGCCAGCTGTAGGAGGCTGTTAATCAGCTCAGTGGTCTGGTAAAACTAAGGTATACTTAACTCTTGAGCATAAATTTTTGATGTACCAAGAAGATGCATTGTTGACCTTGGCATTCCAACTGTTATTTTAAACCTATGAACATAATTCCTCTTAACACTTTGGGTGTAACATGAAGCTTTTATATAAGTAATACAACTTTCAAAAATGAAGGATTTTCTGTAAATGCCATAAATGTATGGTGGGGTATACGTAATAGTATTGCTGAAAACAAAAACCACAAGGTAAAAGAAGTAGGCTAGAATTTTATACCCAGTGTTTCGTCTTCCCTGTGGTACATCTTCATTTATATACATTACACGTTATCCTGATTATAAGTACATATTACAATACATAAATATAGTTTCTTTACATGATACAGTAAGTTTTCATCGTGATATATAATTTGTTCATGAAGATGGTCTAAAGTGGACATTTTCCTCACTATAGTGCCATATTTGTGAGTTTAGCCTAGGGTTTTTTCATAGTCTAACACAGATAAACCATGGATTTGCATGGGTAATTGCACTTCCTACCTATTAATTTAGCTGAAAGGTAGGTTACTGTACCAAGTTTGGAAAGAACCGCTGCGTTAAAAATGTAATGTGCAATTTATCAAAATCTCTGCAGGTACAGTATGTGTAAATGCGTGTGTGTATGTTTGGTTGATATACAGAGCCCTAAATCTCATTAATAATTAAATGCAATATAAATCTTGTATTTAATAAGGTGTTTTTAGTTAAGAATGATGAATTGTAGGCAAAACTGTACTGCAATGGTAGAGTGGAAAACTTAAAAAAATATATTTACCACAATTGATCTTGTAGACAATATCCTAGCCTTACCAGATCAAAAACCCTCGCTAGATTCTACATGTGAAATATTTTTTTTTAATAAGTACTTTTAAACACGATCATATAGCAATATATAACTGATCTTATATAGATTTTCGGCATACATGCCAAGCATTGGGGCAACTAGGGCCATTCAGTGCTGAAACGGAAACTGAGAGTAAAAGTTTGAAAGGTGTAACAGGAGGAAAACTTCGCAGGTGCACTAGAATCAATTGTTAGGAGACGGTGGATAGTAAGCTGGAAGAAAGAGGATATGAATGGAGGTACAGCAAAAGGAATGAAAACAGTTGCAGCTAGAGGCCGAAAGGACACTGCAAAGACCCTTAAGTAATGCCTACATTGCACTGCATGAGGTACACTGCCGGCACTAACCCCCTAAAGGGGTATAGCATTATATGGTTATTTAAACACTACCCTGTGATTAGAAAATCCGAAAGTATGATGTTTAGTCTAGTCTATGGTAATTAACGTTAATTATATTTTTAACAAATTTTTTCAACAGGTCGTCAGATGATCTACCACTTCTGAAGGTCTAGTAACCAGTAAATTCCAGTGATGCCAAAACTATTGGACTTTACCATATAAAAATGTATAAAGATAAGTTGACAAAAGATAAAAGTCCTAAATATATGCATAAACAGCTGCTAAACAATGAAAAAATTCAGGCACTTACAAAGCATAACATAATTTTACTGTTAAAATTTGCTTCAATATGCTTTACACTACATATGCAAATCTATATACCAGTCTTCACAAGCTAGGAAACAGAAAAGCAACATATACTGTATCAACATAAACTTCAAGAAAATGTCTTAATAACTAACCAGTTAGTTAAGGGTCACTTACTTTTAATATCATCTGAAAGCCCAAGAACTCTCTCCATATCTGCAGAAAGTTTACTGTTTTCTGCTGTCAGCGTTGACACTTGGTTTCCTAAACGTGCATTTTCTTCTTCCAGCTGGATCAAGGCATGCCTTAAGCTAGATGAAGGGGACTCTTGACCATCACCCCCATCACGCCTTCCATGTACTCCATCCCTGCTATCCCTACCACTTCTCATGTTTGACCAATGGCCAATATTGACACCCTTGGTTTCTTGCTGGGCTGGAGTCTGGAGTTGTGTATGCTGCTGAGGTGGTTGGCTAAAATGCTGTGAATGTTGAGGAGAGTATTGTTGTGGAGGCTTCTGATACTGTTGATAATGTTGTGTTTGCTGCTGTTGGTGTTGTGCAATATTCAACTGGTTCCTCAACCTTACAACCTAAGGAAAAATACAATTGTTATATTGTGTGCATCTCAATAGAAGTCCAATAAAATTGCAAAGTTACTAATACAACAGTAATTATTTCATATGACTGATTAACTCAAAGAAATACTTTCAAAAGTGCACTGGTTTCATCAAACCCCATTAATTATATATTGCCTTATTTCTGCACAGAAATCACCATCCTAGCATAGACTGAAAGGTGCCATACACATATGCTAAGTCATGTGCATGGTACTAAGCAAGCTACTCTCTACTTACTAAGAGTATTCCTTATCTCATTTTGCTTCCTTGGTATTTTAGCAAAGTCCAAATTTTCAAATTTGCAGCATTTCTCAATTCATGTAGTACTGTATTCCATTTTACTTTTAAGGCTGGGTACTTTTTCTGAAACCCTTTTTGACAATAGTTCAGTCTCATTAGTTACTAGAGTTTCTTGTCTCTGTAATGGTTACAATAATATTAAATACAGTATACTGCTCTTTTATTATGACACTGTAAGCTATAACTCCTCATAGTTATGTGAGTTTTTCCTTTTTCCATTAATTTTGTCACATTTTCCTTCCACTTGTCAGCAGCTTTTATGTAAGAAGTCTGTGCTTTATTGAGTGCTGACCAATGAAAGCACTGTGTGAGTCTGACCCTGATGTTGTGTTTATTTAGGTTTATTTGTTTCTGACTTATAACAAGCTCCCTTACCATGCCTCATAGTATCTTTTAGGCCTGCCTGGATGAGCTTGTAGCTTCTTCGGGTCATTGATTGATAGAAACTCATATCTTGTGTGCCTCTACTACTGTAGTGGGAAGAAGTGCTCTCCTCTACTGAAATGTGAGACATGCCATGACTGGTCACATGAGCAATGTATCACTTCACCCTAGGCTTTGCCTCTTCAGATTCTTCTGTTTCTGGTCTTGTATCCAAGTCTCTCTGTCCACCACCATCTAGCAAGAAATGGATTTGGTCGTGTAACCTAAGTTACTAAATCCTCCTCTAGCTGAGAAAAAGTGAGAGTGATCACGGTTCCACTTCCTGGAATTCTGTCTCAAACATTTTGGATGCATCTTCTGCTGCCTGGAGTCATACTTGCTTGCCAGCACATGAGGTGTTCATTCCAAGTTGTCTCTGACTCCCAAACAGACCATTCCAACTACACCTTCCTCATCTCTAATTGATTTATCTGAGCTTCCAAAATTCCTGCATCTGCTCCTACCAGCTTCTGGTGCCATTCGCCCAACCACCAGTGCAGGTAAAAAAGATAATTCTACATATTTAACCATCCTATCTTGCTTCACCGTAAGGTATACTTGCTGCACAGACAGGTATGCAGTCCCATTTGTGGTCTGTCATCAACTTCTTTGCCCAAGGAGTTACATACTTAAAAAGAATTCTCTTTCAGTCCTTCTACCTCTGCAGTCATGGGTCACACCAACTGCTCTCCTATGAATGTCTTGGCTGTTGAAATAACATCATTGCCTGCTCTCCTACTTCCACAGTTGCCAATATATTATTCACAACAGCGCTGAAACCTATCTCATGCCATGGCTTGAGGTTATTCATCTTCCTGTACCATAGCCTTGTACCTTACCTCCAGCCACACCTACTACTGTAGTTGTTGCCATTGAGGTCAACATTGCCCAAGGTTGTTGATAAGAGTTTTTCATCGCTGCCCAGGAATATGGCACTGGAAAACAGAATTATGGAAGCTTTATGTCCAGTCTGGTAACATAAAAGTCAAGCATTAGAGAACCCCAGAGCTTGAACAGCCTTTCTGCTATGCAAAAATGCAGAGACCATTCCATCCTACAACCTGAGTTCTGATAACTGAGCTGTTCCACCAGAACATTCCTCTTGCCAATAATGCTGGCTGACAGCTCAATGGCTTTATGACTCCCACTCATGGATCGGCAATGCTAACTGACACACAGCCATGTTGCAGCTCATCACCACTACCAAGTGGCCTACAAACTGCTCCTGAAATACTTGCAATGCTAGTCTTGCTGCCTACATTTACAAATAGTTGATGTGCAGGAGAGGTGTGTCCTTGACCACACTCTTGGGATAAATCACCTTTCAGGTGTGAGCCCATGCCTTCCTTCAATGCATTTGAGAGCAGGAGCATTTCCAGAGGAGGGGAATTCAATAGAACTCCTGCAAGAGGTTCCTGTCATTTGTCCACTAATCTAGATCCTCTACCTAACATCTTGACTCCAAGGCACAAGCTGAGAAGGGAGAGTCCAAAGTGCTGACCAGTGTTGCTTCAGTTGCCAGTGAAGCAAGCATAGTGGCTACAGCCATGACGTACAAGCTTCTTCAAAAACTACTGGTGACAAAGGACCACCTGCCAAAACCAAGCTGGCTGTTCCTTCAGGAGCCCAAGGGGAAGGCTCTCACCACTGCCGAGTCTATGACCATGCCCAGATACTTTGTGTACTGCTTTGGTGTGAGATCCAACTTATCCCAATTTACCATGACCTCCAACTCATGACAAAAGGAAATAAGGCAAGTGTGCCTCAGATGATGCCAGTATTAACTAGTCCTCCAAGTAATGCAGCAAGCATATACCCCTCCAGTGGGCACAAGCCAAAACCATGGTGAAATCCTGGGCAAACAAAGTGGGGCCATCGCCAAGTCCAATGCAAAGACCCATGAACTGGTATATGGTACTTGTGCAGACAAAGTAAAGAATATTCCATGAGTTTTGAAGGATACTTTAAAATATGTAGCCTTCAGGTCTATCACAGGCATAAAGTTACCCATCTCAGATGAAGACAAGCACCAAGTACGCTGTTTCCATTTTGAAATGAGTCTGAAGAATAAGCTCATTCAGTGGAAAGAGGTCAATCACTGATCCCTGCTGCTAGGCACTTTTCCCACTAAGAACAAATGGAGAATGCTAGAGACTAGCACTCTGTGACTTCTATGGTGCCTTTTCACTTCATCACCAGAGATGCTGGCGAATCCAAAGGGTAAGGGTGGAACAGTATCAGTATCTGAGATAGAGGAGGACAACAGATCTAAACAGAATCCTGTCTCCATCCAGAACTGAGACTACCCAGGGTTATACCCTTTACTCTGCCACACTGCCCATTGGCCAGACAGGCAACCTCCCATTCATGGCAGCAGAGGAATGGACAGCCTATCTCAGTGACCCCCTCCCTTCTTCTTCACTCTTTTGCCCATCCTAACCATGGCTGGAGGAAGGTGGGCAAATGACCTGGGATGACTCCCTCCCTCCCTAAAGGAAGAAGTTTGGGCTCCTTGCATGGGTTTAGACTAGCAGGCTATCTCACAACACCAGACACCTAAAGCTTAGCTGCACCCAACAGTTCGGCTGCTGGTACCTTCTCTCCTTCAATGGATTTGGACACTGTGTGGTGAATACGAAATAGAGATCCCGACACTGAACTGTTCCTCAGAAAAAGACCACTCTTTGTGGAAATTTTGTCAGGAAAAGAGAAAAGCAACCATATCCCTCCTTCTCAGAGCCAGGTCTGTCAACAGGTTAGAATTCTGGTGTGTGAGGAAAGTCAATGCTTTTCTCCTGACATCACAAACTTTCTGAACATTGCCCTCCTTTCCTGAGAAGACATAACTATCGGCCAACGTATTCAACTAGAGGTTGAGCCACTAGGTAACTTGGATAGAAGCCATGAGGACTAAACCATGGCACCCATCTCTGCTACCAAGAAGGAACTACCTTCTTGGCAAAGTCACTCAAGGGGAAGGGTGTTTGTCAGTCTACAAGCTGACAAGTCCAGTGCAAGAGGAGTAGTCTCCACATCATTTGGTGTATAGTACTCCCTCTGGTGTGAGCAGGGAGGGGGGGAGGCACTTGCTAAATCTGCTTGACAATAAGGAACTTCCTAACCTGCAGATCAGGGCGTACGCCTCTTCTAAAATGTCACTAACAAGCTGTGACCAGTGCAGCCTGACTGATGTTCTTGGTTCAGGAGCGCACCCAAGAGAGAGCTCAATCAATGAGAACCTAGTTAGGTATGGAGCCCAGATGGCCTCCCATATATTATTACACAAGTGAATTAAAGAAATAATCTCTTGAAAGTGCTGCTCTAGCTCAGCCTCAATGGGTTCTGGAGGACTGCAACCATCTGAACCCATAAGATCTAAAAGGGCATGAGCCACACAAAAGATGTGCTTAGCTTCTGCTCTTGCTATTTCTTAACCTTGAGGGACTAGAATAGAACCCCTACCAGGAAAGGCTCCAAAAACCCAAAAGAGTTACTATCAGAACTCCAATTGGACTTGGGCTCTGTTGTCAAGCAATCCCTTTGTGCTTCATAAAACCCATAGAAGCAGAAGCCACATTGGACACAAACACACACACTATCTGTCTCACACACCTTCCAAGCACGCAGTGAACCCAAAACATGAGAGGAGAAAAAGTCCAAGGGAGGCTTTCACCCCAGAGTGAGAGTGCTTGGTATTGTGCACCCTCCAGAGAATGCACATGCCCTGAGCAAAAAGGCAGCATTGGCTCTCCCCTAATGTGGACCCAAAGAGGCACAAGGGAATGGGGGTGAGCCTACCTCATTGTCTGTACTCACATGATCCAAAGACCTCACACATGTTGAACTGGTGGGTTGTGCATATCCCTTGTTATGTGCCTCCCCTTCAGTATGAGGGAGTGTTGGCCTGTCCCAAGACACCATATACGCTCGGTCCCATGACCAAGCATGCGCAGAGCAGGGGGGACATGCAGATTCAGCCACTGGTCATCCCAAAGGGTTACCCTTGGAAGTGTTAGAAACGGTCCTCTTTTATATGTGGGGCAATGTGGGGTGACCTGTATCTGCTCTGCCAGAGGCTAGACAATCACTCAGGTGACTGAGAGTCTCTGCTCCCCTCTGAGAAGAAAGCAAGCTCTTATGAAGCCTGATCTCCTATACATTCTTCCTCCTAAAATGGGAAAGAGAAATCAAAGACAAGGAGAAGGATGAAGATGAGGAGGATTAGGACAATGAAGTGCAATGAGAAAACTTCTTTCCTCTCTTGGATCCTGCTGGCCTCAGATGCTAACGGGATGGTCGAGACATAAACTGAAGACATCAGTGTTGAAGCAGCAACTGGGATATCCAGCACTTGAAGGACTACCTCTACAAGGATTAAGTATACCTTAGTTTTACCAGACCACTGAGCTGATTAACAGCTATCCTAGGGCTGGCCCGAAGGATTAGATTCATTTAACGTGGCTAAGAACCAATTGGTTACTTAGCAACGGGACCTACAGTTTATTGTGGAATCTGAACCACATTATAGCGAAAAATGAATTTCTATCACCAGAAATAAATTCCTCTAACTCTTCATTAGCCGGCCGGAGAGTCAAACTTGGGCCTAACAAGTGCAATGCCACAACTCTACCGACTGGCCCAAGAAAGAGCTATACCACCACTACAAGAGGATCCCCCTCCTTCACAGTAACTGCAGATACAGCAGGGAGGCAGCAAAGGAAAAAGCTCCTTCTTCTCTTCAGCCAGGTTATCCAAAAAGGCAGCTAAGGATGGACTATGAGATGTTTCATGCAGGATATACCTTTCACAGGTACTCCAAAAAAAGCCATTTCCTTAGTACAGTACTTACAACATGAGCGTCAATTAAGGAAGAGGGCAAGGCTGGTGCTTGGTTGAGGCTTGGCCCAACAGCAGCATCATCCTCTGGGAAGAATAGGTGGCAGGACTCTAACACTACCGCCAGTGGAGAATGGAGAGAGAAAGGAACTAGAACTCAGGGGGTCACCGGGGTACATATCCACCCCATAATGAGGCTGGCAAGTGCCTTTTGTCCTTCCTCCTACCACCAACTTATCCCAATGAGGAGAGACCCAGTCAACAAACTCCAAGCAAGGGTAAGAACAGGTGCATGCCTTTCCCTAAAAATAGAACAGTACCTATGGGGACCATCCGTCACTGGAGAAATGAAGTGCCCTAAAGGATGCCCACATCACTCGCAATGTAGCTGTTCAAGTTTTTTCCATTCAAAATGATATTTTAATGATAAAATAAAGTTTGTTCATACTTACCTGGCAGATATATATATAGTTGTATTCTCTGATAGTCGACAGAATTTCAAAACACGACACACGTGGTGGGAGATCAGGTGGTTAGTACCCATTCCCGCGCTGGAAGGCGGTATCAGAACCATTCCCATTTTCTATTCAGATTTTCTAGTGCCACTGTCTCCTGAGGGGGTGGGCGGGCACTATGAATATATATATCTGCCAGGTAAGTATGAACAAACTTTATTTTATCATTAAAATATCATTTTGCTCATGAGACTTACCTGTCAGATATATATATAGCTGAATACCACCATTGGAGTGGTACAGACAGAATAGGATTTAGGAAACACAATACATGTAGGTGATTGACACCTTGGTTCCTTACCTGTTAGCATAGCTGACTTCGTGATTACTGTCACCCAAGTCCGCTTCTGCTTTACTAGAGTCTCCAGCAAGGTAGTGACCTGTATAGCTGGTGAGTTCTAGATGATCTGTCAACGGGGCGTGACCACGATGTGACTGACCATATTGACCATACAATGAGGGCAAAGCAGTAAAAACAACCACCTGACCAAGCCTAACTAAGTTAGGATAGCAAAACTAAAGCTAAAAGAGGAAGTCACCTCTGGTCATTCAACAACCATAAAACACTTCTAACCATTTTCTATAGGATAGGATGTGTGTCCTCCCTGCCCCAGGATTGTATCTGGTGAACGTATGGTCCTAGCGAGCAGCAGTTCTCATGTCGTCTTCACATCTCTCAGGTAGTGTGAAGCCCAACACAGAGTTGCTACGCTAAAATGTGGCACCCAGAATGTTACTGAGTGTCATATTCTTCGAAAAGCCACTGAAGTTGCAACCGCCCTCACCTCGTGAGCATTGACTTTCAGAAGTTTAAAATCAGAGTCTTGACAGCATAAATGGGCTTCTCTAATCGTGTTCCTCAGGAAGAACGCCAGTGCATTCTTCGACATAGGTAAGTCCGGTCTCTTCACTGAACACCAGAGATTGTCGAGGGGCCTCGACTTTCCTTTCGTTTGTCCAAGTAGACCTTGAGAGCCCTGACGGGGCACAGGACTCTCAGGCTCTTGACCCAGAATCTCAGCTATACCCCAATTTCAAGCTCTTGGGCGAGAAGGAAGGATTAGGCGGTTTCGTTTTTGCTAAAAAGTAGGACTTAAGTACAAACTACGTTATGCCCTTTAAAGCCTATATGCTTACGAAAGGAAGGCTTGAAGTTCGCTAACCCTCTTTCGCATCGCTAGAGCGGTTAGAAAATAGCCTTCTGGTAATGTTCCTCAATATCAGAATGGAGAGGCTCGAAAAGGACTGGACATCAGGAACCGTAACACCACATCTAAGTTCCAAGAAGGAGTCCTTTGCTGAGGCACCTTCGTGGTTTCAATGACTTTAATAGATCGTGAAGGTCTTTGTTGTTAGTCAGGTCAGGTTTCTATGCCTAAAAACGGCTGATAGCATACTCCTATATCCCTTGATAGTCGTGGACGCTAGTTTGACTTCTCCTCAGAAACAAGAGGAAGTCGGCTATCTGACTCACAGAGGTCGTGGTAGAGGAAATGCCCTTCTTCCTACACCATCTCCTGAACACGGTCCACTTCGTTGAGTACAAATTACTGGAAGAGAATCTTCCGGCTCGCTCTGGCCAGCTTTCGATAGTCTGAATGCAGTCAGACTCAGAGCGGGAGGTTTTGTGGTACCTCTCGAAGTGGGGCTGTCTGAGTAGATCGACTCTCGCGGGCAGTGTTCTCGGAAGTCCACTAGGAAGGACAAGACCTCTGTAGAACCACTCCTCGAGAGGCCAAAACGGGGCGATCAACGTCATCCTTGCCCCTTCCGACGACGCAAACTTCCTGATGACTTCTCCGAGGGGATTTTGAGCGGGGGAAAGGCATAAACGTCCATCCCCATCCAATCCCAGAGAAGGCGTCTGCTGAGATCGCTCTGGATCAGTACGGGAGCAGTAAAGAGGAAGCAACTTCGTCTTGGAAGTCGCGAAGAGAGATCCACCAGGGACGTCCCCATAGCCTCCACAGTCCCTGACAAACCTCTTGGTGCAGGGTCCACTCGATGCGTCAAGCAGTTATTTGTTGCGGCTTAGAATCCGCCGCGGACGTTCTCCACCTGCAACGAACTTGTGAGGATCGTAATATTCGGGCCTGTACCTGGCAGGATGTCCTTTTGCTAAAGCGAACGGGGACCGAGAGTGAGTCCTCCCCTGTTTCTTTAGGTAAGCCAGGGCCGTGGTGTTGTCCGGAGTTGATCTGGACTACTCGGTTTGTGACTCGTCCCTCGAAGAAAAGTAGGAGCCCTCTGAATCGCCCCCAATTCTTTGAGATTTATGTGCCAGGTTACTTGTTCCCGTTCGGTGCCCGACACTTCTTCCCCTAGTGTTGCTCCCCATCCCGATGTGGCCCAGCGTCCGGAAAACAACACTAGGTCCCGGGGTTCTGAAGAGTTGAAACGCTTCTGCCAACTTTGAGGATCGAGCCACCACCTTAGGTGATCCTTCACCTTTGGCGAGATCTTCAGAGAGAAACTTCAGATCCTCCTTGTCTGCCCAGTTCTCTGCAGGGAAGGGTGAAGTGGTCTGAGATGTAGTCTCGCCAGAAACAAACTTCTCCAGCGATGAAATGGTCACAGCAGACTCATCCATTCCCTCACGAGCATGTTTCTTTCCAGGAAGGCTGGAAACTTTGTCTAAGCACTGTTGCTGTCTTTCTTGTAGTGGAAAAGCTCGAAAAGCCACTGAATCCCATCTGAATCCCCAGATAAGCGATGGACTGGTCCGGTCAGATGGGACTTTTAAATTCACCAGAAGTCCTAGGGACTTACACGTCAAATCAAACGTCGTGTAAAGTCCTCCAGACACCTCGACATCGCCGAGGCTCGAATAATTGTCGTCCAAATAAGCGAGACTCTTATCCTGCAAAAGGTGAGCCATCTCGCCACATTCCTCATTAACACCGTGAAGACCATAGGGCTGTGCTTGGCCGAAGCAGGCCCTGAATTGATATATATGCGCCGCAGGACAAGCCTCAGGTACTTCCCTTGATAGGATGTATAGGGACGTGAAGTGGGTGTCCTGGAGATCCAGAGAAACCACCAGTCGTCTGGTCTTAAGGCTCTATAACCGACTGGGCGTCTCCATTTTGAAGTTCTCTTTCAGAGCGAAATGGTTCCAACCTGCTGACGTCCAGGACTGGTCTCCATCCGCCTGACTGCTTCAGGACCAGAACAACCTGTTGTAGAAGCCGGGTTGTAAATCTGAGACCTGTTCACAGCTCTCTTCTCGAGCATCTGCTCGAGCAGGTCAGAATCTGCTTCTTCTCCTGCTGATAGGATGGCGACAGATCCTTGGGCTTCGTGCACAGTGAGGTAAGACGAGGAATGGGATCTTGTATCCCTTTTCGATGACTTCGAGGGACCAGTTGTCCGTCCCTCTCTCTCTCCAGGCTCTTGCAAGAAAGAAGCCTGGCTCAACAGAGTGTCTGGAGGTCCACAAAGTCCTTCTTGTCCCTAGGTTTGGAAGGAGGCTCTGCACTCTGGAGGGCCTCTTCCTCGAGGGACGATCTCGAAGAAGCTCCCTCCACGAAAGGGCTTCTGTATCTTGGAAGCCTGCCCAAGGGAAGAAGTCGAAGGGACTGCTGGACGTCTAGAAGACTGGGCCAGGAGGTCTTGAAGTAGCCTTCTCTTACAGAAGTGGCGACAGTATCCCTTGACTAAGGACTGAAAAAAGATGGCTGGAACATCAGGCGGGCAGCAATCTGCCCTCTGTGAAGGAGGGCCGACTTAGCAGTGAAGTTACCAGTATAAGGCTCTCTTCTTTAAAGGCCCGTGCAGAAGTGGACAGCCAGCTCTTCAGGGCCATCCCCTGACAGCCTTGTCCATGCAAGCTAGGACGCTGAATAAGTCTCCCCCAGACTAGTAGGTCAGACTTCGAGCCTGCAAGTCCAGGACTCCCAGGCACCAGTCAGAAGTTGAAAACTTCCATTGTTCTGAAGAGACCTTTCAGATGGTGATCAGTTTCAGACAACGTCCAGGAAACCTTAGTGACGAAGGAGAGGCCTCCTAGGAGCGTCCACAAGGCTGGCGAAGTCCCCTTGGGAAGAAGGAGAACTCTCCAAGCCAACATCCTCTCCCGTCTCGTACCAAATCGCTTTCCCCTCCAATCTTGACAGCAGGGCGAAAAAAAGTCTTGTGGGCCTTCCTGGAGTCCATCCACTCCTGAACTTTCTTAAGGCCCCTCTTCGGTAGAAGCGTGGCCATCTTCACAAAACCTGAAGTCTTCTGCTTGTGACTTTTGATGAGGTTAACTGCGAAGGAGGAGGCGAGGAGCAGAGGTTGAAACTTGTCCCCAAACAAGTCCTTCAGCAAGCGTGTCAAGACCTGGTAATCGGAAGAAACTGATCAAGTCAAGGACTGTTCCTCAACTGCGTTTCGATGCACTTGGCTCTCTTCTTCAACTCGAGCAACCAAGAGATTGGAGAAACTCCGGAGGTCTAAGCCCTTGCAGTCCAACTTCATAAAGGGACTTCTGCTTGGAAAAAAGTCGAGGAGATTCGTGAAAATCTCGGCAAGAAAGCGTCTTGACGAGCGTCTGACTGAGTCGAGCAGCAGGGGCGTCTTGCCGAGCAGCATGAGGCGTCATGTAGCAGCATGAAGCGTCATGGCGAGAAAAGCAGGCGCCAGAACGAGGCGTCAAGCCTGGCAGCATGGAAAGCGTCAGCAAGAGGGAATTGGCGATACCTGCTGAGACCAGTAAAGCGCTGAGCCAAAAGGACTTCTACAGGGTGGCGAAGCATGAAGACGGCGAGCGGGAAGGAGAGTGAGCGGTTTTGGACCTCTTGATCGGCGGTCGGGAATCCCTTCGAGCGACGACACAGATCTGTCTCTTCTGGGCCATTAACAGGAAGCCAACTGCGCTGCATGTCTAGCAAGCTTCAGTAGGAGAAGTCTCCTTCTCAAGAAGGCCTGATTCTGTGAGAAGGCGAGGAGGCGAGGGCGCCTTCTTCCTTCTCACAGGAAGCAACAGCTCCTGGAGCGACTGGAGCGCTGAAAAGCGTCATCGTCGATGACGTCCTGGTCCTCTTCTGCGGCGGGAGGGCGTCCAAAACTCTCGGAGAAAAGGCGAAGGTACCCGCGAGAAAGGGGCGTGAAGCGTCCCTTCTCTAAACTTCTCTTCAAGGTCTCAGAGACGCTTCCGAGAAACTCCACCCGGCGGGGAGGAAGGTCGGAGGCGAAGCAATCCTTGGGATTCGTGCCCGTGCGATCCTTGGCAGCCTGGGAAGGCGTCAACAGGACCTGCGAAGGGACGCCAGATCAGTGTGGGAGTCGTAACCCTCTTGCGGCTTTGACTTGCCTCCCTGAGTCCTGGGAGTCCGGCAGAGGTCCAGGCCTAGAGGCATTATCACGGCCGATCTGATGCCCCCTCCACAACACTAGGGCACAAACACTATCTGCACTTCACAGCACTTTGAAGAGCGAGCATTTTTAGCTTCAGGTTCTGAATGGAAGACATAATAACAGACAGGGCATCTCCTTCCGCAGACACAACCTCGGGCGAGGCAACACCACAGGGTTAGGAATAAGCTACGTCTGGGAGGGTTAGCGAGGTGAAAAAACACTACCTGACTCCTACTCACTGATACACTTCTGGAGGAAGACCTCCTGATCCTATCACATCTAACTTCCTCACATAGGAATCATAAGTCCTCCAACTAGCATCAGGCAAAGACTCACACTCCTTGCATCGATCATTAAACAAAACAAACATGCCCTTTACACCTCGAGCATACAGTGTGAGGATCTACCGAAACTTTCAGTAGCCTCACCTTACAGTCTTGCACACAGCAAACTCTATAACCTAACAGAACTAGATTCAGACATCTTAATCCAAGCAAAAAACAAAGCAAAATCCAAAACAGTCCACAATAAGCGTATGCCTAGCCACAAGTCAAGTCAAAAAACCAAAAGTCAAACAAATACTTAAGTGACAGCCAAGTTTACGAAATCCAAGAGCGAATTACTGAAAACAGGTGTTGACAGTACCGGCGACACAGAAAATCTGAATAGAAAATGGGAATGGTTCCTGATACCCGCCTCCCAGCGGCGGGAATGAGTACTAACCACCTGATCTCCCACTCTGCGTGTGTCCGTAAGTTTGAAATTCTGTCGGACTATCAGAGAATACAGCTATATATATATCTGACAGGTAAGTCTCATGAACAAAATGAAAAGCAAAATCAATAAATACAACAATCCAGTAAAGGAAATCAGTCAAAGTACTCATGCAAATTTCATCGATCTGGAAGAGAGAGGGGCCCAGCGAGATGTCCACTCTTCACAGTGGCTGAAAGAAAAATTACTACTGACATAAGGTAAGCAAAGGGTATTTCCTCACTTACCCCTATAACCACCAGTTAACAAACTTGCTACCAGTTCAATGACCACTCCAGCTTGTGCTGAGGATACTACTATATAAACGGCTCTGGTTTGTATTTCTGTAGGAAAATCAGTTATCTTCCTATTATAGTTTTGAATTTATTACAAAATATGCCTACGATTTTTCTTTTGTCATTTTCTAAAAATCTACAATCTGAATAAAAACCTACAACTCAGGCTTGTAACTACAAAATTCAATTAAACTTTTAGTTTGCAGAGTAACTATTAATGTCAAATTTAGTGTTACAAAAAATATTTCAGGCTGCAAATTTTTATATACCGTATATGCTGGAGTATGAGGCGACCTTTTAACCTTGAAAAATCTCCCCCAAAGTGGAAGTTGAAATACCTATGCCAGTATAAAAGCAAACCTGCCAGGATTTTTCATGATCGGCTAACCCCTGAAGTGTTGATAGTTGTGTCAATAGTTAACTACCATCACAACTATTAACAATGTAAACAAAACAACTGTAATAATAAACAAAACAACTGTAATAACAGTAAAAACCATAGATAATTCAAGTAAACCACTAGCCACAATTATTGATACTGTAAACAATACAACTGCAACTACCGTAGGTAATTACCATAATTAGACATTAGGATGAGCGAGCTCTCACTTTGTTACTAGCTTTATCCAGAGTACCATTATTATAAGGCAATAATATTAGACAATTTTGTTATTGATACTTATTATACAATGCCCTTTTAAAACTGATAAATAATTTGAAGCTGCCAAAAACGTAAATCGGGGTAGTCTAACTTTCTTGTTTACGAAACATAGCCGTGTTCGTAGTTCCCAGTCGTGTTTGACTTACATACCTCTAACCTACATTTTTACATGAAAAAATGGGGGGTCGTCTTATATACCGAGTCGCCTTATATGCCAGCATATACGGTATATTAATTATGAAAAATATTGTCAGTTTTTAAAATGTAAATTACATAAACTAAAGAGGCTGAATTTTGGGGTTTTCTTAAGCAAGAATTTGGGTATTAGCTGAATCATGAAAAGTGAAAATTTGACTACATGGTAGGTCATAGTAGCAACCTACATTATACTGTAATGGGACCTGACTGTGTCAGCAGGCTGCTGAGCGTTTCATTATTCCTAACACAAAGTTCAATTACCCAGCTACTCACCTATCTCTGTTGATGACTTGAGATTCATACTGAATGTATATACATTAAATCAAAATCTTTTAAAGACTGCAAACAAACAGTTCAAAAACAAATGAAGGGCAACATCCCTTAGCAACCAGCAAAAGAAAAGGGAGAGCAAAAGCTTTAGGATAATACAACAAAGCCTCACCTCCTGGTAATAAGTTTCTGCTTCAATCTTCATCTCATTTAGAGCTGTAGCTTTAGCTGAAGCTTGAAGCTTTGCCAATTCAGCCTCCTTATCCTTCAAAGTTGCTTCCAGGCGCGATACCCTTAGCTTCAAGCTGGACACCAGAGAAGCTCCCTTATCTGTTAGCTTTCTCCGAGCCTCGTCATTCTGCAGTTAGTTAACACCAAAACCCACACACAATCAAAGTCTGACATTATGATTTCTGAATACTAATTTTAAAGCTACCATTACCAAACACTAATTTAATGCTGTCACTGCCAAAGCAAACACAATTTAAAGAGAATGCCTCACTTATGGAAAGAAATAAAAATCATAAAAATTAATAAATATTCAAGACAAGTTCAAGACTTATTAATACAGCAATTCACAAACATCAAAAGGCAACAGGTAGTGATACTACAACCTCAAAAAAGCTAAACCATAATGTCAAGCTCTGTTCCTCAGATATTCAAAATTCTTACTTGTCATATTTAACTTATTATTTTTGTATTATTTGTGTTAATGTACAATCTAAAAACAGCGCTCTGTTTGGCTTCATGTTAATTACATGCAAATAAAGTTACAAAGGAAAGGAAACTTATTCTGATTAATATACAGTACATCAATGATGCATTTCCAAAGCTTTCAACTTTTAAATCTTTATATTTATTACCGTAGTATGATGTATATTAAAACTGAGATATAAGTGAGGCATGGAAAGTTATGAAAATGACATTTAATGCAAAGACACAATGACATATTCCAAACAATCAGACATCACTAGCTTATAAATGCATTATTCCCAAGCCCATTTCTCAAAAATGTATATACAGTACACTTAATCTTTAATGATGTGTTCATGGATATAAATGGATAAGGGTATGATTGAATTTCACTGAGCAAATATTGTACAAGACAAAACTGGTCTTTCTAAATGTTAACAAACCTCAAACTATACTAAATGCTGAAAATCTAATTAACTATGAAATGTTGATAACCTTCTACGCTGAACAGCAAAGGGCCACATATTAATTAAATTTTACACATTTCTTTTACAAATTAATTCTGAACCATAAAATCATTTAAAACCAACTTCTTGTGGTATTGGGCATCTATCACTGCAAGAAGGAATATTGGCCTTATTATGACTTAATCTACAACCCCATGTTACCTAAAATACTATCTGTTATAAGAGGAAATTTACATTATTAACTGGAGTCTACTTATCAGTTTTACTAGAAAAGTTGCACTCACATTTTATTATAATTTGTAACAGACAATTTTTATTACAGTCCTTGCTACTCTGAACTGTATCTTTTGTGTATTGAGCAAAGGATGTTAGGGAAAGGATAAAACACAGTCCTCAACATTATAAATTAAAGTCATACTACATTTTTCCCTAAAGCACAATGTACTATAGATAAGGCACAAACATTAGCTTCAAAAAGTAAAACTGGAACACCTAAAACAAAACTGTTTTACCAAACATATCATGCTATTATACTTTCCACTTGGCAATACAGTTACTTTAGATATTTCTAACCTTTGCAGGATCCATCAGTTGTTCTATCTGTCGATCGCGTCGAATCAAGTCTTCTTCTAGACGTCGATTTCGAGTTTTTAAACCGGAATGCTCTTCACGTAATTCACCCAAATTACGCCGGAGCTCTAAAATTTCTTGATACTGCTCCTCCTACAGACAGAAAAATAACATGAAAAATTATAAACTAACAAAATACAATACAGACTGCACTGCATAGTAAAATATTGAAAGCTGAATATATAGGCAGAGGTTCTCAAGTTCTATATATTAACATTAAAAACCGTTCCCTTCTTGGACTGTTCACAAGCCAATCCCAAAAGCCATGCACACACATTTAGTACGAGATTTTTCCTCACACAAACCAAGTTTTTGTGACAACAGGGAAAATATATATACAAATTTGAAACTGTAACTAAATATCAGAAAACCATCAACAGGTATAAGTCTCACTGGAAAGAAACGTAAAATAACAAGAGCACATAGTATGGAATATATCTATGCCAACCCAGACAAGAGTCCTATTAATTTCTGTTGTTCTCTTTAATAATTTTCTATTTCCTTTTGAAGAGATTGAGGGCAAAACCTCCTCATAAAAAACTGTCTGCGCTTCATAAATACCAACCAAACACTTAACATTTGGAGGGACACCAAACACTTAACATTTGGAGGGATCACACAAAACGAGTGTTTAACCCAGATTTATCAAAATCTTTTCTTTGTTACTGAATGTCCTGTTAATGCATATGCACACACACACACATCAAAACAGCATCCATCTAAATTTGCTGGCAGGAATGATTACCAACAAAGAACTGTTATAATGTGAAAAGCATATAACCTTTTCGGACACAGAAATAAAATATTACATGTACAAATACTGTTTTACCTTCAAAGGTAAATTTAACAATTTATTCAGGCTAAAGTTGTTTGACATTTGGCCATTGAAAATACCAGGCCAGTATATTAGCATCACCCAATAACAGATTACAGCTCATGGATTTTACTACCTAGTGAATGGTGTTTGTTTTAAATCAAAAGATATATAAAAAATAAAGCCTGAATTAGGTACTATATACTAGTGTACGAATGAGACAAGCTGGGGTTGGATGCTATTTACCAGTTAATAAAAAGGTCCAACTAACAGTGTATACAGTATCTTTACATTTTTCTATTATATTGTACTCTTTAATGCCTTTTGTCTAAAACATCCAATATGATCACTATACCATTTATTTTATGCATACACTGTGATTTTGCTGAAATGATCTGGGTTTCCTTTGTATTTCGGACATAAAAAACTGTCCATCCTCAGCAACTCCTATGTACAAATGCATATTTTAGAATTGCTTACTGCCATCTAATGTTAGCCTGTACTAGAGCTCTTATATTATTTTTCACTTGGAGTCATGTGCAATCAGATGTGTTCAAATTGCGCTTTTTAAACTGATACAGATTACCGTACATAACTACCATACTTATTCTCTTAACAGTTTACCTGTTGTATTAAAAATTAATTATTAAAATTTGGAGTTAGCAAATGCTTACCCAAGGTTAAAAAAAAACTGCAGCCAAACATCACTGGTCTATGGACATTCATTATCCAAGATTTCCTTGATGTAGGATTCTGTTGTACTTTCTTCCCAAGAAAAAATATTACACTAAAAATTCATAAAATTATACATCTTATCACCACAATCAAAGCCACTTACTTAAACCATATACTGCACACTGAAAAATAGCAGACCTACCTGAGACTTGTAGGTGGGCTTGCCAGCACTAATCCTTGTATTACCTGGACGACCGCAATGTATTTCTGTTCGTGTGACAAGGGGCTTCACGCCACCAATGTCAATATCTGAAATTATTGAAAATTTTGTAAATAGTACCCAGAAACTCATGATGAGAAAACACTACCTTCCACACCTTAGCAACATTAATCATCATCAAACCCATAGAATATGATACTTATTTAATTCTGAGAATTATCACACATGAATATCTAAAGTTTCAGTATTCTTATATTTTATATAAAAATTACAGTATATTAAGAGTTTCAATTTCGCTCACCCAACTTAGGAAGAAAAACAGCAACAAAAGAAACCTATGAATGCCTTATTTACCTAGTGGTAAAAGCTATTTGTGCGACAATGTATGAAGGTTTGTATTGCCATGTAGTGCAGTCGTTAAATGCAATGGTCATTAAGGGTGAGAAGGAGATACTCAAGCATTAGGCTGGCTGATTCATCATGAATACCAAAATAGGTTTAATATTTTTGTGCATGCACAAACCAATTTAACAAATAAAGTATCTCACTCATATCAATTTCCCCAATTTAGCTAAGTTACTAACTTTTCCAAGTTACTTATGAAATAGACAAAGTGTACCACACTCACAGATAATGTCCGTGACCTCAGAGCATTTACAGATTCACTGGAAGACTTGCCTTTTACTTAGTCTCTATAATCAGCTTCCTCATTGTCATCAATCAAATACAATATGCCTTTCAAGCATCTCTCCAGCAGTCATTCGTGAGAGAAAATGCTGGATTAAAATCATTTTTCATCAAATGACAGAAAACACATATCCATAATGAATCCTTCCATTCAAAACATAATCACCTAACAGAATCATCACCAGCGAAGCTAAGAAAGTACAACTTCAACTACAAATCATCTCAGTTTTTCAGTATCAGTAAACATATTTCAAATGCCATTAAGTAATACTAACATTATCAATGTTAGACAGCAGCTTGTTTTGTCTGACCACCGATTACCCTGCCGATATTCATAACTGCCTGATCAATGCCGAGACTTTCATCAACTAATAACCTTAAAAAAATTTACACTGTTGGGAAATGTTCCAAGTTTAAAAGATTCAGTTCCATCTCATATGGCTTTCAAACATCTTGCCAATACAGTTTATATCACAGTCACTGTTGCTCTTATTTAAAATGAACAACACAACAGCTGTAATATCACTCACAGTAGTTACCACGTTTTTATTACCCTCCTAACCTCTGTGCTATTTATAATTCCCTCCTATTACATTTATAAAGACTGCCCAACATGAATCTGAAACAAATCTGTCCGAGGACTTTCAAGTCCAAGGTGAATATTCTATACAAGCTTTAAGAACTGATTGATAAAACTATGCAAAAAAAATCCCTGAGTGCCAGGCCTTAAATGTGCTGAAACCTCTGAAGAACAACAAAAGGTGACAACAGCTGTGACACATATAAAGTAACATTACTGCTCTTCTGCAGTGTAATTCGTCTTCCAGAAACCAATGGGAACATTTGATCTCAACTTTTCAGCTTTTCCTACAACATATCTGTTACAACTTGGCTAGTTTAGTCAGCTGGAAGATACATCCCTTATCAGTGTTACAAATACTGCAACTGTTATGCAATTGTTATGCAAATGGCTGCAACTACTCACATTGAATGCGATGAAAAGTGAAAGCTCTTATTTGACCCAGCTAAACCATCTAATAAATATGGCCACGTTACTTAATTACAAAATCTGTAATAATTTATTCAGAGGAGTAAACATAATGCAATATACTGTATATAACAGTATACTTTTTTCAGAAAACACATTACGCCAGAGTAACAGAAGTGATAAAGAGGCTGAACAATGTCGTCATCACAAAACTAAATGCATAAAAATATACTAATAGTCAACCCAACAAAAGGGTAAAAATCCAATTAGAAAATACGAAAAGCTGAATAAGAATCTTTATAAAAGATATTCCCAATCTAGAAGGCTAATGAAAATTAAGACATAATTAATATAATAAAAAATAGGAAAATGAAACCACTGAGTCACATTTCTACTTTCATACAGTTCACTTGCTCACAATTTGTTTTCAGATGAGGTATAAATTATAACAAAATACGGCTGAAATAGTGAACAGCTAACCAGAAACAGACCAACAAAAACTGAAGACAGAGCCTAACTACCAACTGCATCCCACAAAAAAACTTCTCTGAACTAACATGCACCCAAATACAAAATTCATACTAAATATATTTAAAACTCTATAGATAATTTCTGAGTTTTTGCTACATAAAACAATGGTTTGTTACTGGTGCATTCATACTTTAGCAAATAAACCACATATGAACCCCAGTGCAGAACATCATCTTAACCATGGGAAAAGTCAAACAAGCAAAAAACACAATGGTCACTGCTACACTCATACTATAACTGAAGATCAACCACTGTGCAGAAAACTTCCTTAATCAAGGATATCAATGCTCTGTGAGATCTAAGCTGTACAGTACCATTTTTGCCATCCTTTCCATTGATTGCACAACTACCATTAGTAAAGTAACAAGCAATTTTACTAAGAAAGCAATAAAAAACATTGAATTTCTCTTTCTTAAAGGATACATATTCTGAAATATGGAAGAAATGTATCATTTTCCCTAAGGCTTAACTTTTCTTCAAGCACCTAATTTTCTTCTCAAGAATACAATATAGTTAAAAAGATTTAAAAATACCTGCAACATACTTGAGTACTTTATGTATACATCATTATCATGGTATGGCTTAGACAGACCAGAGTGAGATGTCTAGTCTCAAAAGAGTTACGAAAATCCTTTCTTAAATAAAGTGTACAAACCAAAGAAGGAAAATGTTCAAGAACTTTGGAAGCTAGGTGAAAAGACCAAATGGAATGAATGACAAGTAAAAGGAAGGAAGTTATGCAGCTGAGGCCCAAAGGATACTGGTAAAAGTGATTAGGAAACATTCATTTCATTATACTGTACGTAATTATGAGTTCCGTACAATGGACTTCTAACTTTTACTTAAACCATACTATAGATAAATGCTGGGCACTAAATATTATGCATACATTATACCAGTAAAAAATTATTAATACAACAAAATCTAAAACAGAATTACTTTTCCATAAAATGCATAATACTACCATACAGGCAAAAATACAACAGTAAAGTGGTGGAAACGTAAGTTCCTGCAGGAAACCTAACAAACAGTAATAGGAAGATTAAAACCACTCTGTGAACTGTCATTAATCTTTAAATTCCAAAAATCAAAATCTGAGCACTGAACTGCAAAAACAACAAAGACAAAAATGTATTTATGCATAAGTAATGTAATACAATGAATGTGGCATAAAGTATTGATGAAGTGCACATTTAAATAAAATAAAATTATTCTTTACACCTCATTCAAAATTATCACCTGGAATACCCAGTTTTCCGCATAAAGGGCGCAACTTTTAGTGTTCCAAGTACAACACACTAGATGGTACTAGGGATTCTCTGCAATGTCCCTTTGGGCTCAGCTGCACTGCTTTCTGCCATGTACTCTTCATCAATTCCCCATGGACTCTTCCTACTTACCTCTCCAACTTTAAATTTACCTTTTTCAATTTTCATTTTTCTATTAAAAAAAAATCCTTTGGGCAAGCCCTGTGACTCCTACAATGGGACTCAGTGGTTATGTTAAACTACAGTACTTACATTAACAATTATTCACAAATATATTTCTAAGATTTTTCAGCTACATGAATTTAGTAAAATGTAAAATTATAAAAGCAAGGCAGCCCAAAAATGTATGTAAAACATTAATATTTTTGGAATAATTCCTAATTGTTATAGACACTCAATGTCCTGCATATTTTTATAGTTCATCACCAACTTATTCAAATTAAAGGAAAACAATGTTCCATCAATCCACACAAAACCCAGAAACGAGCTAGCAAATAATAAAACTGTAATTTATAAAGAGAATACACACATAAACCTACTTGTTTCTTACATCTGTTATATATTCTATTTTGTTCATCCCAATCAAAACAATCTGTTTCTTAGGCAGTAAAGTTGATCTAAATACAGTACTCTACAATAACAAAAAACAAATAACATCTTTAATAAAGCAGACCTCAAGTTATACTATATAAAAGTGTAGGGTGCTGTGCAAGTTCAAGTGTAGAAACATAAAACTTTTATAATAGAAATGCAGTGCACTGTATAAACAAAACAGCACAGCAGACTATGACAAAAAAATTGCTACGCTCTAAAACCAAACGTGAACTACTCCATGAGCATACAATTACTATACCAGTTGGGTTTAACCCCTGTGCATGAACCATGCAAAAAGTGCAAAATATCAATTTGAGAAAGATGAGTCCAAATGACTCCTTACTTTTTGCATCCCTCATTGTTCTAGCACTCTGACTGTCCTGTTTTACAAAAAGTGGTGGAGGTCGAGAAACGACGTTCATCACAGCTGACTTAATTCCATTTTTTCTGTTAACTGTTAGAGATAAAACCAACTTGTAACCAAAACAGATATTACATAAGACTTTCAATACTGTACACATAGTTAAAATCTAATACATTTGAAAACCCAATTTCCAAAGAACACACTTTAAACAGAGATGCCAAATTCAAATTTAAATTCATATATTCCACTTACTAACCAGTTATTTGTAACATCATAACATCATACCTAACATAAATGTAATGTTTTACATGGACTGAGATCTTAAAGCAGACACTTCCATATGCGTAATATCATCTAGACTAACCTTATAGTAAAATAACATCACACAATCATAAAAACTAATATCACATTACAACACATTTATATAAACCACCAAGCAACTATTACTCAAGACTTTCATATTATCATGCAACCCCAAAAATCTGTCTTGTGAGAACTTTAAATTACAGTAAGAATGTTAACACAACATGCTTGATTTTTAAAAATTCTGAAATTTAAGACAAATCTCAGATATCCTAACACACAACCCATTACCCAGCAAAGACCTGCATCTGCTGGTAAAATAAAACAATCCATAACTGAAGTATTGTAAATGCAAAATGGGAAATAAATCATGACACAGGTTTCTATCACCCACAGCTGTCCCTTCCATCATGCAAGAATGCGATCCAGACACAAGCTTTTCAGAATTACTTGAGAGGCGATCAAAGAAATGGTTCATGTAAGATATAGCTAATTGCTTCAAAATTATACATGAGGCTGACAAGGTAACCCAACTGTCTACAAGGACAAGAAAAGTGTTAGACTTTGAAAAGATGGTGTGTAAGGCGGTGGTACCTTTGATATCAATTAATTTGTCCATAACACAGACTACCTTAAAAAGAACGGAGATGGATTTAAAGAATCAAGGGCTTGCATTAAACACTTGCAAAACACTACAGCTACAACTAAAAAGCTTATACTGTGTGTGCTCCCATAAGTACTGAGCTTCACCAAAAAATGCGATGAGATGGGGTAAGAAGAGATTGGTCAAAAGAGTAATAAAGATGGAAATAGCATGATGTAATCCTGTAAATCTGATATAACATTACTGATAATGATCGCAAAGGGGTCTGGGGGATCATCAGTGTTTCAAGGTACAGTCAACCCCCGGTATTCGCCAGGGATGTGTACCACTATCCCCTGTGAATATCAAATCCGCATATACATAAAATCCCTCTAAAAATACTTATAACTGCCTATTTTGATAGTTCAAAACACAAAAAAGCCCTCTAAAAATGCTTATACCTGACAATTTTAATACTTTTATCACAAAAAGGGCATTTAGTCATGAAAATGATATGAAAATAGAGTAATCTGTGAATATTTCTCTATGAACAATACTGCGAACAGGCAAATTTTCCACAAATAATGTGTATATGTTCCACAGAGAAATCCATGAATAGGTGAAGCAGTGAATCCAGAACAGTGAATAGGCGGGGGTCCACTGTATCTTCTACATCAAGAAATTAGGAAGGAAAGGCCGAAACAAAAAAAATTAATTCATCAGCCTAGCATGAGGGTCATTTTTAAGTTGCCTTTTACTTTCATGGGTTAGACATTGAATGAGTTATCTCCACTCTCCTGTGTACTTTCTGTCTGAAATCCCATCAAGTCAAGGTCCTCATTACTTTCCTTTTCCAAGATTTCTGGGGCTATCCTGCAAGTCTCTGTCCAACTACTTTTCTCATTAACTATTCTCATAACATATCCAAACCATCCAAACCATCTCCATCACTGAGGTCTCTAGTCTATTTTCTGGATGCTGAACACAGAACCCCTCTATCAATTGCTCATTATGACAATCTTCCCACTACAATCTGGCCATGTCTTTCAACATTTTTCAAAGGAACCTTTTCAAAATCACCTCTATTTTCTATGTAAATTACCATATTTCCACTGCCAGTATTACAGGTATTATGTATGCATCATAAGCCTATACTCCCTCTGTTAATATTTTAATTTGCTAGTAGTATGGTTATCTCTCTTCCCATTTCACTGAGGCGCCTGTTACTCTTTTTTTCTTAATAACTCTCAATTCCTACCTCAGTTCAATGCATCTTCACAGGAATAGAAATGTTCTACCATCCCTAAGATATACCCATCTGCATACAGCAGCTTCAGACCTCTTTTTTCTTAATATGACAAATTTTGAAAATAATTTGTATTTTTCCTAACATACAAACCCAAAGTCTTTACATAGGAATTACCTTCAGCGTGAGCTGGAGCAGGCTATTCTACAAAACAAGGTTGTTCGGTAGTTGAACTACCAGTGGGAGGGGCGAGGGGTACCCTCACCACCTCCCTTTGCTGAGTTGCACAACCATTGGCCTTCTAGCCCAGGAAACAGAATGAGGGGTGGCTAGAGGTGCCCTTCTTCAGTGTCATCTTCACCTCATCCCAAAGAAGGAGGTCCTTCAGCAAGCCAGGAACGGATGGACCAGAAGGTTAGTGAGAGGTGGAGGAGACTTGAAGGGAAATAAATAGCCCACCCAAAGGACATTTACAACCCAGGTCTCCGCTCCACATCGCTGCCCAGTTGCCCAATGGCTCAACAGGCAAAGCCCCCCACCAGTGGCAGCATTTGGAGAGGAACGCCGCCCCTAGTGTCCTCCCCCCTCTTCTTCCCCCTACCTCCTCTACCTGGCTGGGCAGAGGATTGAAAGGACTACTGATTCGCACCCTTCCTGACGGGGGCAGAAGAGGGCTAGGTGTTCCCATGAGGGACCTTAGGATTCAGGGGTTTCCTAGGTCCCGTAGTGGAAGGGCCAGCTGTAGTGGATTGCGAAGGCCCAGAGGTCTTTACCACTGCACAGTACATGAGACAGTCATTATCATCTGCTCTTCCACAATCCACTGCGGCATCCACTTACTCTCTGCCAAAGAGAGAAGTGGGACCCAGCAACGGTCCATTCCTCAAGGTCAAGACCAACTCTGGACCAACAAACTTACAAACTTGGGAGAGAACTGCATCTCTCCTTTTCATGAGAAGGAGATACCTTCCGCATGGAGCTGCTCCAACGACAGACCTGGACCAAGAGAACTAAGTCCAGGTCAACCTGTGCTGTCAGAACTGACCTCTCCAAGAACCTATAGAATTTCTTCTGATGAGGGAGAGGTGGAGGAAGTACCTGGCCCGAAGTGAGTTCTCCCTCCCAGAGACCAGAGTTCACCTGAGCCCAGGACCAACTCACAAGATTCAACCATGGCAACTCTATGGAAGGTGGGGATTCCTTGCGGGATCTGACCAGTGCTTCTGGGCCCAAAGGAACAACCTCATCCGTCGCCAAAGTCTCTTCCCCTAGATTGTTGTACTGACGAATCAGTTTAACAATCTCAAAGTAAGACCTCTGCAGCCCGGGGGAGTTCACACCCTTCGGAAGGGGACCTTCCGGCCCTTCCAAGTCGTGATCTTCCTGAGTTGTTCTCTCTGCAGGTGGGAGACCCTCATCAGAACCCCCATGACCTCTCTCTGACGCCAAAGCATAAGTCCGAACCAGGGGTGTACAAATGGCTACGATGGGAACCAAATTCCCAATCATCAACCCAAGCCCTGTCTGCTTCATGGCTACCAGAATATCCCCAGGAGGTTGAAGGAACAGGCGAGAGGGGCCTAGCACCCTTCCCGAACCTACTGGAGGCCGAAGTCCCAGCAGGAAAGGATGGCCGTGAACAATTGTCAACCCACAGTGATAACTGATGCACAGGTCTGGGAGAGCTCCTGTTACGCGAGCGTGAACGGGGTTTGTCCCTGGATAGAGCACACGCTCCCGTGAATATGCCCGGAAGCTATCCCGAGAAGAGTAGGCCCATTCACGCGAATGAGAGCGGGACCTGCACCTGGGAGAGCAATTGCGCACCATCGGGCGGGAGTGTGGGCTGCCCCAACGATGTTCTGGAATCTTCTCCGAGGCCAAGGCCTCACTGCACGAAAAAGATTGAGTGGGGGACCTCCTCCATCCTTCTTTGGGCATGCAGACTCTGTAACGACATTGATCTACGGACCTGACCTCCAACCCAACCGTGCTTGCAGTTCGCAGGAGTACGTCGGTTGTCAAGTTATTGCAGGTGGGAGCAGCGCCTGCATGCTATACACTCACTCTCTCTCTGTCAGCCACGTCCTGGTCCAGAGACCATGTGGATGAGTTTCCAGGACAAATCCTTGGTGCCCCGTGCAGCAAGTTCTTTACCAGACAAAGGAGATGTTCGTTGTCTGGAAACGGTGCCTTGGAAGTCGGTAAACATGGGGGAACCACGTACATGGACTTGGCTCATGGAAGCCGCACCGGTGGCTGGTCCAAGCACGCGCTGCTTCCACACCTCGGGTGTCCATGGAGACCTGAGATGCAGTTTCCCTGTCCAGGGAGAAGGGAACACTGCAGAGAGATCCCAATGCTTGTTCTGTGGAAGAAGACATACCATGAGAGGGCCACCAGGCCTTCTTAAGGTCGAGAGCAGCAACCTTTTCCTTCCTCACGTCTGTCTGCACAATGGGACCCTAGGAAGAAGGGGAGGAGGCGAAGTCGGGGTGATGATGACAACGATGATGACGACGAAGGCGAACAAGGTCTCTTCTTCAATGTCTTCTTGTGGTTATGCTTGCACCTCCTCAACAACTCGTCCAGGAGATCCTTGGCATCGGGAGACATCGGAGGGGGCTTAGAAGCTGACAGAACCAGGTGAATGAGAGACAGAGCTGTGACCATAGTGGAAGTTCCACTGAACCCTGTGACTGAAACCGTAGTTCCAGTCACCAAAGCAGCCGAGACAGGAGGTAAATTAGAAGCACTAAGGTGTGCGATCAAGCCCCACACTGATAGCTCTCCTGAAAGACCAAAGGAGGGCCAGAGGTCTCTAAGTTCCTGGAATGTTTCTCCAATCTCTCCCTTTGCCCAGGGGAAGATTGCTCTCCCCCTAACCAAATGGAAGAAGCCCTCAAGCAATCGTGACCAGCCTCCGCCCTCCCCCATGAAGCACTAGTTGAAGAAGCAACAGGGGAACACGGGGGAGTGACCTCTCCCCTAGAAGAGGTAGCAGCAATGGGGAGTCGCATGGGAAGTGACAGGGAGCTACCCGGTATCCTCAGAGGAGAATACCCTTCAAGTATGGACAGGCAGCTCTCCTGGATTTCCTCTTTCCAGCAAACTGCATCCACTGCTCCAGAGACCAATTACGACACTCCATACAAGTATCAGTAATGGAGCAGACACATCTGCAACATTTAGTGCGAACAGTGTGCAGGTCAACATCAATGGATGAAAGGAAGCAACTGCAACGTCGCTTCCCTATACCAGGGCACAGATGGGGTAAAGGCTTAGACGATTCTTGGGTCTGCTCTGCAAGAACCAAGAAAACAAGAACAGATATACCAATGTACCAGTATAACAAAGCACAACACAACAGGGAAAATCCATGATGGAGTGCAGAGAACAGCCGGCACACATCGAGCAGAGGAAGGCGATGAAATGCGTCCACATAAGGCAATTGGTTGCACAACTCAGCGAAAGGAGTGGTGAGGGTACTCCTCTCCCCTCCCACCAGTAGTTCAACTACCGAACAACCTTGTTTTGTAGAATAACCTGCTCTCGCTCGCACTGAAAGTAATTCCTATGTAATGACCCATGGTTTATATTCGTTTAGGAATAATTACAAATTCATAAATTCAGAGTTTTCTGGAAATTTTTCATACATTCAGATAAGGTAAACATTTTACACAGCCAACAAAATCTATCAGTACAATACAGTACAAACAATTATGAAAGAACATTAGCCATACTGAAGGGGATCAACTATACAAACTACCACCCAAATGACGTAACCATACCAAAGTCCTTTATGGTTCTGCCATAAAATTGGGAATTAAGGATAACTTGTATTTTTCCCACATATACAAACCTAGAATCTTATGTATGGCTACACCTTTGCCAGCAGTTAATCTGCTTGTTGGAGCTTGGTAACAAGGTAATTAGCTTTAGCAGGTAGGTGAAGGGTGGGGAAGCCACCATAGAGCCAAAGAACATGAGATCTGGAGCCTATATGAGCCTTATGTGGAAAACAAAGATGGAAGCCCATGTAAGTTCGGTTCCTTTCCTTGAAGCCTAAACCAAAATCCCACCAAAACTGGGGTTGATACAGCTCCAAACATAATGAGCTAAAGCAAGTGGGATCCAGGATTTCTCCTTTGGTTAAAAAAAAAAAAAAAAAAAAAAAGACTTGAATACAATGCTCACAGGGTCAGAACGGGAAGGGCCAAGCTCACCTTCCAGTAGCTGGGTACCTAAACAGAGAAGTAGTAGGCACCCCATCTGACAGAAACACCAGGGAAGTAGCATCAAGCACAAAGTTCTACTCATTCTATGCCTGATTTCCAAGAAAGTACAAGGTGAAAAACCAAAATAACCATGACAGATCATATAACTGTAATTAAACTGATGTAGTAGAGTGGATAATTATTAGAGTACGTACTGTAAAATGAAGTCTGTCACACAACCAGCATCCACATCCATAGAGGCCAACAACCGTATACACACTGAGAGGGAGGAAGTAGCATTAACTCACCTGCACATGGCCAGAGAGGGGCTGGTGGGGAGCCAATTCACTTGGGGCAAGAAGCAGGAGTGAAGGTTAATGCAATCCCAGAGCTGCTGTGTTCCAACAGGGAAGTGTCACAAACCAACCCACAGTTGGCACATGCATGATCCAAGGATTAAATAAATGCTGAGTGAGTAGACAAAACTGTCTCAACCAAGTGTACTTCCAGGGAGCACAGGAGGAAACGTTAACTGCACACAATGAGCCACAGTGTCTCCAGAGAATGCATGTGCCAATTAAGAAGGTTGTATTAGCTCTTCCCTGTGTACCCAAAAGAAGCCCCTACCAAGTTGTCTGTGCATGCATGGTCCAGACTCTTCACACACCAAACAAACAGGTTACTCATACCCCTCCCTGTATGTCTCCCTCCAGGCACAAGGGGGGAGGGGCCGTCCTGAGCAATCATGTGCACTTGGCCCCAATACCAAACACATGCAGAGCGAGTATGTGACAGACAACCCCCACTTCCCTCTGATAAGAGAGAACAGTCAAGTGGAAAATTACAGGACTTCTTTGAAGAGGCCTACAAGGAAGAAAGAAAACACTAGGAGGAGGAGGAGGAGGAGGAGGAGGAGGAGGAGGAGGAGGAGGAGGAGGAGGAGGAGGAGGAGGAGGAGGAGGAGGAGGAGGAGGAGGAGGAGGAGGAGGAGGAGGAGGGAGGAGGAGGAGGAGGAGGAGGGAGGAGGAGGAGGAGGAGGAGGAGGAGGAGGAGGAGGCACTCAACAAGGTGTTGGAAGGACAACAACTGAGTGTCTTCCCTCCTCACTCAGGTCTTGCTTTCCTCCTCTGAGAAGACTGCAGCAGTTGATATCCTAGGGCATTTTCCATGGGAAGGAAGATGTTGCGCTCCTGACAATTGCGGCAACAGCAGGCAACACTGAATGGGTTACTGCAATAGCAAACTTCAGAGTTGACATCGTAAGAGTAAGTGTATGATTCCCCATTTCCCACTATACCCACATCTCGCCCAGGAGGAGATGTACCTGGATAAGAAGGGAGGACTTAGGCAGCAAGGAGAAAGAGGTAGGCTAACACTGATGGCATCCTCTTCTACAGAGCACATCCCTACAACAGTAGAATCTCTCCTACAACAGTAACAGTGATGAAACTGAAAGAAAAATAATTTAAGTGGGGATCCACTAGAAAAAAAAAAGGAAATGAAGCTTCTACTCCTTCATACCTCTGAAAAAAATTTTTTCTCAAAAACAAAACACTCAAACAAAATACATAAGTTCAAGTTAGCAGTCACATGACAACAACCACTGAAAAAATCATTAGTGACAAAAGGTGAGTGAGAGATAACCCCACACTCACCCCCATTACCACCATATAATGGCTTTGTTCCTAAAGCACAGTTTTGTGCTTCCTAAGGTTAACCAAAGAAAACTTCAGCAACCATCAGAAACTACAAACTGAATCATCAGTTGTCGCAGGGGTCACACTCACACAAACATCCATGATCACCATCCTGAAAGATGGACTAGGCATACAAAGAACCCCCTATGCTCCAAACACCGCTCTAGCACCAGCCAGAACCAGGAGAATCCATAAAGGTATCAGTCCTTCAGGGACCAAGAGGACAAATGGGCAAGAGCTCATGCCCAGCAAAGGAAAAGAACAAGAAAGGAAGGGTAGCTAAAATGTATGCACAGCTTCAGCCCTTCAACCAAGACCCTCTCCAAACATCTCATCATTCTCCCTCTCCAAACATCTCATCATTCTCCATAGACAAAGAGCAAGATTGAGCTGCTGGGTGATAGACAATTTGGACTGCAGTCAGTCTCAGTCCTTGAATGATCAGGCAACACAAAAAGAATCACCTGAACCTTCCAGAAAGTTTTGTTTAATTTTGGTCTTGAATTCTCGAGACTAACCTTCAGCCTCTCCTGGAGCTTCTTTTCCAGGAGGGGGTTAAAGACCAAAGTCCTTTCTACAAGAGCAAGGAAGGATCACAGGATATCCAGAAGGATTAGCCCATGGAGGCAACCCCAATGGCCCCAACCTCTTTAGCCGTCTGACAACATCAATGAAAGGATAGACTACAAGGACAGGAATGGTAGCCCTAAGCACTCCTATGGAGAAGTTCACACTAGCAAAGCCCCCCTGAGGAACAAAGTGTGTGACTCCCGTAAAAAGATAATGTTCCTCTAGCATATAAACCTAAAGTCTTGTTCTAAAGACAAATTAATATTCTATGCAGTAAACCTGTAGACTTTATACAAAACACTGGCAAAGGAAAAAGGTTGCTACAGCAAGCGAAACACAAAAAGGAAATTTAATTGTTGAAAGGCAATTTAATTATTCAAGTATCCATGACATACAAAACAACCAAAAACACAATAATATGACCATATTACATTCTGTTGTTCTAAACAAAAATATATAAGAATGTAAAGACAAAGTTCCAAAAACCAAATCAAGTTACATTACAGCAGCAGCAGAGAATTCTCAACTCATCATCGGCCAGAGAAAAAGCAGTGCTGACAATCAGGGGAGTGAATGCTTCCTCAACTCCTTACCTACCTGCCAATAGTTAACTACTTTGTTACCAAGCTTCGACAATCACACAGCTGTCTACAAAGGTATATCCATATAAAAGATGAGGGTTTGTATCCTTGAAGGAACAATTTTTCAAACATAAAAAAAGATAAGCAGCATTTTACAAAGCTGATAAATTCCATCAATACGCAACAAATAATCAGCCACACACAAAAAACAACTAAGCAGACTATCACATACACACACATTCATTTCACTTTGACATAAAATACAGTACATTTTCTCACCAAGCTTACAGGTACTGCATTAGCTACTGTACTGGACAAAAACTGCATTAGAAAATTAGTAAGGGTCTGTAATACACAGTACAGTATATATCATCCTTCTATGAAAATTTTCAAAGGTGTTCCCAACCTAAATTGACCCAACATAAATAAAACTAATAAGAATAAATACTAGCTCCATTTTTTATTTGTTCACTGTTATTTTGTTTTTCAATACTGTAGGCCTAATTCACGACATACACCTTAAATTTAATATCATACTGACCACAATATTAAATGCCTCTCTACAAAAATTGCTAACTGGAATTAAAGTGGATGTACTTCTTTCCAAACTTACATGTGAAAATAACTAAAGTTTTACATATATTAAGCAACAGATAACTCAGGGTATTATGTATTATAAATTCACTCATAAAACAGAAAAACACAAGGCAGTGACTGTAATGTTTGAGCTAGGAAACTCAGTATGTCTTCTGCAGAATTACATGGAGACTATTTATTTTTTTTTTTTTTAGAAATAGCAGCAAAACAATTGACTGTACAGTTAACTTCTACAGTATACAGTACTGTACACTATTGAGCAAGATCATGATGCATGCATCACTTGGACTGTATAAATATTACGAAAACATATCCTATCTAAATTATCAGTTTTAATAAAGCAAAAATATGATGACTCCACAACACAAAAGACATACTTTCAATACTCAATCTTTAATATAACTGACAGCATGCTTTACAGGTTAAAGATTAGAATTAGTGAAAAATGACCTAAAACATTCTACCCACTTTGAAACCTCAGCTGACTTTCTTGTTGCAGAAGCCTTAAAATACATTAACATCATCTGCAGCTGAAGTGTAGGAAGAAAGGGCAAATTCAATCATTTACAGAATAATCAGTCAACAAAAATTTAAGCTTAGAAATTTCCCTATCTTGCTTTACAAGTTAATATTATCTTGTTTCACAGCAAACCCATCACTTATAAAGCCCACACTCATGGTTTTTGCAAATCAAAAGCATTCAATTCATCAATTTTATTAAAAGAGATCATCTGCTGGATGAACACCACATAGTGGAAGCATCCCATGGACCCTGGGTTCCAGGTAGAGAGGGACTCACTTTTAATGTCCAGCTTGTTGACAACAAGCTAATTTTGTTACTTTGGCATATTTAAATTCCTTACATACAAGCAAAATATTATTCCCATTTTATCACTACTCATGCATTTAGCAATTTAGTGGCAGTATGAATCAGTGGATTTGTCAAGCTTAGACTTCGTTTGCAACTAGTAGTGTCTTTGCTTCCTTGCCCCTCTATACTGAATGGTATTTCACTTACGAAAAGTACTGTAAGTACAGTACAGTATATAATTATTCATTTTCTTGAAAGCATTCCGCCTTCCTTAGCCATGTAATGTTTCCCAATTTTCCTATGTTATTGGTATGGTATGCAATTATGGAATTTGGTAATACAACCACTATGAAGTGTTAGACTTGCTAGATGTTTTCAAATGACAACAGTTTATTTCTCTTCAAACTTTAATTTGTTTCTTATTTCTGTATAGTATTAACAATGTTGACTTAGTGTGCACTCAGTATTTCTACAATGTATGCTCACAATCCCTATTTCCTTTGGGCAAGCCCTATGAGAGTTAAGAATGTTAACTCAGCAATAAGGTTAAACTGTTTATTAATAACACCCCCATTTATGTTTTCCTAAGTTTCTCAAATAACAGAAGTACAGTTAACAAGATGTAGATTAATTTCTGTATGGTGCTTTACTCTGTTTATATTAGTATATAAGGCATTATAAATTACATACTGAGTGTTTTTATGCAGAAAATGACATTTTCATAATAAAATTAAGTTTCATATACGTATACTTACCAAGGAATTACATAGCTAATGTTTCTACTCACGCGGCAGCCTTTTAAAAATTCGTGATAGCGTTTCTACTGCTTTTGCGTAAGTGTCAAGCCCACCCACTAAAGGGGAACATGGGAAACAACCTGGCAGTTAAGGTCGATTTTGTTTGTGCCCTTACGTCCATAACATTTTCATTTTCATATAAGTAACTTACCAAGTAATTACATAGCTGCATCCCACATTGAAAGGAGGTGGGATACATGGACATATTCTACTCCAAAACATTAAAGCATGGTACAGTAATGACTTTGAAATAGAAAAATTTGCCAGCATTGAATGCAATGCTTGTTGTTTCCTTAGCTGGTAAGAGAGCTACTGCAGGTGAATACTGTCTCTGGTTGGTGCTCATCTTAACCAGTAGTGGTGTGGCGGTTGAGCCCATGGGTTGCCTCTATTTAAGTGGGGCTTGCAGCAGAGGATGGGCCTGATAGCTAGCAAAGCATACAAAAGTGCCCTTGCACTGGGGGGCAGTACCAATTTTAAAAACAACCAAACAACGCTGTCACCTACTCTGAAAACACCACAACCCATCCACTAAGACTGGTGGGTACTCCAGGTACACTGGCATTCATATGTACTTTGTTGCTCTGGGGTACACGTACCAGATACTTCCTGATTCCCCAGTAAGGCTTCCCACCCTATGTCTGAGCTGTCTGAATAAAAGTCTAGGTCGGGGCTCAGAGGTTGAAGGGACTTCCCTTCTGACAGTCTTTCTTCGGACAGCCACCACTGCAGGCCCAATTTGATCTCTGGGGTGATAGAACACACGTAAGTACGTAAGTGTCCAGTTTGTTTTCCTGTCCCAGCTGGCCTTTAGAAAGAATTGGAGAACTCTCCTGTGCAGTCTGCCTAGTTTGACAAACATCTCTATGATGCCAGAGTCCCCAGTGGGGTCATCCACTGTTGAGCTGAGCAAGAAGAAAGAGCCAGAACACTGTGGACCGTCTGAAGGCAGCTGGAAATTCTCTTGGGAGACAGAAAAGCCCAAAAAGTCAAGAGTTGAGAGTCATCCCCAAATAGAGGATCTCTTGTGACGGGGTCAACTGAAACTTCTGGAGATAGATAAGAAGGCCCAGCTCCTTGGTAAGAAGAAGAATCTTGTGTAAAACCTTCATGCACTTTTCCTTTGACAGGGATCGAAGAAGCCAGTTGTCCAGATACAGACTGACATTGAACCCTATTAAATGGAGCCATTTTGAGAGAGGAGCGAGGACTCGAGTGAACACTTGAGGGGCCACTGAAAGGCCTAAGCAAAGGGCCCGAAACTGATATACTTTGTCTTGAAAGATGAACCTTAGATATGTCCTGTAGTCTGGATAGATCAGAACGTGGAAGTATTCCTCCTGCATGTCTAAGGTTATCATCCAGTCACCCTGGTGAATGGATGAAAGGACTGAATGGTTCGTCTCCATCTTGAACTTTGTCTTCCGGACAAAATGACTGAGGGAGCTTACATCAAGAACTGGTCTCCAGCCCCCGATGTTTTGTAACCACAAACAGTCATAAAAGCCCTCTGTGTTGGAGTTCTCGACTTTCTCTATGGCTCTCTTTTGGATGAGGTAGAAAACTTCCTCCAAAGGGGCCAAATGTCTCTCTGAGCCTCTTGAGTAAGCCGACAATGTGATGGGAGAAGTGACTAATGGGGGGCTCTCCGGGAACAGGATGGCTAGCCCTCCAAAAACTTTGATGATCCACGGCTCTGCTCCTCTGATCAGCCACTTTTCCTAAAACTCTAGGAGTCTGGCTCCTACCAGTGCACGAAGGACTTCCTTCTCACTTTTTGGGCACTGTCTTGGCTGAACCCTTCTTAAAGACCTGGCCATGAATCGGACACTGGAACGGGTCCTAGACTGAGACATGGGTCTACCTCCACGAAAGGGATGCTGCTGGAGGGGGGAGGCCATCTTGGGTGCAAAGGCAGGCGAATCCTTAGGACGCTTGGAGGACTGGGCCAAAAAATCTTGAGTCGATTTCTTCTCAAGGTCAGACGCAATTTCCTTAATTTTGTCCCAAGGGAAGAGGTGATGCTGCTCCAGAGGAAAAAATAATAGGGCTGATTTCTGCATCTGTGTGACTCTCTTAGTAGTAAAGGAGCACCAGAGCTCTCTCTTCTTTGGCACTCCCAAGGTAAATTGAGCGGAAAGCTCTAGAGAGCCATCTCTAATGCCCTTGACCACATTGGACAGGACTCCCAGCCAGTCCAAAGCGATGTCTCCCAATAAATCCTGGGAGGCCTCTATTTTCTTAGCCAGTACTCTCACTGTCCAGTCAGGAAAGCTAAGACTTCAAAAACCTTGAAAAGAGCCTTGACAAGGTGGTCTAGTTCCGCTTAAGAAAACATTATCTCCGCCGACGAGAACACAGAACATCAAGGAGAGTTGATGAGGCCAGAGAAGTCCCCTTGGGAGGGGGCAGTGACTCCCAAAGGAGCTTCCCTGGTGACGTAAGATAAATACCTCCTAGCAATTAAGCGAGAGGGAGGAAAGGTGAAAGATGCTTTTCCTTGCTCCCTTTTAGCTGAAAGCCAATCTCCCACCTCCTTGAGAGACTTCTTGGAAGACAAAGAAAGTACCATCTTGGGGAGTCTAGTCCTGTTGTCCAATTGATTCCTCACCAAAAAGGTCGAGGCAGGTGAGACTGAGGCAGCTGGGGTGAAGAAGGTAGGCAAATTCGACAAAAGATACTGTAGCAGAGCTGCACAGGAAGGAGGAGCAGGTTCTTGATTGACCTCTTCCTCTTCTGAGGAGACCGGGGACAGGATAGCATCAGGAAAAGTCTTGGAAGCAGAGGGAGCTTTCTTCAACATGCTCATGATTTCAGCTAACTGCCACTTAATAGGAACCAACGACAGCTCGTCTTGCTCTAATGGTGAAGGTGGCAGAGACTGTGGTCTCTGAGCAGACTGAAGTGGAGAAACACGCCTGGGAGCGAGTGCATGGCGCTCAGAGGCGGGTGTTGGGTACTGAAGAGTTGGTACCAGATGCTCGGGAGTTGGTGCCAGGTGCTCAGGAATTGGCACCAGGCACTAAGGAAGATGAGCCAGACATTTGGTCACTGATGCTGGGCGCCTGTGAGTGGACATTGGGCACTTGGGAGCCAGGTGAGGGCACTCAGCGGTTGGGCATTCTTGTGAGAAGGCCTCTGGACTATCCCATGTAGATGAAAGTGGATGCTGGACTGGGGCAGGGACAGATGGGTCCACAGCATAACTACATGAAGGCTGTGGGCTGGTACTTGCGTTCTTATACCTCTTACAGGAAATGGATCTGAACGGTGACCAACATCATCTGAAGAGCTCTTAAGCTGTCATGAGGAGTCTAGGGATCGTGCAACAGGCTCGGCTGACGAGGCGACTACCCATGGACAAACCTCACCAGCCTCCCTTGGACTTCCTATACGTCTTCTCCCAGGTTCAGGGGAGCAGGGCAGTGAACTTTGTCTAGGAGAACCAGTGGGAAGGACAGCCACCTCCTCCACTTGCACTAAACTGTCACTCATTACTTTTTTGGCGTATACTTTGTCCATAATCACTTTCAGTGACACTCCCAATTCTGTCACTGTACTCACTACCAGGTTAATCTTCTTATCAAACCTAGATTTGAGACTGGCTATAGTATTAGGGTCAGAAGCAAGGGAACCAGGCATGGGGTAGGTGGATGAATAGTAGGAGGGCCAGTAGTAGGAGAAAAAGCAAGAATAGGAATAGGAGGAGCAGGACTAGCTTCTAAACTAGGTTTAGGAGTACAGTACATGTAGTTTCTAGACTAAGTGAACATCTCTAGGTTCTAGAAGCCGCTTTCCTTTGCCTATCCCTCTCAAATTTATCCAAGTGAGATTTAAGCACTTTCCACTGTTTCTCATCCCATGAAGAAAATTCATTACAAGTTTTCTCCCTGCTACATTCTTAACCCCCTACACTTACTGCAGACCGAATGAGGATCATAAGATTTTGTTAACGTAGTTTTACACCCTTCGCTGCAATAGAGAAAACTAGAAGAGTTAGAATCTGACATAATTCTGCAAAAGGTAGAGAACTAATCCAAAAAAAGCTAATAAACTGACAAAAGCTTGTTGGATACCAAAACAAAGTCATTGTACTTCACCAAAAGACAACTGAAAAAATATGAAAAAGCTGCTGCAAGGGCACCAATGCGTACAAAGAGCCGGCAGAAACAAAACTGAGCTTAACTGCTATGTTGTTTCCCATGTTACCCAGTAGTGGATGGGGAAGCATCACCGCACAAAAGCAGAAGCGCTATCATGACATTTCTAAAAGGCTGCTGCACGAGTAGAAGCTTTAGCTTTCTAATTACAGGCAGTCCCCGGTTATCTGGGGGCTCGGTTATTGGCAATCTGATTTTAAGGGGTTTGTCTAGCACCGAAAACTGGCGATTATCGGCGCCGATATGCGAAAATCGATGCATATCGGCGCCAAAAATCGCCAATACATAACTAACAGATGTGTCAATCTCCGGTTATTGTGCCAATAAGTGCTGAAAATTGCCGATTTTCGGTTATCGGCAATTTTCGCTTATTGTCACACCGTCGGAACGGAACTCCCGCCAATAACTGGGTACTGCCTGTACCTGGTAAGTTACTTATGTGAACAGAAAATTTCTGTGCCTTTCTTATGCTGATTTGCTCTCTTACTTAGAGTTAACAATCTGTCTGAGTTGAGTGCTAATTAGCCATCAGAATGTAAATATCTTATTCCTTAGCTTAAATTAACATGCTGGTTTCCTTCATCTACATCAGTTGGTGTACAGTATTGTTTATATTCTAAATTATTTAACATACCTCAGTTTTAATTGAATTTTGAGTGAAATAACCCACTATGAGCATTGAACATACATTGGTTCTGGTATCTTAACGAGACTTACCTTCAGCACTTTCGATACCAGGTCCAATTTGCTTTCTGTGCCTTTCTTACAAGAGAAATTGGCAAAAGAGTAAAATCTTTCTTTTGGAAATTCCAGTTTTTATTTAAATCATGTTTAACCTTCATAAACTTTGTTATTGAAAGTTTCCAGGTAATCATTATACTGTACTTTCAAGTTATAAGAACTTTTTAATTTTAAACTGGGTATTTTTTATATCCCTTTAACAACATTTAGCATAGAATTTAGAGGCATGAATGGGATGAAGGACCTATCAGGACCCATAATTTATAAACATAGTACATTAATCATTGAGAGAATTTTTGTTTATATAATAATCATTAGGTAGGTCTGTTCTCCTGACCTTACCCACTGACCAACATATGAGCCATATGATCAAAATTAGGAACACTTGGTTTTAAATTCTCTTTTAATTCGATGGGCATGTACTCCCCACTCTCAAACACTAGGGACCCTGGATTGAGTCTAAGGTTTACATCATGTGAGGAACAATGATGGCAGGTGTCAGGTACAAAGGAGGTCAACATAAGCAGTGCCCAGTTCAGGGACCCAAGCACATTTGTCCAGACCAGGACCAAACAAGTGCTAGCTGTTGTGACCCAATTCAAAACCATAGATACAGAGAAGTGTGTGCATACCTAACGTGGCAAGATCAGCCAATACCTTTAACTTGGTGCTGGTACACTGAGAACATAACAGAGGAGACACAGAGACCAGAACTATGGGGTTCATAGTTGAAACTCCCACTGGGACTGTGGCTGCTCATCTATCTGAATCCAGAGCAACAGCAGTAGCAGCAGTGCCCAGACCAATAGAATTCAAGACAGTGATCAAGCAACTGCCTGGAGTCACATTAGCTGCAGTAACAGTTCCAGGTCCAGCAAATCAGGAGAATAGCAGAACTGACACGGCTGCTAAAATCCAAATCTTGAATGGTAAGAATAACTGATAGAAAAGGCACACTTGAACAACAAAAGAGACAGACATCCCCACAGTACCAAACATGAAACATCCTTAGACCACAAGGCCAGAAAAACACCAAAGTATGCAGTCATGGCAAAACAGGATCAATAATAAAGAAACATTAGCTCATGAATAAAGATGTCTCAAAGAATAAGCAGACAAGGTCAGGGTTCAGTGATTGACATTAAGGCTAATGCCCAATGGAATTAACCAGCTTTTGTTGTACAAACAACAAAGGTTTCATTACTGACTGAGAGGATCAACAGTAGTTCCAAACACAGCCGTGACAGTGGCACAGTAGAAGCTAACTACTGTATTGCAAAATATACATGGAGTAAGAGGGTTTTTCATGCCCAAAATTTAAAAGAAGTGCAAATTAGGAGGAGAGGGAGTAAAATATTTCTGCTGGCTTAAAGACACAGTGGGCTAGAAGCAGGCATTAAGTAGGTGGTAGAAAGAAAAAAAATAATAGTAGCCTATATGAAATAATGAGTTTGCTAGACAACTGGTAAATAAATGTTCCATTAGTAAACACAGCAAAAACTTGTGATGCCTTCATAAGGCCTTTACAACTCCATGCAGCAGACATAGGCACTACCAAAGACTATAGAGAAGATTTTTAAAAGGTAAGACTATGCATTGTTAAGATTCATGGCCAAAGTATGGTGGGAATATCATATTATGAATGAGGAAGTTAGCAGATACATGTGGTGTCCAACAACTTAAAAACAGATTAAAATCTCCAAAGACTGAGAAGGTTGAACTTTTGAAAAGAAAGGATAAGAAGCCTTCAGAAAAGTAGCATATATGAAAGTAGATGAATACAGACCCATAGGAAGGCCGAAAAAATCAAAGAAAAAAGGAACAGAGTAAGACCTAAGCCAGATACAATTTCAAGTGGAACTGACAGAATTATAGGAAGTGGAGAGAATTCATGGCAAAATCCGTAATGGGAAAATTGATGTAAAACAAATTATGATGAAAACAGGATTTTTACATCAGCATTGATGTCTCTTTCTGTGCACCTTGACACAAAAGATGATAATTCAACTTTAACAGTGATGTTGATATAAAATCTGAATAACATTTTATGTAAAGCCACAAAATATTTTAAATTCGATATAAATCAGGTTTCTATTTATTCAAAGGGACAAACATCTAAATGCAGTATTTTTATTACTTAAAAGGCTTTAGAAGTAATTCACAACATTTCATGGTAAAAGCCCAGTAAGCTACAATTATCAAAATATAATAATCACATTAGGTAACTTGCTTTTCTAAAGCCTAGCAATGGTCTAAAAGACTAATATATTAATATTTAAACCAAGCTCTAAAATAATTTACTTTTGCTTTCCTAGACAATTCTCTTTGAATGGCTCAAGAACTGAAAGCCTAAACTCTAGACCTAGGCTAAGCAATCTGGACAAACTGGTAATAGCAGGATAACACAGTACTATACCACAGCCAAAACTTGCTATCTAGCCACAAATAAACTACCCTACTACCAATAAAATGCTTTTGAGCAACTTCATTTCCAGACAACAATGTACACTATTTGACATTTAAGCATCAATCAGATTCGTTTTGTCCACAGCTTACCCACAAACCTCAAAACACTACCTAACGTAGATAGTCAATTGCTTTTCTTTTGCACCTTTCACAACTTGTAGCCCATAGCTTAGTCTGCGCCCCTAAAAAAATGTGTTCAACCTATTTTGCTTGGTGACAATAATCAGCCTTGGTCAAGAACTTAGGACAAGCTACCCTGTAAACTGAATAGCCCAGCCCCGTAAATGTAAAGGAGACGACCACACGAATATGCTACATTGTTTTTTAATATATTAGCTATACAATGTAGAAAATGGTGTATATGTCTATGTTTTTACTTTAATCCCCAGGGGTCAGTACTAAACACAGCGTCCCACAGAGTTTCCACCATGTTTAGTACCAGCCACACGGGGATTAACAAAAAACCTAAAAAAAATAGCAGATTTCTTAATGTTTCGGTAATTCTCTCATATTATCCCACCCATACTGCATTATATTCACTTTTTCTATATTACAGCCAAGTGTTAATCATCAGCCGATAGGCCTCTCGTGTGGTCATGTCTCCGCATTTACTAAAAAACAGAACCAACCGACGGATTGATAAAACATGAAGAAATACCAGGTACTGAACGCTGAAAACACTATTTCCCTAGCCTAAACTTGCGTAGATCACGTTAGGCTAACAATGGAACTGGCTAATCCACATCCTACCCCGAAAGTGTCGGGCTAGGATAGACTAGCCTAGCCTACCCTTTGTCTTGCAGAACCAACTTCACAGCTTGATAACAAATACGAGAAAATACGCAACGCACAGGATAACATTAACGACGAAATATTGAAGTGTAAAAACTATGTTACCTAGAAATTTACACCACTGTCGTACCACGGAGACCACTGCCTCTTTGCCGGAAACAGTTTTCTTCCTAATTATATTACCAATTTTCCTTAACAAAATGGCCTTAATTATAAGAAAATTTCGACCTAAGACACATACCTGATGTCATCTTACGGCTGACAAGTCACCCGAGCCATGCAGACGTCCCTGACATGCAAGATGAAGATGGAAGAGAAAAAATGTAATTATACACCCGTGCGTCTCCTTGACATTCCCAGTTATGTTTACATCTTCCTTCGGCAGGTCGTCTTCTTTCTTGGAGGAAAGAGGAATCTGTGACTCTTCGTTCGGTTTGCAAAGAAGTTTATAAATTTCCTTTCATCTTTGCTGTCGAATCAGAGCCCCGGTCTCTCAGTAGCAATACGTGTAGAATATTAGCAAAAACTTGTTCGCATTTTATAGGAGGTATGCTATATAATTTTACGTGCAGTCTGCTGTCGAAGAATTTTACATGAGGGTGTGGCAATTTGCTTGCAGATTCATTACTAATGCGCCATTCGCACGTTGTTTATGAAGTGCATTCTTACGATTGTTTTCTTATATAAAACACAGCTTCTGGTATTATGTGTTAGACACCCAGTATAAATGACACCCAATTCTAGAGCATCGCATTGCATTATCCTAACACTCCTTTACTCGCTGAATTAAATAAACTTTAGCTTGTTGATAGCCTATAGATCCAGTAAGATTATTTAAATTGTTAGTCAGGTATTTTTCTAGACGAATTAGACAAGAAAACCTAGATCATCAATGATAAGAGATATGGGATCCAAACATACATTATCCCAAAGAAAACTGGGATGTAATTTATTTGAATTACTTAAACTGAGTTAGGTCTTATTGTTATTTTTAACCCTTGTGAACTAAATTAACACACGTTCAGAACCGTCCTATGATGCCACGGGTTTCTCCGCGTGGGTGAATAGCTCATAGTATTGTTCGTTCCTGGTACCTTATGGAGTGAATGCGTTTTCTGTGGTCACATCTAATTAGCCCTCAAAAAAAACAGTCAGACCAGATGTTTGCTTAATCCTCAATTCCTTAAGAAAATTCAAACTTTAAAGTATTTGTTCTTAAAACGCTCTGTAAACTAATCTAAATTTATGCCTTATGAGTGTTGGAAATGCATGGACGTACCTGACTAAAATGAAAGTATTGTGAAGATTATGTCATAATTTCTGGTAATAAATCTTCAGACCGTTTTTTTTCTTCAAGAATTCGTAAGTTACTGTTCTATTCTATTATGTTCATTGACCTAAGAAATAGCTTTTCCCTTACTACTTCTGCAATGTACTTTAAGGCCTCACTTTGAACACAAACACACAACACATATTATGTATAAATAAATAAATAAATAAATAAATATATATATATATATATATATATATATATATATATATATATATACATATTATGTGTATATAAAATATATATATACATATATATGTTTATATAAATATATATATATATATACATATATATATATTACATATATATATATATATATATATATATATATATATATATATATATATATATGAATTTATGCTGCTGTATGGCAGTTCTTAATAATTGAGAAAATTTTCCCTTGACTAGGAATAAGTATAGCTACAGTACAGTATTTGGAGCAACAGGGAATTTCTAGGGATTGTCTTGCTGCCCCTTTCCAAGGGTTGGACTTAACGAGTCGCTAGGGAAAACACCTGGAAGAAATCACTGTTCCCTTCTAGCTAAGCCCGAACCTAATCAAACCATTTTGTATTTTCAAATTACTGGCGAGGGAACTTCTCTCGTTAATCAGCAGGTACACGCTGCATCCATCTCTGCAAGCCATCCTGGGCACAATTTCTGCCATAAAAAGGGCAAGTGACAGAAGTCATCAGTCAGTCTGCTTGAGTCCGCCAAAGGCTATGCCCGTCTGATGATCAAGCCACGAGCCTTGCAGGCCCTCGTTTCTTTAACCTTTAAGCCGGAAGTCGTCACAAGATAGTTAAGATCTACCTCATCTGGAGAATCTTCTATCCAAGCATCACAATGAGGCAAAGTACGGAGTGGTGTCAGTATCATTTACCAAGCAGACGTTTCTCCCGCGTTCTTGGACTCAGAATTTCACTTAGTCTATGGGCATTCAGAAATTTTATATAAGTTCACAAGTCATTTCGAGCTTTCACTGTCACCTCGCCACACATCTCACACACCTCCTGCCCTGATGCCTTTTTCTAACTGAATCTCCTTCCAGAGTCTTCGTATATATGGGTATTCATTCGATGTCGAAATCTGGTATAATTTTCCCAAGTTTCGCCCAGAAGAGCTTCCCTTTTCCATTGATGTTTCACGTTTAATTATCTATACAATTCGTTCAACGGTTGTTATCGAGTTAATGTTAGGGTGTCCGAGAGGTCACCCGGCGAGCTCAAGACTTCGATTAGTTCTTCTTACCCAGTGCTGTATGAGGTAAACACCTTGATTTGAACGGGCGACGAACGGTCAAACTCGGCATCTGGGATCCCGTAGCTTCGTTGTCGCCCCTTTTCTGTTTTGCTCTCTCTGTCTTTATCAAAGATTTTCTGTATGCCCTTGTGCGCATTTTAAGATATTTATGTTATTTAATTATAGACTCAATTCCATTATATATATATATATATATATATATATATATATATATATATATATACACATATATATACATATACAGTGTATATACAGTATAAGTAGATGTATACATTCCAGTGCTATTTTTTTTTTCATTCAGTAACAGTATCAAGTCTAAAATTTTTTCTAAATTTATTTAATTTTACACAGTTTTTTAAAAATAAACTAGCATTTATTTCGTATGGCATCACCTTATTCTCTTCTTTCTATATATATATATATATATATATATATATATATATATGTGTGTGTGTGTGTGTGTGTGTGTGTGTGTGTGTGTTTGTAGAATCTACTGGTCACTTTTATCAGATTTACATATGCTAATTCGCAATAGTTACCTCTAAACTTCTCTGTCTTCGAATTCTTCGTTTTTTTTTTTGGGGATAGCTTTGTCACTACAAAGCCGTGAGTTTAAGTGCAGAAGTGGCCGCGACCGCATCACAGCAACTTCAATTTCTTGACTTGATCTTACGGCTTTAGTGACAAAAGCGTGGTCCAAAAGCGCGAAGAATTCGATAAGTTTAGAGGGTACTGTGGCTATTACAATTACATATATACTGTATATATATACATGTGTGTGTGTGTGTGTGTATGTATGCGTGCGTGCATGTGAGCACACATATACACCCTCGTTATCACATTCTTTCGTAGTCTTCTTAACAACTGGCATTTTCTACTAAAGAGCCTCATATCATGGAAGGTAACCTTAATGTACGGCAGCTGGCCATGAATTATCCACTTTTCCACTCTCTCTCTCTCTCTCTCTCTCTCTCTCTCTCTCTCTCTCTCTCTCTCTCTCTCTCTCTCTCTCTCTCTCTAAGTACCTTCTGCCCTCACCCAGTCTACATAAAGAAATACTTGGCTGGGTATTTCCAGGCAGATACTACCTTGAATGAGAGAGCCGGATCATTGTACCACATAATATAATTACCAAAAGTAAAGAGAGGAGATTCATTTTGACAGCTTCCCTTAAATACATAGCCGCCTCCCTCTCCCCACTCAGCCATCCCCCCCCCCACCAAGCCAGGTTCCTCCGTGTCTCATGAAACAAAATCTTAGGATCTGAAAAGGACAGGGCCACTGGCTAATTGGATTTCGGAAAGGAGGAGGACGGTGAGATAGAGCTAAATGATTTTCAGCATGTAGGAAATTAGAGACCAGATCTCCCCTTGTGCCAGCTCTGGCTCTGCTCTTCGAACAGTAAGCATTTGCAGAGACGGTATTTTATACAGAGAGAGAGAGAGAGAGAGAGAGAGAGAGAGAGAGAGAGAGAGAGAGAGAGAACGGTGCATTGATCCCTAAGTTGTCATGCAAGACTACAAGAAAGTAAAACTCAACTGTAGGTTTTCCAAGACTTTTGTAGTCATTGCAAGTGGGTGTTTTCACGCTTATGACCAACTCAGAATACGTAGTTCCTGGTTCATGCCGTGTTGAGGGATTTCTGTTTTTATATTGATGGCTTCTGGTAAACTCAGGTTGAGCAGCATAGTTCCATAGCTCCTCAGTCCACGAAAATGTAATTTTTACATTGTAGAATTTAAACAAATTCCATTTGTCGTAAAGAAACAGGAGCACTTCTTAAGTTATCTCAGACTCACTCAGAAATTCATTTATATTCTGATCGAGAAAACTCTGATACTGAACTGTTACTTTGTCCGACTCTCTGCCTTTCTGTCACTAAATTATCATTCCATGCTCCCATTATCTGCAATTATGTGGAAATCCACTGAAGCGCTTATTTAATTTTCCAGTGCGCCAGTCCAATCTTCTTTCATAGCTTTTGCACCGTCGGTTTTCCAGTTTGCTCGTTTTCTTCAATTAAGTTTACACTTTCCGAGGTAAAGCTTATACCACTCTAATCTAACTGGCACTCGTCAGCTATTTCTTTTCCTTTCATAACTGAGCAAGTAAAGTTTTCTAAACACGGTCTAGGCTTCACGTTTACCACTTTTCTTTATTTTTCGTTTTAGGTATGCTGGATCAAACATTTGCCGATACTGGATTTCATGCCAGAGAGAAGGGAACTGGTAACTTTCATTCAATCACCAATGATAGTTCCAATGTATCTCATAACGAATTTATCATTAATGAAGGTTGTATAATAGTCCTTTGTGTATTATACGAATCACCCACTGTTCTAGTCAGGATCCGCTAAAGTGTACTTTTGGTCATGAAATATTTTAATCATTATCATTATTGTTATTATATCATTTAACAGGAACACAGTGGTATAGAAAAAAGGGTTCTATTAACCAACAAAGCAAGCTTCTTCCAAAGAACAGAATGCTCATAAGTAAAGAGAGATAAAAAACATAGCAGAGAGAGAAGAAGGTTAACATAGCAGATACAAGATATACGAAAATAAACAAATCAAGAAAAGCTAAGCAGGCTCATTGCGCCTGCGTAAACACATGTCCGTAACTCAGATTCGCGCTATGTATATACCCGATATTTTTATTTTTATTTCCTACCTAACTATTCAATTGTAATCTTTCTTTTGCAGTCTTTTCTTCCTCTTAAATACGTTTCAGACGGTCTATTATTGCCTGAACCCACTTTAGATTTTTTCTTTATTGTCATTATTTATCCAGATTCTCCCTTGTTCTGATATTCTAATGTTTCCATATATGGAAATTCCATTCTGCGGAAGTTAATGTATCAAGTTGGTGGTGTTTTTGTTTGTTTCCAAGAAAATATTTACATGTTTTGAATAATAATGGTAATGTCAACAACGTGTTAAAACGCATTATGTCATCGTTTAGCCGGGAAACAGCCTCTCACGTTGCTGCAAAATTATTTGATGAAAAATATCGTCCCAAAATCATGACGTGCCTTCTCTACCCTCTCTTATTAAACCGCCATCTTGGACGGTATAAGTACGCTGATAATAATAATTCTAATAAACGACTGGAGCAATGCACACACAGAGAATAAGATCCTTGACTGATGTATTTAAAAATAAATCGCATACGAAATATAAAGAACTGCGTTCCACTGTCAATTGGGTTCATTGACCTTTTCTCCTTGTCCGCTCATAGGCAATCATTGTGGATACGACAGGAACAGGTAGCATTCTGTATTTAATTAAACAAGAGGTTGATTTATTGACTGATTGAGTGTTTGCATACTAGAGATGAGCCTGAATGATTGCCAAGAAAGAATCACATTTTCAAGTGCCTAATAAACACTAAAGTTTCATTTACTAATATTGTCATTTTTTTATGAAAAAAGTGAAATTCTGGCCGTCATGCTAACCTGGATTATGGATAATTATGTTATTTTCATTATTTCACCGCCGTCCAATGAAAATATACGCCTTTGTATATAAGCGAAAATATTTATAAACAAAAGCTGCTGGATACGTAATTATCATATTCTTGAACCGGTAATCTTTCTCTTCCCTTCGTGATTAACGACAGTAAACATCAAATTGCGGTGTCAGATTAGATAAGTACATAGAAGTAACCATTCATACCGACCATGTAAAGTCGGCGACGCGGCCTTGAATGCTGAGAGTATTATCAAAGATTATTATGATGTTACGCTGGATACGCGCCGCGCTCTGCGCTGCTGGGTAATCAACAGCACGTGTAACTACTCTGTTGTGGGCATCTTTCCTCCTGACGCATGTAAACACATTATACAATATACACATCACGTGTGTGCGCGTAATAATTCAACTAGCTTCATAGAAAAAACATATTGATACCAAATAATGCGCTAAATAAAACAAAAGAACGGGAGAGCATTATATTTCGTTGTTTCATACATTTTTCGTCTTAACGCACACGCAAACACACACAAATACACAAACACCTACACAAAGACACATATATATATGTATATATACTGTGACAATGTGTGACTGATGATATGTGATATTGTGTCCTGCCTGCCTTTCCCACTACAAAGAAATCTAGTTCATAACTGAACGTATTGCTGAGAATATTTCCATACACAAAACGATGTGAAAAGGTCATTAAAGCGGCCTTTTATCCAAAAAGTATGGTCATGGAAAAATGACCGATCAACGAATCCAGTAAGTATATGATATTGTTAAGCTGAGGGCTGTACTCACTTTATCAAATAGCTTTTCTTTTCAAACAAAGCACGGCGTTATTTGATTTAGTCCCTGTGTGAAGTACACCATCCGTCAAATTACCTAGTCCTGATGGATTATTTGATTTAACATTAACACATTTTATGAAATTACCAGCGATGTATTGATTTTACGTCGCTGTAATTCATGACCGAGTAAGAACTCTTCCATTCTACCAAGGACAGCCATCAGAACTGGAATTATTTTGAGTAATGTTGACCCTAGTCAGATAAGAACTACGCACCATTTGAGCTGTATCACACCTCACTTCCTTCTTTCACTTATGTTTCAGTGACAAAGTTTTCTTTTAGAACCACGGTCATAAACTTTATGCACTGGCTCACGAGTTACGACTGTATATCAGAAACAGCCTAGAAATACAAGTAATGCAAGCACTGTATGCAAACACATTTCTGCGATGAATGAGAACCTCGGATTTTTTTTCAGCCGATGTGCTGAGAAACATAAACAGGAAACAAAGCCGTCTAGACTGACACACATACATTTCAGACATAAATGATTACCTCAGGCAATGTTTAAATATCCCTTGAGTTCCGAGCAGATGCCTGACGTTTTCCAGCCTTCGAGAAACCGTCAGTACTCCACCTTCCACTTTCCAAAATGGCAGCAACTGATTCGTTTGTTGCTCGGGAGGCTCCGCATTTCGGCGGCACTGGAGGGAAGGCAGGCAAATCTTACTTAACCTGCAGGGCTTGCAAGAGCCAGTGCAATGCTGGCAAGGCATGTAACAAGATATGAGTCATCGGCCGTCGAGTCGTACCTGTTGAGCCAGTCAGCAGCAGAAGTTTATCATAACGATGCGGTTCACCGCACTACAGCGAAGTTCCGCACAGGGAGAGTTGTGACATTTTTGAAAATTTATTCCTGTCGGTTTACGTTGGTGTATTTTTTATTTCTGTTACGAGAGCTTTCTTGAATATATTATTTTTATTTAGTATTACTGATCTTATTCGAGTGACTTCTTTTTAAAGTCTTGAGAACAGTGAGTCGTTCCTCAAAACCCCACCTCTTTGTGTTATGTCTCAGACCATTATATATATATATATATATATATATATATATATATATATATATATATATATATATATGTGTAATAATAATATTAAGTAATAATGTTGTGTACATACTAATGTGGCATATGCGTGTAAAACTTCGTCTGACAGAGTTGGCAACATTCCTGCACGTAGGATTATGGGCACACGTTCTAATGCAGTGGAATGTTGCTCAGCTTAAGGAACACAGGGCTCTCACCGAAGGTCCTGGTTTCTGTCCCCCAACCTACAGCCCACCAGCTGACCTAGATGTGAATAATTACCAGCGTCAATTAGAGTCAAGTAAAAAGGTACAGGTTAACAACCTCATTATTAACCCTAAAGACTTTCTGAGAATTGGAAAGCCCACCTCATCAGGTATATCATCCCCACTAAATGGGAAAATATGCCTGTTTAGAAAATATATATATATTTTTATTTTTAAATCAGAATATTCACCTCTTTCATTTAATGAAAAACGAGCGTCATCATCTTTCTTCAGGAAGTAAGTCTTGTATGTAGTTTACATAAAAATAGCCACATTCACAAAACCCCGTATGGGGATAGCGCGTCAGTGCGGTAGAATGTAGGCGTTACTAAAGGCTCTTTGCAGCGTCCCTTCGGCCCCTAGCTGCAACTGCTTTCATTCCTTTTACTGTACGTGCGTTCATATTCTCTTTCTTCCATCTTATCGTCCACCCTCTACTAACAATTGATTCATAGTGCAACTGCGAGGTTTTCCTCCTGTTACACCTTTCAAACTTTTACTGTCAATATCCGTTTCAGCGCTGAATGGCCATAGCTGCCCCAGTGCTTGACATGTATGCCTAAAATCTATAAATCATCTTCACAAAAACATCAAAGGGAAGATTTAGCTATAAATTCTGACGCTTACTTTCTTATCTAGTCCACTTCATATTTTTAGAATCCTTGCATTTCATAATTTTAGAATTCTTATAACTTATCATCCGATTATGTTTCTTCCATAGAAAACGTACAGCTTTTAAACAGGAACATGCTGACCAGGAAAGTATTTGCAGTTTCTTAACTTTCTGCCGTTACAGGTGCCCAAGAGAAGACAAGGTCAGGAAGCTATAGGGAATTAAGGCAATCAAATTCTCTTTGGTAACCGGGTTACTAGAGGAAGATTAAGGGAACCTAAAGCGAACTGTGTTTCCTCAGTTGGTTTTAGATATTAAGTACAGCAATAAGTTAAGTTAAGAATATCTTAGTTTAACCAGGCCGCTGTTAATCGGGACCTACAGCTTATTGTGGAATCCGAACCACATTATACCGAGGAATGAACTTCTATCACCAGAAATAAATTCCTCTAATTCTTATTGGCCGGCTGGAAACTCGAACTCGGGTCCAGCAGAGTGCTAGCCGAGAACTCTACCGACTCCTCCAACGAGGAACTAAGTACAGCAATAGAATGTAGTTGTATGTAGTCTTTAAGACCAACTGATAACCTGTTCAGAGATGAAGAAACAGGAGGTACGTTATAAGAAGTAAGAGCTCTAATAAACGAGTAGGAAATGCGCCGAAGTTTCTTCGGAGCAATCGAGTTTTCTGTACAGCATATAATGCTGTATGAAACTCTCAGCCATGGCCCATGAAACTTCCAGCCACAGCCCAGTGGTAGCCTGTGTTGTTGGCACCTATAGCGTGCCAGATGCACGAGCATGGCTAACTTTAACCTTAAATAAAATAAAAACTTCTGAGGCTAGAGGGCTGCAATTTGGTATGTCTGATGATTGGAGGGGGGATGATCAACATACCAATTTGTAGCCCTCTAGCAACAGTAGTTTTTAAGATCTGAGAGCGGATGGACAGACAAAAAGCCACCCCAAAAGTTTTCTTTTACAGAGAATTAAAAGAAAAACATTGGACAGGATTGATAACATGCCACTATAGACGCTCACGCCCATACTGTGGAAGGAGAAATGAAAGAAGCATGTGTACTACGTTTACTTCTCACCCTCTTTGATTGAGATTTTTAAACGTCATTTTTCGCTCACTTAAGCACCCATGTATGCACATGCGCACCTACATACGCAAATGATCGCTTCTCGTTTGAAGATAGTGATACGACCTTTAACAGAATTTCTAATCAGTGACCTTATTTCCCTCTACTGTTAATTTATAGAATTCTTGTTCTATCTCTGTTGTCTTCTATAAACATTCATCCTTTAATAGGTGGTCTACCCCCTTCATGGGAAATTATTACACATAACAAGACTGATTAAAAAAAAATTTGTCCTCACGTTCTCAGTACCCAAACAGAGGGAAAGCTGTAAATGAAATTTTTGGTTTATCCTGTGGGCCGTAAGAATATTTACATCTCTCTATTATTGAGTGTATCGATATTACTTTTACATCCTGATTCCTGACAGTCATCTCAGCAAGCGTTTAAATTGAAAGCAAACCCTGTCTTCGTATCTGCTTTTCTTCTTAGTCCTTGCGCGATCTATTGTAATACTGCACTTCTGTCCTAAGTTGATTATTCCGTTGCCAAACCCTCTTTGCTATCCCGAACAACGGCGTAATTTCACCTCAGCTCCTGCGCCCATTCATTGCTTTGTCATTCCTGCATGAGCATAACGCCCACGGCGTCCTTTGAAAGACTCACTGCAGATATTGCTTTTGTCGTTCACTTTTAATTCATTCCCACTGGTCTCTTCTCAATTGGCTGTCCAACTTTCTTAACTTTAATTTGACTTATTGATCTATTGATCTACCTCGTTGAACTACTGCTATTGCTACTAATAATATTTTTCTTCCACATCCCCACCGCTATCTTTAAGCTAAGAGATCGGTTACCTTGTTGCGTCTTATGATAGTATACAACAAATAGCCCAAGAGTCTTTTTTTTTTTTAAATAAGCCATCATATGACTCCGTGAAGATATTTTTGATTGAGTTTTCTTCTGCTTAATTTAATTTTCAGTGCTAAGTGCATTTTCATAATCTAAAGACAATTAACTTTCTATCAGATTGTATAATGTAGATTTTTTTTCAAATTGACCGCTTAAAAAATCAAGTCTGATGTTACGATGTACAGTATAATCGCATAACACCATTCTCATCCATCCCTGCCTTCAGGACAGTCAACTATATTTTGTACTTATTACTTAGAGTAATTCTGGTCTTCCGTGTCATGCTGTTGAACCGTTGCATAGTCTTATTGGAGATTGCGTGCGTGCTAGTACATCAGTCTGTCATTATTCATACAATATACATTGGGACATCCTTTACCAATGTTCCCAAATTCCCTTGGTTCCTTTTTATTCATATCTAGAAGAAAGTCGATTGTTATCGTGCGTGTTTCCCGTATGCATCGAACAGGTTGGACTATTTAACATTTAGTATGGTATCGTCAGCAGTTAACCAATGCTTGTTTGATTGATTTTTGTGCTCGAATATCTTCCCATACACTCATACTGCACTGAATCGTAGATGAGCCCCTGTGCAAAAAACTTGCATACTCTTCGCTGCTCCATAATTCTACGCAGAATTCAACAACTATGTCACTGTTATGACTGCTGTGTTCGCAACAGATATAAACTGACAACCGTACATACTAACCTATGCCAGTATCAGGCCTGGTATAAGAAAATACTAGAGAGAGAGAGAGAATTCTGATGAATCTGACAACTCTTGACTCCTAGAACAAATGACGCAAACGATCAACAACACAGTGCCTTATGAGGGATGTCTTTTAGCTTTTCTACAGTAAGTTGACCAGCTGTTTCATCTTCGTATGGAAACAACGCAAATGGCTGTTAATGACGATTTCTAATTCTTGTACGATGCATATCACATACAACCACGAATTATCGAGCAGACCTAATTTTCAAACTACAAAGAAAATCTACAATAGTGACGTCACCATGCGCCCGGCCAATCAACGACCCAGGCGAGTTTGCACTTGAACGCAACCCAGTAAGCTGCGAAGAAACACGTCTGCTTTGTCAGTCTAGTCCCCTCAACGCTCGGTCGCCCAACCAGTCGGCAGCCGCAGTCAGTTTGAAGTTGGCCACGAGAGTGAAAGGTGTTTGTGAGTTTGATCTCGTCGTTGACTGGGTTGCCTCTCCTTCATTAACCGACTCTTCTTCGCAAGGATTGGATTATATTTATTCGGGCCATATAGGTAAGGCATTTATGTTTGTCTATGATATGTAGGGCATGACTCCACACATGACAGATGGAAAATTTCAAGACTTAATTGAAAATCACCTTTAGTCTGTTATTGGTGTGTCATATTTATTCATAAGCATTTCATTGTGTTGTATGCAAATTCACGAAGCTCTGTTCATCAGTGAATGCATAAACTCATTTCATGCATGAACTCATTTCATTAGTTGTTATTAATGACTGAGACTAGGCTTAGTAGCCACTTCTTATCGTCTTGCGGGATACGTTATCGCCTAGCTGGGCTAACCTCCCTTGCACGAGGCCAATGTCCTTGGGTATCCGGAAGGTAAAAAAGTATACGGACAGAGTTAAAGTCAATTTGCATTTCGTTTAAGTTAGGTTCGGAATTAAAATTGAACGTTCTCAGCCAAAATCATTTTGAAATCTTGACCCAGCAGTACGTTATCTAATCTAGCTTGACGAGTATGCATATTTTAAAAATATTTTATGGGTCTGTTACAGTACTATCATTCGCCCATATCTCTTGCAAAAGAAACTATATCTCCTGCACAAGAAACTGTGTTTTTGGTTTGTTGTATGAAACGTAGACAACATAAGATGGAAGATCGACTAGTTAGTCTAGATAGTAGACTTGCCTTACGATAACCCTGACTGTCTCAGTGGCAGACATCTGGCTCTAATTCTCGAGGAGTTATTGTTTCATCTCTTTCTCTCTCTCTCTCTCTCTCTCTCTCTCTCTCTTAATTCTGGTGATGAATTGATACGGCAAGCTGATACATAGCAAGAAAGGTAATGACAGTGTACTCTAATTACACATTCGCCTCACTCGAATAATGTGTGGCTTATTATGGTCATGTCAAATCCTTGATCATAAAATACTGTCTTGATTGATAGCTTAAGAAACCCTGCCTCCAAATCCTAATCCCGTTAACAAAGGCCCTACCCTCTCCCTCCCTCCCCTCGCCGAAACCCCCAATCTCCTATCGTCAGCTACTGTGACCCAGTTTCACGTTGACCGGTAAGGTACGAATTTTGTAAAACCCTCCTCCCCCGTTCCATGTCTTAACATTTCATCGACTATGAAGTGACCTATTAGACGATATTTTTAACGGTGGTTCATTTTTAAATGCTTGCCAGTATAGATCTAATGCTACTTGAATAGGATTTTGTGCTTGTTCTCGTGCTTTGTATTTTGGGCCTATATAAGACATTCTGATTTTGTAAAAAGGAAAAGCGTAAGAATGCTTGGTTTTGGAATAGTTTGCAGACTGTGAAAATTATCCTTAAATCTCGATGGTGCTTTTGTTAATTGTCCTGTCAGTCGGGAGCGATCGTGTTGGGACTTTCTTTAGGTATAGGCTAGTTGTTCCTTACGAAAGCCATCTGTCATTGTGGCAGATAACATCTGGGGAGGTCCATATGCCCTTTTCTCATACGCTGCTTCTTCGTGTTGGTTGTTTGCATAGTTCTTTCTGGTTTTCCGTAATTTAGAATGTTGGTTACAATGGGCGGTTGTTGCCGTTACGGGCTGCTCTATGAGCAAGAGCCCGTGCTGGTATAAAGCCAGCTTAATCAAAGACAACAACAGATTGTCGCCGTTTCGGGTCAACGGCACAAAGTAAGGAGCCTGGCGTACTTGAACTAGTGGTTGTCATGTTAGTCCGGTTACACGTTTGAATGACCATGAAAATTTTCTCTCTCTCTCTCTCTCTCTCTCTCATATATATATGTATATATATATATATATATGTATATATATATATATATATATATATATATGTATATATATATATATATATATATATGTATATATATATATATATATATATATATATATACATATTAACCATGTAACAGAAATCCTCTTCAGAGAGAAAGCTCTTATGAAAATATATATATATATAATATATATATATATATATATACATATATATATACATACATACATACATACATACATACATACATATAATTATTAACATTAAATCCTCTGTAATAGAGTGTAGTTTTATAAGCCTTTATATATATATATATATATATATATATATATATATTATATATATATATATATATATATATATATATATAATATATATATATATATATATTGCGTATAAAGGTTTTCTACACTCTGGAAGAGGGTTTTCTGTTACATGGTTAAAAGCTGTCTTACCAGGACTATAGATACAGTCCTTTATCAGTTAAGCCAGAGGTTAGGCTACTTACAGACTTGCCAAACCACCCGGTTGCCAAACCACCCGGTTTTTCTCAGTTATTACGTTTAAATTGTTGGAAGATATATCTTTCGTTAACCAACGGTACTTTCTTATTTCTCATCGTACCGTACTTTATTAGTACACGAGGAGATTTATCACAAAAAGGTATCAGTTATGAAGGGTAAATTTTTACTATTAATTATCGAGCAGCATTACAGTAAAAATTGTCATATTGAACAGTTTAAGTGCATTTTTAAAAATTCATCCTGTTAGGCAAAACGTGGTGACGGACTTAAATGATGTCAAATTCGCCTCACTAGAAGAAGCACGGTCCATGATTAGTTTAGTTGAAACAGGCAGATACAGAATTCTACACTGGGGAAACGATTGGTATGAGAGACCGATCAAACAGTGTAACAATCAAATTTATGATTTATAGACGGTACTGTGATGGTGGGATTATGATAAATAACTCAGATTTGAATACTTTAAATTGTTACCTAACCTGGTTTTTGTGTGCTGTCACAGTTACCGTCAAGTCCAGATACCTCTCACGTTTTCTATACGGAGATCGGTAATTATAGGATGCACTGTTCAGTGACTGCTTCTTTAAGTCTGACACCAGTATTTAGAATTGTCTTCCTCCTGTTTTTTGCGATCCGTATAAATTTTCCCAGGAAGAGTCAGGCCAGTCGCCTCTTCCATGGTTAAATCACAAACTCTTAGCCTATTCCTTCCTTGAACGTATTGTTTCTTGTAACCTGGGCTAGATGCGGACATTAGTTTTGTTTAACTCTTTACCCTTTGCCCGTTTTCAAAGCACAACACATGAGCAAATGAACTTAAATATATCATAGAAGGGATAGAAGAATGGTATTCGTGTTGGTAACATTTGTAAATGAAGTAGGTTATTCACGCCAAGAAGTGCAGCCTTTCTTAAGAACTATAAGCCTTTAATTGAAATGACATTAACTTGCCCAGCAAGCTTCTTAAGAACTGTAGGCCTGTAATTGAAATGACATTAACTTGCCCAGCAAGCTTCTTAAGAACTGTAGGCCTGTAATTGAAATGACATTAACTTGCCCAGCAAGCTTAAGAACTGTAGGCCTGTAATTGAAATGACATTAACTTGCCCAGCAAGCTTCTTAAGAACTGTAGGCCTGTAATTGAAATGACATTAACTTGCCCAGCAAGCTTTAACAGCGTAACAACACATGAGACTGAAAGGAGAGGGGTTCACACTTTTGTGCTAATTTATAATTTCGTGGTAATATGTTTAAACATGAAGTAACTGAGATACAGTATAGTATTTACATGCAATAATCGGTGTGTGTTTTTTATGCGTTCAGTTTCGGAGTTAAAGATCAATGCATTTGACAGTCGAATTTTCGAGGAATTCATGCATTTAGCCTTTATCTTGATCTCAGCCTTTAGCCTTTCATTTGTTAAATTTTGTCTTTCCCATCTATTTGACCAACTTTTTCGTCTTCTTTCAGTTTTCAGCCTTCCATATACGGTCAAGAAATGCGACTCGATGATCAGGTTAAACAACCAGTAAGAGACCTGAGTTCGATCCCATACGGTTGGAATGAGATGTCTGTTGCCCTTTTTGCTGAATTATCCATTGAAATATGTACCTAGTGGTTAGTCGACTTTGGTGTATCGCAGCCAGGCTAGAAAGTCGCATGTAATCACCATATTACCAACTTCATCTCAAAAAGACACTCGCTAACCAACCCACTGTCAAGGAAAAATGGATACGGTTAGAAATAATGATATAGGCTACATTTATTAATAGGAAATATCACGTAGCCTATCATAATCTCACGAACTCTTATTCAAATTGACAACGAATACTCGGGTATCTGATGACCTTGCAAGTTAATCCTACCAAAGCTGCTCATATTAATTGAGAGCAACTTAATGCTGCATTCCTTAGTAAGTTGCGATTCATGGCTTCCCCTTGCCAAGCTCCTGTGCTTGTGACTGAGCTCAGGCAGCGAGGAGTCGCAGAGTAAACTAATGTACTCGCCCCGAGGAATGCATGTGAGCGTAATGAGATCATTATGCGCTCTGAAGTGGAGCGGTAAAGATTGTGAATCATAATGGAACTGAATTTATAAATCAAAATATTGAAATGTATTACTGATTGTTAATGGAATATCAGAATGGTGATAAAAGTTGTATATTAAAATGGCAGAGTAATGGAATTTACAGATGGGAATTGTAGTGAAATTTATAATTGAGAAAGGTAATAATGTTCATGAATAAGAATGACAGTGGAATTGTAAATGAAATTGTCAGTGAAATTTATGAAGCAAAATGGTTGCGTAATTTGTGATTCAGCATTCATAATTAACAAGCATTCGGCAACCTGTACAGTAATCCGACTCTCATCAGCGTATTAGGCTATATGGATTAGCGGATTATAACCGTGCAGTAAGCCTGTTGTTTGTGGTTTGGATTGTACTTATTGGACATGGTGGTCGGCTTCAGATAATTATAATAAGTATTGTAAAACAGACAGTGCTTGGTAAATCACAGTGGAAATGAAGCGTTCTCTTAGAATTGAAGACAAATATTGCATCACGACGTCCTTTAAACAAGTTTTCTTAGGATGTGGGTCGTTACGATCCACCTCTTCGTGGGTGTGGGAAGGGTTGAGTAAACACAAGTTCTCTCTCTCTCTCTCTCTCTCTCTCTCTTCCCCGGCTTCGACTCACAACGGTCGACTAACAGTGAATTACGTAATTCAACGCAGCTATAGGTCAGTAGAGACATACTACAGCTGAAGGAACATTCCCATATCGCACCTACTAGTCATCTTCGAAGACTGAACGCCGCACTGGTCAGTTAGTTGGGAGTTTATTGCTCTAGCCCTTGCGCTACAAATTCAAAGAGAGAGAGAGAGAGAGAGAGAGAGAGAGAGAGAGAGAGAGAGAGAGAGAGAGAGAGAGAGAGAGAGAGAGGGGCTTGGCTATTCGTATGCTTAATGCTTAAATGTTGCATTAGTTTTTCAAAACATATGCAACACTGCAATTTTTATACGTCCTTGTGATCTGGTACCTGATACATAGTTTTTCAAAACATATGCAACACTGCAATTTTTATACGTCCATGTGATCTGGTACCTGGTACACCTGTTCTTTTAATTTAATTTTTAAATTTCTCATAAGTTAACGTTTTTTAGAGTTTTGCAGTTAGAGGTCTTTAGACGTCCAAAATGTACACCCACGGCAAGTTTGTGTGTGTGTGTGTGTGTTGGAAGTGCCGCCGTGGTAGGTCTAGAGCAGTCAACTAGGACAAAAAGGGAATGAGACCATAACGCGATATTCTTTAGGGTTCTGTGGTCTCGATGGGATACCTACGTTAAGGAGGACGAGTTTGTTTTATGTATTTTGTCATTTATCTTTTTTGTTATGCTTTTACTTATTTTTACACTTGTACTCTTCTCATTCTATTTTATGCTTTTTACAGTTTTTTTTTTTTTTTGCGATGGTCCCTCTGGCTGTGTTGTTCGTCACAAATATGCGGTTTTGTAGAAGCTTGTTTAGCTTCTACATATTATTATTATTATTTTGTATCAAATCCGATATTATCCTATACACTCAATAATGTTTTTTTTTCCATTCTTCATAGTCGGAATTAGTGTTCTGTAAAAGCTTGTTTGCCTAATTAATGGGTATTCATTTTGAATAATGACAATGATAATAGATAGTATTTTATTTCATAACAAAGAGCAGTGCAGTATTTCTGCTGTCAAAATATACTAAATTCAGTAGCCACCGCCTAGTTTCGAGATCCTATTCAAATAGTTCACGAGAGCTGAATATGTTCTCTGAAACTTTCTGTACAGTTTAAAAATTTTGATAGCCTATATGAATAATTGCGGATTCAGTAATAATAGAAGTGTGTTTTGCCTTCCATATATCATTTAAACGTGTATATATGTGTTTTGTCCGATCTGTTTTGTTTAGAGAATTATTCACATAAGGAAGGGTATGTATGTTATTAATACACCCGTAGGCAAGTAGTGCCCTCAGTGCAACACACGCTGTCCGCTGTAGGCATTACTTAAGGTTCTTTGCAGCGCCCCTTCGGCCCCTAGCTGCGACCCCTTTCATTCCTTTTACTGTACCTCCAGTCATATCCTCTTTCTTCCATTTTGCTATCCACCCTCTCCTAACAAACTGTCTCATGGTACAACTGCGAGGTTTCCTCCTGCTACACCTTTCAGACCTTTATACTCTCAATTTCTCTTTCAGCGATGAATTATCTCATAGGTCCCAGCTCTTGGCTTTTGGCCTAAACTGTATATTCCAGTCCGTTCCTGTGTACATTAATACAGTTGCTATAAATCTGGCATATGTTTGTCATTTTCTCTGTTGTTTGCAGACGTTCATGGGTTAACGTAATGCTTTCTTTCCATTTGTAGTATTTTTCCTTACAGTGAGCAAGGTTCACACCGTGCACGGTATGTCCACTTGCAATACTGACAGCGTTGTTATTTATGCACACTCAGTTATATATATATATATATATATATATATATATATAATATATATATATATACTTATTATATATATGTATACAATATATATTTAATATGTCTGTATATGCGTATGGGTTTGTACTGAACTATTGGGACGGCATGCAACATCCTTAGGTAAACGTTCTCTTACATTACAGTCATTTTTGTCATAATTCTTTCACTGTTGCGCACGCACGCACACAAACGCGCATATGTATATGTGTATGTGTGTATTTATATTTATAATATACCGAGAACGCCGGCGGGGTGGGCATTCCCATTAGCCCTCGCCAAGCATGAGCTTAGAGGAAAAGGCGTGGCTCTCGCCATGCCTGAGAGTAGCGAAACGTGTGGATTATCAGTGGAGCTGACGCGAGTGTTTCCAAATCGCCGAGAAGAATTCACATTTTACGAAATGTAACGAGAGGTGCAGGAGAACTTTTTGCAAAGGGTAGTACAGAGTATGTATATAAGTTCAGCAATGAAGAATTGCAGCTATTGATAATGATCCCCTAAATAACTAGCGAACCTTGTGGTCTTCATGGTTATTCACTGGGTATGTTTTATACATTATGTAGTTCGTAATAGGTTTTCAGTTAGGATGTTTTGTATATTTATTTAGTGCGTAATAGTTACTCTGTGGATTATACACTTACGTAGTGCGCACGAAGGACAGTGTCTCTGGCTCAAGTTGTGTGATAATCGGAACATTTAAAGCAACAACAACAACAACAATAATAATAATCTAATCTTGAATGATACAACTCCACATTGGATGTAGATTCATAAAAGTTACAAGAATTACTATGAAAGCTATAGGCAGAGTAGACCCCATTAGATATAACTTGTTTGATTACCCATAGTTAAAACAAACATTTTTTTAAAAATCCAGGACCTCAATGAAAAAATGAAAGAAATAGAATGGGCGTATGACAGAGTGACAGTTATTATTTATTATCTCTGCACAACACAAAAAGGTGTTGATTTTGACAGGGTCCCATAGAATAATAGAACTTTGCAAGTAACTGTCATATAGGTATGTGTATGTAAATCCGAGCAAAAAATGATTTAAAACTATTCTGCCGCAGAAATGCTAACAACGTATGTAGCATTGCCAGAATATATATGTATATATATATAGTATATATATATATATATATATATATATATATATATATATATATATACACATATATATAATTATATATATATATATATACACATATATACATATATATATATATATATAATGTTTATGTGTGTATGCATGTATGTACGTAGCCTATTATAGTGTTGTGTAATCTCGTGCTCTTATCTTTATGCATTTGTAAATTTTAATTAGACAACAGTACATGCAATGAAGGGAATGTATTAAGTAAACTGTTGCAGTCATTGTTGCAGGAAATGTAAGCCATGCTAAAGTGTTACGACGATTATCACGTGTAGTTTCACGCTTGTGTGAAGAGAGCGAG
>NC_089741.1:54644357-54691857 GCF_040412425.1 Macrobrachium rosenbergii
CCAGTTACTTTTCTCCTGCCGTGAACTTATTGGAGGTGAAGTCCTCCGCTTTCTCCCTTATTTTTTCAGTCAGACATATAGAGGCGGTTGTGTGTCCCGTTGGCCAGCTCACTAACAGTTTGATAAAATTTATTCATATTACTAAATATGTTAATATTACCGTTAATTGACGTCAGGAGTCACATGTCATAAATGTTCTTTCAGTATTTTCGTAGATAGTCATTATCAAATGAAATCTTTTCGTCATCACTCTTTAATTTTTACTCAAGATCAATTCGCTATCCTATGTCACCACCATTTAGTTATTCCTGACCTAATCGTTGTGTCCCCCAAAAAACAAGAGTATTTTATAACACTACTGCTATATGCCCAAAGTAAGATTGGTTGAAAAGAGCTATTTAGGTGTCATTTTCTAATGAAACTATTCAAAGGGCAATAAGATGACCTATAGCAAACATAACGCAAATATGCAGATGCAAGAATACTGCATAACGCGCGCGCGCACACTTACACACACACACACACACACACACACACACACACACACACACACACACACAGACAATTTAGGGACACGTGAAATGCTTCGTATTGCGTTCTCATTCACGTCACAGAGTTCCATTTGAGCTTTGCCCCTCTTGTGCAGGGCACAATAGAAGTAGGACAACCGCGCTGACTGATTGTTTTGACAATTCATGACGTGTGTCGTCTGGCCCTAAGTTTGTTCGAGGCGACTTCTCGAATCTTGGTGGTTTTCGAAATTAGGTGAGGTTAGATGGTTGTTGATGTCTTCTCTTTGACAGAAGACGTTTCAGGCAATTTAGAGAGTGAGACTCGTAGGGTAGTCCCCATGGTAAGAGCAGTGCTTAAACGAATTTGATAGCCCCAATGCCTGCTCTTATGAGTGTCTTATTGGGTGGATACTTGGATTTTCGTGTAGTTGGATCCATAGACTTGAATGAAAAGGGAATTGTAAATTTTTAAGTAGCTTGATATAGTCATATTCATGTAAGCTAATTTGATACACCCAACGCCTCACTTATGAATATCATTATGGTGGATGGATACGTGGGTTTTCGTGTAGTGGGATCCATAGACTCTAATGTAATGGCGAATATAAATTTTTATGTAATTTGATGTTTCGTATTCATGTACTTGGATACACAGTCTCCATGCATCTGGATACATAGATATGAATGTAATTGGATATGTAGATTCCAGTAGCTTAGTTACATGAATTACTATGTCTAGTAATTGGATACACGAAAGCTTCGAAAAGTGGGTACACGAAATCACAATAACTGGACACTTACTTTTTCCGCAGTAGCGTGCATGACTTTTCATCTACAAGTAGTGAGTAGTGATACGTAAAGATCGCAAGCTGGGGAATAGAGGAGGTATCTAGGCTTCTTTGATTTACTAGTCGGCGATAAGAATCGTCTATTGGGTTTTTTTTTTTAGATAAGAGTCCTAAAAGAGGAGATAATAAAACTCGAGATAACGAAGCCGTGAGAGATAAGTTATCATCCTGCAGGTATGACGAATCTTGCCGTGAATTGTGATCTAAATAATGACTTAAATGTTGTGTCCATGTGCATGTAAGTATTAGAATGCGTATTTTAAAGTAATACTGAATAATTTTTTTTCTGTTTTTAGAATTTCCGAAGTATATAAGCATGTACAGCGTGTTACGTGCTAGTTTTGGCTTAGGCTCTCACACATTGTATAGAACTTATGCTCCTATAAGGTAGTCTTAAAGGTGCGTGCACACGACTTTAAAACATGCCACAAACACTCCTCGGTAACATATTGCAGACCTCAGAGGTGGGTTGAATGGAAGTTCACAAGTAATTGGTAGTTCTGACTAGTGCTTCGTAAGATTGTCCAGCACTGTCTGCTCTAAAGGTTCGTTCTCCGTGTACGGTTGCTGACGTATTTTCGACCTGATTGTGATATTTTAGAGATAAGTTGCCTACTTGTGTTTTTGACATGTTTAACTGTAGTGTGGACCAATGTCCTTGGTGTGGGCACTCCCTAAGTGTTGTTGATACATCAGTGCGACGCAGATTTTTTTTTTCTTTTACTTATATTATCATATAGAATCAGATGGGTGCGGCTGCCCCAAAACAGTCTTTGAACTTGCTTGAGAAGTGTGTCGATGGACTTTGCACCTTTCCTTGTTGACCGACTTGGACATAATAATAAGTAAAAATTGCGCCGAAGTTTCTGTGGCGCAGTCGGGTTTTCTGTACAGCCGCTACAGCGTATAATCAAGGCCACCGAAAATAGGTCTATCTTTCGGTGGTCTCGGTACAGTGCTGTATGAGCTGTGACCCATGAAACTTTAACCACGGCCCGGTGGTGGCCTATCCTATATAGTTGCCAGAGGCACGATTATGGATAACTTTAACCTTAAATAAAATAAATACTACTGAAGCTAGAGGGCTGTAATTTGGTATGTTTGATGATTGGAGGGTGGATGATCAATACCAGGTTGCAGCCCTCTAGCCTCTGTAGTTTTTAAGACCTGAGGACGGACAGAATAAAGTGCGGAAGGACAGACAAAGCCGGCACAATAGTTTTCTTTTACAGAAAACTAAAAATGAAAATAATAATAATGAAAATACAGAGAAAGGCAAAGAACTTGCATTCAAAAAGAAGCAAGTTATATAGGCTAAGAGACTAATCAAACTGATTGACCAACGAATTCGTTTTTCACAACGAAAAATCTTTTGAATGTCTCTGGTTGGTCCGTTGGTCCTTAATAGGATTGTACTCTCTCACGTGGCGAGCTTTAGCTTGATTTATTCTTGTATTTTCTCATCTGGCGTGGCCTTGCGACTTTTGGTTACAGTAGATTTGCTTACTGACTTTTAGTTGTTTCTTTTTAAGCGCAGGACATATTTTAAGGCTTTCCGTTTTATTGGATGTGGTGACTCATTTGCTATCTCGGTTTTCTTGAAAAGTCAGATAGCTGTATCGTCTGTTATCAGGCATATGTACGAGTCTCAACAGCTGGTCTTTACCGCAACAGGGAGTGGATACAATCAAAATAAGACATTAGTCATAGCCCCTTGTGTAGGAAACTTCTTTAACGTCACTCGTTCTACATAACTACGTAGAAATATATATTCACATATACATACACATACACACACACATATAGCCTATTTATAATACTCTACCGTTCACTTTTTACCGTATACTTATGTAATTGTAAAAGCCACAGTGCCCTCTTAACTTGTCGAATTCTTCACACTTTTTGGATACGCTTTTCACTACAAAGCCTTATATCTAGTTGTAAGATATAATGTGAGTATATAATATAATGTGTTTGTGTGTGTGTTTGTGTATGTGAATACGCGAAAAGTCTGCGTCGCAAGAATTTATTTCTTTCATTATCGATATTCCAGGTCATTGCTCTACATGTTAAGATGTACATTTAGGAAAAAGATTGCATTTTTTACATCCAAAATACTTCCTGAGAGAGAGAGAGAGAGAGAGATTAGATGAAATTAATTATGCAGACACACGTATCCATGTTCTTTGGTACTGGCTGTTTGCATTTAGGCTTTGTTAAATGTACACTGCATGGCTAGTGACTAAGGAATCATAGATGCTACTCTCATTCATTATTATGTTGCTTATTCTAATATTCAGTTGTCTGTCTCAGTAGCGATGCTCTTCTTGCACGGAATGTTTGCATGAACGAAATTATCATTTTGTTATATTTTCATTCGCAAGGTATATTTTGATAGCGAAGAATTGAACTTTTATGTCGTGTAAAATTTTCCTTGCGGAGTTTTAGAAATATTTAGTACTAACGATCACAGTGCTTTCTTACATTATGAAGAAATTTTGACCCCTCTTGGCTATTCCTGGATAAAATATTGCATTATGGTTTCTTTAATACCTTTTTATTATTATATTGTGAAGAAATTCTGAATCGTCTTGACTGTTTCTCAGTATAAGACTTACTTTTGTGTATTGGGTTTCAGTGCGTTTGCTTTGCATTGTGAAGTCATTCTTATGCGACTTCGATATTTATGAAGCAAATAATATTTCCCCTTTATAGGCTCGAGATCTTTCATTTTTACGCTATAAAGAAATTCTGAGTTGTGTCTATTCTTCAAGACAAGTTTCTATCACTGAAGCTAGGTTAAGCATAATTGTGACAGGTGGAGAGAGAGAGACGGGGCGACGTACTTTCCTTAATTGCTTCACATTTTGTTTTGTGTGCTACTTAACACCATTCGGAATGTGCAGGTGTTCGCCTCCGTCACGGTGCGAATTTTTTTACTTTTGGTTTGAAGTCGACCTATTTTGGAACACTGATCGGACATGTATTAAATTTCCACTGTTATTTTTAGTGTAGGCCTATGTAAGTGATCGAGTTGTTCAGTATGCCGATGATGCAACCCTTATGGGTGTAATAAAGTCTTGTTCCTCGTTGGACGAGGCGGTAGAGTTCTCGGATAGCACTCTTCTAGGCCCGAGTTCGAGTCTCCGGCCAGCCAATGAAGAATTAGAGGAATTTATTTCTGGTGATAAAAATTCATTTCTCGGTATAATGTGGTTCGGATTCCGCAATAAGCTGTAGGTCCCGTTGCTAGGTAACCAGTTGGTTCTTAGCCACTTAAAATAAGTCTGAAACCTCGGGCCAGCCCTAGGAGAGCTGTTAATCAGCTCAGCGGTCTGGTTAAACTAAGGTATACTCAACTTTTTCCACTTAATGAGAAATAAAGTTGCCCTTAGTCTCAATCGTGACTTGGAGCGGATTAGTGGGTGGTGTAGTCGGTGGGGTAGCCTACAGTATAAGGCTGAACTCCAGGAAAACGAAAACACTGATTTAGCAGATCTCGTACAGATTTTCCACCTCATCATTCCCTCCGGGTGGATGAGACTCTCCTGAGTGAGTCTGAAGCTTTTACTATTCTAGGTGTAACGTTTGACTCACATCTTGCTTTTGAGAAACACCTAATGAAAGTGTCAGCAAATGCCGCACGAAAGTTAGGTATTGCACGAAGGGCCTTATATATTTTGAACAGTGGTAAAATTAATGCAACTTGTTTTCGGTCTTTTGTCCTTCCTTTACTGGAGTACTGTTCTTCGGTGTGGATGTCTGCTTCTGACAGACTTATCTCATTTAGATAGAGTGGTTCATGGTGGTAGGTTTGTGTTTCCTAATATTAGCAGTCATGACTTGGGCGATCGACGGATGGTCTCTTGTTTGTCACTTTTTTTATAAGTTGTATTTCAAAAGAGATCTTTCACATTTACAGTTGATCCTTGACCCACTTATCCTGTCGAGAGCAACCAGATTTGCTGAACAGCAGCACCAATATGCAGTAAATGTGCCTCGTTGTAGAACTTCTCAGCTCTAGATGTCCTTTATTCCTCACACCGTAGGACTGTGGAACAGTCTCCCTGAGGATGTCGTGTAATTGGTACTTCAAAAGTTCAATCTAAGATGAAATGCATTACTACCCTAATATTATTCTCCTTGCATTTTAATACATTTTAATCCGTTTATAAATTTATTTTTTTAATAAGTGAGGTCGCTTCTTTCTGTATTTCTCCTTGCCTCCTCTTACCTCTTCCTAATGAACACCATATTCCTTGGAAGCTTGAATTCCAAGCCCTGCGGGCTTGTTCCATATGAATAGGGTTCATCTTCTGAATAATAACATCTATAATAGTAAGATCAAGTGACTCATCTTTTTTATCTCTTGAGAGAGAGAGAGAGAGAGAGAGAGAGAGAGAGAGAGAGAGAGAGAGAATTAGTATACTGAATTGTTTTTCAAGTTCACAAAGACAAAAAAAAGAATTCAGAGCATACAGAGAAAGAAATTTATAACATATTAAAACTAAAATTTTGTGGAATTGTAGGTTATAATAATTAAACTTCTTAAATTCGCGTGTTAAAGCACATTCATGCAAACAGTACTCTAAAGTAACCCGACCCCCGACATTCCTCTTTTATCCGAGCTTGGGACAGACTTGATTACATAAACATTCAGAGCCATTCCATATGTAGTGGTCACTGAAGATTACAATGCGTCTGGTGAGGACTGTGGTGGCTCAAAACAGAGTACCCCATAGGGGGGTAGTGCCGTCAGTGCACCTCATGCCGTGCACTTTAGGCATTACTTAAGGTTCTTTGCAGCGTGCTTTTGGCCCCTAGCTGCAAACCCCTTTCGTTCCTTTTACTGTACCTCCCTTCATATTCTCTTCCATCTTATTTGCTACCCTCTCCTAACAATTTTTTAATAGTGCAACTGCGAGGTTTTCGTCCTGTTACGCCTTCTAACATTTCTGTCAATTTCCCTTTCAGCGCTGAATGGCCTCATTGGTCCCAGTGCTTGGCCTTTGGCCCAAATTTTATATTCAATTCAAAACAGAGTAAAACGTAGGGTTCTAGTGAGAGTGGTATTAGGGGTCTCAGTGCCTGGAGTTTGGCCTAAATTTTATATTCAATTCAATTCAAAACAGAGTAAAACGTAGGGTTCTAGTGAGAGTGGTATTAGGGGTCCCAGTGTTTGGCCTTTGGCCAAAATTTTATATTCAATTCAATTCAAAACAGTAAAACGTAGGGGTCTAGTGAGAGTGGTATTAGGCCACAGTTAAGCCCGAGAGCCTGTGTAGTGAGTGATGTAAAGAATAGCCGTATTATAGGGTAACCTATGTTTATCCACGCTTAAACAACACAACGGCACCTCCCGTATCGGATTTCCGAACGTGTTCTTATCGGAGCCCCCTCGTCATCCATCATCGGTGACATCACTTCGACCAGCTTCGGCGTTTTATTTCTCCTTGGTTTTCTCTGAAGAGGGATTCTTGTCTTTTTTTTTTTTTATTTTATAGATTAGCTCGTGGGTGGCTTTTGTCTTTTATATTTTATAAATTAGTTTATTAAGCTTTGTTTTTTATTTATAGTTTAACCTTTGCGTTCGTTATTCTTGTGCAGTTTATTTTTTATGAAGGCAGTTGTACACAGATAATAAATGCTAATTTTGAGTTTGTAAGCTATTACTTTTGCTCTTTTAGAGTTTAAAATCGATTTTAACGACTAAGTACAACCCTCTTGCTTCAATTAATATTTTATTACCCCAAAGCCATATTTTAACTAGCTTCTCATTTACCGTTTGAAGTAGGTAACCTATCATGAAGGTGTATAAAAAACGTCAAATCTATCAAGCAGCCACTTCAGAAAATATCCAATTAATTTAGGAATTTAAGGAAAATTTTGTTAATTTTGTATCTTTTGAACGGAGAGCTAGTCATTTCTGTATCAGTGAAGAATACGTAGCCTATCATGCTGATTTTTTTTTAGAATACCCAGCAAGATCCACCCCGTCGCGTCAGTCACCTTTTTAAGGACCTTTTTAAGGAAGGCTCCCGTGTGTGAAAGGGGTGTCTAAGAAAACCTTGGACGCTGGAGTCGACGGCAGATAGGTAAGGGAGGGAAGACTCCGAAGGGGGTTTTATAAGTGAGGCTTAAGTGTGTAAACAGCTCCCCCTCTCGGGGCTCATTATAACTGCCCATTGTTGCTTATGAGGACCCCTCGGTTGGTGCTCTCTCTCTCTCTCTCTCTCTCTCTCTCTCTCTCTCTCTCTCTCTCTCTCTCTCATTATCCTATATCTTTTGTGAAATTCCCTCTATTTCTCTTTTGTTCGCGCTCTTATCTCACTCCTTACAGTCATTTGTCTTCATTCTGAATCTTTTTAAATCTAATCTCTCTCTCTCTCTCTCTCTGTCTCTCTCTCTCTCTCTCTCCATATTCTATATCTTTTGTGATTCACCTCACTTTCTCTTTAGTTCTCGCTCTTATCTCACTCCCTTCAGTCATTTTGTCTTCATTTCTCTATCATTGTAAATCTTATCTCTCTCTCTCTCTCTCTCTCTCTCTCTCTCTCTCTCTCTCTCTCTCTCATTATTCATCTTTTGTGATTCCCTCTCTATTGTTCTCGCTCTTATCTCACTCCCTTCGGTCATTTTGTCTTCATTCTGTATCTTTCTAAATTTAATCTCTCGCTCTCTTTTGTTCTCCTCTCTCTCCCTTTCACACTCCCTTTGTTGAGTTCTTTCCATGGTGTGAAATCCTTCCCCCTCCCCGCCCATTTCTTGCCTTGGTCATGTGTAACTGGCGCGGAGTATCTTTCAGACCGCCTCCCTGCCCTTCCCGTCTCGTGTGCCTGCCATATGCCACCCACGCCAAAACCTCATGTCTCCCCATCCCGAATTAATCCTATCCGCTTTGAGGATTTGGTTTCTTTTAGCCACCTCATTTCACCCCCTCGTTATCGCGTCTTTCAGAGGTTTTCGTTGTATTGGCGTTTGTTCTCTTCTCGGGATTGTTCGTGCGGACGCAGCTCAGCTCAGTTTCGTCATTGTCACTTAGGTTCAGAACAACGGAACTTCAACCCATACAAAACAGTGGGCCTGTTGTATAGGAACTTATGTCTCGAGGGCTTTCGTTTATATGGGTTTCTATTCATGCCAGACCCTAATCCCAGATAGAACTGGTTTTGATGGTATGGTTAACTCCCCTACCTTCGAGAGAAACAGAGAGTTAGCGAAAGGTGCAACATACGATTGCATCATCTTGCAAACGGCAGGGGTTTGTAATGAGATATCAAAACCTTGCAAAGTAAGTAAACACTGTTACAAGTGTTAGAAGAAATCGAAGGTAAACGAACGTGTTCTGGACTGAGTTAGAGAGGTTCCAGAATTGTTTACATCATAATCTGGCGTCACATCAACAAAGGTCATTAACGCCGGCTGTTAATATATGCTGAAAGCTAATGGAGCTCTATACATAGCAGATTTGTCTCGGGGTCCTTAAGCCATTCAGTTGAACTATTCTGTTAGAGGTCTATGGCATTCATTTCCCCCCTTTCCTTTGTTTCTTTGCCCCACAGATCATTTCCTCTCGCTTTTCTCTTTCTTTCACTCCCCTAATTTTTCTGATTTCCCTCGTCCTCTCCCCACTACCATCCGGGCGCTGTCTCCCTCTCTCTCCCTTTTTCATCCCAATGCACCTGCCCGGTAAGCGGAATTTTCTTCCCATTTTCTTGCTACTTCCTGTTTTCGTATGACTCATACTTCTCTCCTCCTCCTCCCTCCCTCCCTCACTCCCCCCCCTCCTCCTTCCATCATCTGGCATCCTTCTCGGATTTCTCGATTTTTAAATCGATGGTTTTGGGTTTAATAACTTGACTGGGTTTTTATTTTCGGATTTGCCATACACTCCCCAAAAATGCCTTTGCAACTCCGATAATCCTCAAGTGTATTTTTTTCTCTCTCAGAGTTTCTGAGACTAGTTATCAAAGTCATTATTTTTCCTTATGCTTTTGTTTGAATAATTGAAATTAAATGGAGATTAAGCATTCATGGTAATGAGGGACAGCGATATCTTTCTTACAATCCATAGCTATTGGACTGGGTAATTTTTGGAGAGATAGCCTCTCTCTCTCTCTCTCTCTCTCTCTCTCTCTCTCTCTCTCTCTCTCTCTCTCTCTCTCTCTCTCTCTCTATATATATATATATATATATATATATATATATATATATATATATATATATATATATATATATATATATATATTTAGATAGTTAATGACTTGACAACACTTGTTCAAGGCAGTCTGTGTGTATGATGCAATATATTACCCTTTTTTTTTTTGGTAACATTTTTCACTTAATTTTGATCATTGTGCCATGTAACATTCTGCTCTCGTGACGCCGTCGAGGACCTTTTTCGATGTAGGAGCTTGTACATAAAACCAATCAGTCAATCAATCCCCAATCCCGTAGACGGTGACGAGGTCCTTTGAAATACGATAGAGGCCGAATCACGTCTCACCACAGCCTAAATACTAAGCGCTAATCCCCTTCGGATTGTCATGTGATCTGTCTGCCATTTGATAGAGTAACCACCCTACACCCACCCGCCCCCCTCTTCTGTCTGCGCCGCCATCTCCCCCTCCTTGTCTTCTACTTTCTTTGGTGAAGGGAGAAGGTGCAACCTTTCTACAGGTGTGGTTTTCTCTCTCTCTCTCTCTCTCTCTCTCTCTCTCTGTGTGTTTGTATTTGTTAGAACAATGGGTGGACACTAGTTCTGGTTGCACTCAATTTTGATTCCCGTCAGTATAATGAAAGTGATGATGGTGATGCATTGTAACTTTTGTCATGATAGTTTTAGTTGTTAAATGTTATAACTGCACAGTGTTATCCAAAATAATTACAATGGTATTAATCACTATCGTTAACATTTTTTTACTGAGACAATACTGTAATAAGGAGGCAGTGGTTAATTGATGTATTTTATACGTTGGTTATTGTCTTGACACATGAATCTTTTGTATACTGTACATACTTGCTTACTTTGACTTTCGAGCCTCATTGTGACTCACTGCATAAATTGCATTTACTTTATATGCAGACTACCACAGAATATGATGTCCATATGTGGTAAAGTAGTAAAACTGATATGAAAGTTTAAATTAAAAGAAGCAAGAAATTGTTTAATAACACTAACATAAATATTGATAAACAAATAATCGAATGATTATATACTTAAATAACAGATAGCTTTTGAGAAACACAAAGTTTAGGTCATAGCACATGATAAAATGCCTTGACCAGGGTAAAGGAACACACTTGTGACGTTTCATCAAATAACCTACTTACTTTAAAGTTAAACGTGCTTTATCGGATTTAATTTTCCTCCAGTTTATAGCGGAATTTCTATTGTCCGTGAAGCTTCACTTTTTTGTAAGTGATGATCGAAGAAAAAATCTAGTGTTAGTAATTTTTTTTATTTTTAAAATTTTTTTGGGTCTTTCATAATCCCCAGAAAACTGGGATCTGTATTTAGCATGGATGGAAGATATGTTCCTTGGTTGTACACCTGCATGTTACCTCATAATTTTTTGGTTATAGTTATGTTCACCTCTTCCTTTTTAGTAATTTTTCGGGATATAGTATTCTTCAGTTCTTCCTTGTTAGTAATCAAGATCTGGAAAAGCTGTTTCATGAAGACTGCCTTTGTGTTGGCAAACAATTACAATTAAAATTTAGGCAATGCTCTTAATATCGAACATGACCTTAGCTCTGAGGAGTTTTGTAAAATTCAGACCGCTGCTTATTCATCTTTCCCTAAAGCTACAGCGTATACACATAAATTTTCTGTTGACACGATGAATTGAGACCTAAATGTGTTCCAGTTCCCGGACTTAAGCAACACAGAACCCTGGTTTTACCTAGAACGTTTTGTCTCTTCCAAAGGGACGTTTCATTCACGAGTTGGTTTTAACTCCCCTTCGGGGAAGCCTAGTGACCAGTACCTTTCTTAATTTTTTATAAAGAAGTTGTGCACGGCTCGATTTCAGACTGGTTGCCTTAGAGAATTTGGCTGTTGGGGAAATTCTTGTGTTGGCAAATTGTTACCGAGTAGTTTCTGTATGGTATAATATGAATTTACTGTATATGCTGCCATTGTTTTCTTTTTTACTCGATGTCGAATGATTTGTTTGCAAAGTTTATTGTGTTTTAACTTTTAACTAATGAATTAGTTCATATCCTACTTCGTTTTTACGTGTAGTGGGAACTTATGTCTCGGTCCTTTTTGACTGCTTGGAATTCTTCCTAACCAAATGACACCCCTATCTTTTGGCCAAATGACACCCCTTAGATTTCCCTTCTTATTTCTGTTTTCCTATTATTATTATTATTATTATTATTATTATTATTATTATTATTATTATTATTTATTATTATTATTATTATTATTATTATTATTTTTATTATTATTATTTTTATTATTATTATTATATTATTATTATTATATTATTATTATTATATTATTATTATGATTATTATTATGATTATTATTATTATTATTTTTATTATTATTATTATTATTATTATTATTATTATTATTATTATTATTATTATTATTATTATTGTCACTGAAAAATAAAAGTTTTATACATTCGTCCAGCTGCCAGTAATTTTTTTAATATGTAAATCACGGTAATAGAATAACTTGAGTGCATGGGAAGAACATGAAAAGATATGAATGACATTCACCGCGTGATAAATCACCTTCGTATTTATACTGCAGGAGAGTATAAAAAAAAGAAAAAAAAACAAAGGAAGTTATGACCATAATAGGGAATGAATAATAAGAAAGGGGAAAATGCGGGTGATTGGCAGACAAAGGCGAAGAGAGAGAGAGAGAATGAGTGTGAATAAATAATGAAGGGTTGGCGCTCTTAGGTGGAGGATGGAGCTGGGCGATGCCGAAGCGAGCCGGTTGAAATAACGGTTAGATTAGGTAAATAATGCAGGCTCTGTTTATGGACGAGAGAGAGAGAGAGAGAGAGAGAGAAAGCGGGCGTGTAGGTCAGCTGGAATGAAAATTTGGATAAATGGTGATAAATACGGAGGTGACTAGGAAGAGTCCAATAGGTTTGGAATTTAAATTCTGGCTCTGTTTGTAGACGAGACAGAGAGAGAGAGAGAGAGAGAGAGAGAGAGAGGGAGAGAGAGAGAGAGATGGGTATAGTGGGTAGGTCAACTGGATTTTAAAAGTTGGATCATCGGTGATGAATATGATGATGACTAGGAAGAATCAGTAGGTTGATGAAATTAAAATTCTAATTCTGGCTGTTTGTAAACACAAGAGAGAGAGAGAGAGAGAGAGAGAGAGAGAGAGAGAGAGAGAGAGAGCGGTTAGGTCAACTATATTTTAAAAGTTGGATCATCGGAAGAGTCGGCCAGGTTGATGAAATGTAAATTCTTGCTCTGTTTATGGAGGGGAGAGAAAGAGAGGGAGAGAGAGAGAGAGAGAGAAAAAAAAAGAGAGGGTAGGTCAGCTGGAATGAAAAGTTGGATAATTAGTGAATGAATATGATGAAGACGCGGAATAGTCGACTAGGTTGATGAAATCTGAATCCATGACCAAATAGTCAAATATTTACTGTTAATTTTGCATGTTTCAGTGAGTGGTTTTATTGATATAGGTAATTTACTTATGTGGTTAAATATGGTTAAAATATGTGATGGCTTCACAGTACACGATATCGATTTGACTTTAGTTACGAACTGGTTAGATGGCATGCTTATAAACAGTATGTTACAGCATTTGTAATGTGAATTAGTTCTTGATCCACCCTATGAAAGTCAGGTATGCAATTTCATTTTCATTTGTTAGGAATAAAGTATATGTTAAACTTGAACAGAATATTTCGTTTCTTAATATTTTTTTCTGAATTTAGCATCTATCACGGTTATGAACTTTTTTAAGCATTTTAGAAGTAATTAGAGCTGCATCATTGTATGAAATGTCAGTGAGGAGGAATTGTTTTTATTTTTTAACTTCATAGGCGATCTTCATTTGTCTTCTGACCATTCTGACATCTGTCAAACTTTGATAAGCATTCAAAGCGCCTTTGAAATCAGTCCCAACTACATATTGATGCCTCTCCGTAGGGGGTTAGCGCCGCCAGTGTACCTCACGCTGTTCATTGTAGGCAATACTTAAGGTTCAAATCAGCGCCCCTTTGCCCCTTAGCTGCAACCCCTTTCATTCCTTTTACCGTACCTCCGTTCATATTTTCTTTCTTCCATCTTACTTTCCTCAACGCTTTCTTAACAGTTGTCTCATAGAGTGCCCCTTTCAAACCTTTTTAACTCTTAATATCCCAGTCAGCGCTGAATGACCTCGTAGGTCCCAGCGCTTGGCCCTTGGCCTAAATTTATATATATATATATATATATATATATATATATATATATATATATATATATATATATATATATATATATATATTCCATATTGATACCAAATAACAACGTATCGGTGGTTAGAAGGCTTTAATTTTTCCCCAAGACGGCTTATCTTCGGGTAGACTCGGCCTGCCGTTAGCAAAGACCACGGTCTAGCAGGTCTAGACCGTGGCAGAGACCAGGAGGGCTCGTGCATGTACTTAACGTCAACAGTAGGCAGGCTTATCCCGCCAACGCCGTGACAGGGAGACGTACTTATGCTTGTTCATTTTCCATTTCATTTCTGTTAGGCGTTGGCTGTCTGATGTGTGTGTGTGTGTGTGTGTGTGTGTGTGTGTGTGTGTGTGTGTGTTTGACAGACTGTTTTCTTCTTTTAGTTAGTTATGGATACAGAAGTATATTTTGCGTGAGTACACATACGCATATATATATATTATATATATATATATATATATATATATATATATATATATATATATATATATATATAATGTATATGTATATATATATATATATATATATAATGTATATGTATATATATATATATGATGTATATGTATATATATATATATATATATATATATATATGTATATATATATATATATATATGTGTGTGTGTGTGTGTGTGTGTGTATTTACTTTATGTACTAAGCGTGTATTTATATGTAGGTGTGTTTCTGTCTAAATACATTATCTGTGGTACCAATTGATAGTTATACTCTGTTGCCTTTAGCTTTTTTTTTTCTAGGAGAATCTTTTTCACTGACATTTTTCCTTGGCGAAGAAAAACATTTTGCAGGAGGGTATAATGTTTAGAGCCAATAGAAATCCCCCATCTTCATCCACTTCCTTCCACAGTACCCCCTCTCATGCCCCTTTAATACCACCATCTTTTTAATTGACAAGAGAGAGAGAGAGAGAGAGAGATTGTAGTTTTACAGATACGATATAGATTAAGAGAAAGACTGGAGAAAGGAGTGTGTGTCAGAATGAACGAATGAGACTAGAGAGAGCGCAAAAATGGAAGAGAGAGAGAGAGAGAGAGTTCTACAGATACGATAGCGTAAGAGAAAGGTTGGAGAAGGAGTGTGTGTTTATGCGAATGAGACTGAGACAACAAAGAGGAGAGAGAGAGAGAGAGAGAGAGAAGAGAGAGAGGAAGGGGGGAGGGAGTCTCAGAAAATGCCGACAGGATATGAAGCTCACGTACAGAAGTGTCCGTACGTACATTTACTCTGAAGGCAACCTTGCTTTGTTATCCTGCAAGAAATTGTTTTACGCCGAAAGTTCTTTATGGTTTCTCATGCGTTAGTTTCAATCGGTGTTTTTTCTCTCAGTCAGGGTTTTTCTCCACGTATCCTTCAGGTTTTTTTTTTTTTTTTTTTGCATTCTTATGAGTACCATTTTCTGTTACTGGGATTACTTTCATGAACCATAGGTAGTAGTTTATTATTTTGTTTGGCCAGACTTCAGTAATTTTGTAACTCACGTATTGGCGTTTAATTATGATGATGATGTTAATGATGATGATATTTATTTCAAATAAATAAAACCTAAAAGATCATTCACTTGCAAAACAAGCTTCCACAAAAAAAGAATGATCAGATGTGAAAATAAAAAAGAAAAAAACAGACAGTAGCAAGTATGTTGCAAAATAAATGAGAAACTCAACCATTTATTGTATCCTTATATTTCTAGCCAACCTTATGAATATTGTAATACAAATATTTCCCTCTGGTTCACTTTCGTGATAGGAGTCGGTTAGCAAACGAAACTGTAATTTTAGCTGAAAAATGTTCCGTCAGTATTAGGAGAGCAATAGAACTTCACGAAAATGAATGCCATCTGAACAAGGTACAAAAACTGTGAGGGATGATTTGACCTTTTCAGCACGGAAGTGCTTCGATATTTAGGGGGTTTTCCCATGAGTTTTGCATGGAAAATGGATTCTGAGTAATGTGATTGGAGAGAGAGAGAGAGAGAGAGATGGGAGGAGAGATGGGTGGGAGACAGGGAGGTGAGGCTGTACTTGTAGGGTAGTTGAACTGTTGGTTTTATCAGGCCGTAAGTTTTGTTAGTCTGTCTCCAGGACTTGAAGTTTCTATAAATTACTCTCTCTCTTTCTCTCTCTCATATATATATATATATATATATATATATATATATATATATATATAATATATTATATATATGCATATATACATATATAAATATAAATATATATATATATATATATATATATATATATATATATATATATATATATATATATATATATATATATATAAATATATTTTGTGAGGTTCAAAGAAGACAGGTCTGGGTATGACTGATTTATTTCTTGGAAACCAGGTATACATTGAGGAATGCGGTCGGAAAGGAAGTGACCGACCTGCGGATTCCCATGTCACTCATTTGGACAAGAATTTGCGTTTGTTAGATGACATATAAATGAGAATAATTTGCGTTACAATAAACGTACAAAGTAGTAACATACATCGGCGGAAAGGCCGGACAATAATGCGTATGGAGAGATACATAAAAAATACGAAATAATAACGGGTAATATACATGGCGTGATTATTGCAGAAATGAAGAGGCGTTTGACGGCTTTACAATATATAAAGACAGGAAGAGGTAATACTTTAATAAGATTTAATAAGAGATGGAATTTAAATTGGAGGAGATGACGAGAATGTATTCATACCTCCGAAAAAGACAGTAAAATAAGTTACTTTCCCTCATAAAGCAAATTCATTCTGCTAACTTGAAAGTCTGGGTAGTTGGAAGATGTTGGTTCCGGGTTGGATTATCCGTAGACTGTCATCCCGACCCTGGAGGACGTTTCGTGTATCGTCCCAAAGATCGGACCAGGGTATCCTTTTTTGGGTACTGTTTATGCCACTTGTGGAAGGCTGTTCCTGGGCAGTTATACCTTTGCACTATTCGTCCTCACCTTTTGTGGCTGTGGCGTTGACGATGTAGGTTAAAAAAAATTATATATATGCATGTTTAATGCATTGGATCTAGTAGGATAGTTTGGATTTAATCCTTATATTTTAATGATTGCAGCTGTTTTAGGCAACGTGATCTTACTAAAAAACGATCAGGCAAGCCTAAAAAGATATAAGTACACGTAAATGTGCATTTTCTAGAATATGGTTATATATGTGTGTGATTTATTAAATATCTAACGGAAACGATTTTAATTTAGAAAACTTGGAAATAAAACATACAAAACTAGCTGACAAAGAATTGTGGTTCTTTAGTCTGCCAACAAACAGGCGTAGAGAGAGAGAACGAGAGAGAGAGAAGCGATCACATTACTCACTGATTAACGGGCTTGCAATAAGTATTATTCCTTATTATGCAACATAAGGTGCTTGCATGCAACGCCGTTCCGTTCTTGGTGTTTGTGTGTGTGTGTATGTGTACTGATGCTCATTCGGTTGCAAGAAGGGACTGCGGATTGTTTTAAATGTCATGGTCTGCGGAGTTACTCGAGTGCTTCCGGACGCTGGAACAGTAGCTGCTCGTTATTGAGTTTAATGTAAGGTTATTTTGTGGCTTGCATTTATTGGCCAAGGATATTTTTTTCTGTCTCGTCATATGACTCGTACTTCTTTCCAGCTGCCTTTTTGTTTGCTTCTCTTTGTTAGTGTGCTTTTTGTAACGCTCTCTCTCTCTCTCTCTCTCTCTCTCTCTCTCTCTCTCTCTCTCTCTTCTCTCTCTCTCTCTCTCTCTCTCTCTCTCTCTCTCGTTAGTGTGCTCTTTGTAACATTGCATTCCCTCATTATCTAACGCATACTTTAGGTTTTAGTCTGCCGCTCTGTTTGTAATATCTGGCAGTCCTAGACTCTCTCTCTCTCTCTCTCTCTCTCTCTCTCTCTCTCTCTCTCTCTCTCTCTCTCTCTCTCTCACACACACACACACACACACACAGAGTTAGCGTGCTCATTATAACTTGCATTCTCTCTCTTAGTCTACTACTCTGTTGGTACCTCTGTCAATCCTGCGTCTGTAAGAATTCTCTCTCTCTCTCTCTCTCTCTCTCTCTCTCTCTCTCTCTCTCTCTCTCTCTCTCTCATGTACTAACAGATGTCTGCTCATTAGTGGTCTTCTACATCAGCATGCGTTTTCTCTTTTGCGTAGGCAATGGTAATGTTTAGAAAACAGGCAGTCTTGTAACTCATGCCTTCCAGATGAGATACTTAGGTACGTTGTTTTGTGTTGCATGTTGCTAATGCATACAGTAACTGAATGTTGCTGGTGTACTATATAAATGAATAATATTCAGACAAGGTTGCAGGGAATGTTTTTATTAATTCTTCTGGTGGAAAAAAAATAGACTTAACAATAATGAGATTTATGTATGAAAACAAAAATGTAGTAGAGGATATAAATACTTAAATGTTTTCGTGGTTACTTAATTTGGTCATTTAATTTTTTTTTTAGTGTTCTGGACTTCATTTATTAATGCCAAGGGCTCGCGGTCTGTTTCCCACTAAATAAACATTTGTAGTTTCGAGACCTTCCACCCGTATCCCCATTTCCTGAAATTGAATATTACATGGTTATAAATGAAGGTTTGATTTCAATATAAAAGGTACGACAGCAAATGTAATCAGTTGATTTAAATTATAATGACAACTGTGTAGTTATTCAGGAACAAAATCATTCTCTCTCTCTCTCTCTCTCTCTCTCTCTCTCTCTCTCTCTCTCTCTCTCTCTCTCTCTCTGTCGAATTAATATATTTGCTGTATAACTCAGAGGGAAGTCCCCGTAGGGGGGTGGTGTTAGTGCCGTCTGTGTTACTCAGGAACAAAACAAACTCTCTCTCTCTCTCTCTCTCTCTCTCTCTCTCTCTCTCTCTCTCTCTCTCTCTCTCTCTCTCTCTCTCTCTCTGCCGAATTAATATATTTGCTGTATAACTCAGAGGGAAATCCCCTTAGGGGGCTAGTGCCGCCAGTGTACCTCGTGCGGTGAACTGTAGGCATTACTTAAGGTTCGTTGCAGCGTGTCTTCGGCCCACCCCTTTCGTTTCATTTACTGTACCTCCTTTCATATTCTTTCTAACAATTGATTCACAGTGCAACTGCGAGGTTTTACCCCTGTTACACCATTCTTTTACTGTCGGTTTCCGTTTCAGCTTGGAATGACCTCATAGGCCCTAGCGCTTGACCTTTGGCCCAAGTCCTTTCTATATTCAATTCAGAGGGAAATTTCTTTTACCAGCCGACTTCGTAATACCCAGCCCACCATCTATTCTCACATGCACCGTCTGGAAAGAGATAATCCTTGGATTTCTCTTTAAAGTGACTATTCCCTCTATATCGAAACTGAAATTCTCCTCCCCCCCCTCTGTTTTCTCTGACTTATAGCTTTTATTTCTTCAAGATTAGGCTAGTCCCGACGCTTCGTCTGTAATTTGTAAGAAATCGTTATAACGCTTACCAATATCACATCAATCGTCCTTTGCCTTAGAAGAGCGATTCTTTAAAAATCTTAAAAATGAAAAGATTAGCTTTTATGTTATCCTGCAAACAGACAGACAGTCGGGCAAACAAACCAGGGTTGAAAACATACCCCGGGCTGAGGTAAAGAGAGAGAGAGAGAGAGAGAGAGAAGAATGTAAGATTGTTAGGATGAATTTTATGGGGTTTATTATCTCTAGCGTGCAGTACCGCAGGCGTAAAAGTGAACCTTCTCTCTCCTCTCTCTCTCTCTCTCTCTCTCTCTCTCTCTCTCTCTCTCTCTCTCTCTCTCTCTCACACAAACATACACACACTATATATATATATATATATATATATATATATATATATATATATATATATATATAATATATATAATATATATATATATGTATATATATATATATATATATATATATATATATATAATGTAATGTGTGATCAAAGAATAGAGGGTGTATATATATATATACAGTACATACATACATACATATTATTATATGTGTATGAATATATACATAATGCATTAACTTATATTAAGAATTTTCATTTTGCTAGCAAGATACCTGTTTGAATTATAAATAATTCACGACAACTACCCTTAAATTCTTATTCTTAACCATGTCAAAAGTACCAAATGAATTAACCAAGCCCAGGAATCTATGAAAATATTGAGAGTAATGACCTATGTTATTGCGTAAATATGAAATCACACTCTTTAACTGACTGGCTGTACTATTAAGATTAACTAACATCTTCACAGTTCCTAACCTTATTTTCTTATCCTCTACGTCACCTGCATAACATAGGAATTATCCATTCCCGAGAAAGAATATACATTAATTGGTCCATTTTATAACGATCTACAGTACATTTACAACGCAAGAAAAATGTCCTCTATTCCTTCAGTATACTTTTGAGGTAGCAATGTCTACTCGTATAATCATCAATAACTGGCCTCAGCTTCTTGTCAAAAGTACCACAAGAATGATTGTCATTCTCTCCGGAGAAATGCACGAAGGCAGAGATTCTTTCCTTTCCATCACGTCCTTTTGTTTGTTACGCACAAGTGATACTTAGCATTCAGCTAACTCGCCTACTGTATATGCATAGCCGTAATCTCATCCCTCCGTGACTGGCAAATAGCTCTCGCCGAGTGTGCGTCATCAGTGTCGGTGGAATCCCTTGCGCTTAAAAACAGCTTGTGTGCGCTATAGCTAGCAAGTGCACTTTGTGGTTCTTATATTATTTTGACCTTCAGGGTCGGGGGGACAGATTCCCTCTCTCTCTCTCTCTCTCTCTCTCTCTCTCTCTCTCATAAATTAATACACTTACGTATGTATAATATATATATATATATATATATATATATATATATATATATATATATATATATATATAGGAATGTACGTATGTATTATATATTTACATATATAAATATACAAATAACTCGATATACACATATATATAAACAAATAAATCTGTAATATACGTATATATATATATATATATGTATATATTAGATATATATTATATATAAATATATATTTATATTATATATATATATATATATATATATATATATATATATATATATACTTAACATATATATATATATACAGTACAGTATATATATACACTGTATATGTATACGCATACATTTATATATATGATATATAAGTATAATATATAATTATAATGTATGTGTATAGATTTATTTGTATATTTATATATATATATATATATATATATATATATATATATATATATATATATATAAGTATATATATATACATAATGCATACACTCATATATATCCTAAAGTATCGTTTGGTATCTTAGTCACCACACTTTGGGGATAGCTTACACCTAAAGGGAGTTGTAATTGATAAATGTTTCCGCCCTGGCAAGAGAGGTCAGAGTCGACTGTTCGTAGCTATTCCTAAGCAAAAATGCCCTGGTTCGAATCCTGGCCTGGTCAGCAGTACTTATTAACTGTCATTCTCTCTGGTTGTGAGTAATTCGTAAATTGTAGTGAATTCGTTATATAACGATATTATTTTCTTGATATTCAAGAATGTAAAAAAGCCACGTTTATGTAAGTGACAAAAATTCGCATTATACTTACATGCATACATGTTGTACCTGTATACATATTATACATACATACATACGCATATACACGTACGTATCTAAGAAAAGTAAGTGTAACCTAAACAGAATAGAGTCGATTGCTTAAGGATGCTTGGTATCCTTTGGACCGGAAACCGTACAAGTTAGGATGGACATCATCCGGGCCTCAGGGTGTCATCCAAGACGAGAGACGTTCTGTTTGGCCCACTACTTCTCTCTCTCTCTCTCTCTCTCTCTCTCTCTCTCTCTCTCTCTCTCTCTCTTATGTAATAGTATTTATATGTATGTAATATATATATATATATATATATATATATATATATATATATATACACACACACATATATACATACATATACACGCATGCATACATACAGTACATACATACATACATAATACACGCACACAAAAACACACTGAAGGATCCATAGTAATAATCTTGACTAGAAAGGCGAAATGTATTTGTTAAAATATATAAAGCGTATAAAATATGTACAGAGCTTATAATTATAAGCTCTGTATATGTTAATAAACATATATTTTATAAAAACATTTCGTCTTTCTAATCAGGCAGTGTACTGTGGATTCCTTCTGCCAAATAACTAGGAAGCAGGGTGGTGTAATATATATATATATATATATATATATATATATATATATATATATATATATATATATATAATACACATCGAGGCAATAAATTAACTTAATGATTTCCACTCAACCTTCTGGATAAATTCTCTACCAGAACCAACTGCCCTCAAGAGAAATACACGAGAAAAAGAAAAAAAAAAATCCCATGGAACGGGCATGGTGTCGCTCTCAGATTTACGAGAAGTGAATTCCGACACTGCCACTCAGCCACGAATGAATGGTAGTGTGTCGGGATCCGATACTGGAGGAATTGAGATTTGAGACCATCTCTTCCTAATAGAATTTTTGTCCATGAATTTCGCATAGGGATATTAGGTTCTCTGAAAGAGAACGTACCCAATAGTTGTTGAAGTCAGGAAGTTAAGAATTCAGCGTTGTAGATTTAAGGGGTAATATTTTTCCTCTGGTAATTTCACAACATCGAGGAATGTGGAGATTTCCTATATTTCTTCTGGAGAGATCACCATGTTGAGAACTGTGGAGTTTTTGTATATTTCTTCTGGTAATATTGCCCTGTTGAAAAAATGTGGAGATTTCATATATTTCTTTTGGTAATATCACCATGTTGAGAAATGTGGAGATTTCATATATTTCTTGTGGTAACATCACCATGTTAAGAAATGTGGAGATTTCTTATATTCTGGTAATATCACCATTTTGAGGAATGTGGAGATTTCATTTATTTCTTGTGGTAATATCACCATTTTAAGAAATGTGGAGATTTCGTATATTCTGGTAATATCACCCATGTTGAGAAATGTGGAGATTTCGTATATTTCTTGTGGTAATATCACCATGCTGAGAAACGTGGAGATTCTTAGTAATGGTGAAAATGTTAGCCTAGGTGAGAGAAGGGATTGGTACCATGACATGGCAAGAATGGAGGACGACGTGGTGGGGACAGTGTGTAAATTCGAAGTTTTAAAAGAAACAAGAAGATAAATGCTTGCAAAGTGCTGGACTGATGACGTGAAAGATATGCTGAAGAAGAAGGGCCTCAGTATCCAGTAAGCTCTAGAGCAGTGGTTTTCCATCTTTTTTTAGTGATGGCACCCTGACTAATGTAATCATTAGCGTGGCACCCCTTCTTCATTATTCCGCCTTATCGCGTGAATTAACTTCTTATTTAATGAATGAAATTATTACCCATACTCAAACCAAAAGCAGCACGCCGTACATGCAGAAATATACTGTAAAAACGGAGAGCATATCAGAAGAATTAGATAACCATATTTAGAGTAAACACACTGATAATAATTATATGAGGACGTCTACATTTTTTTTTTTTTTTTACAAATGTTCATTGAGATGATCTAGCCAAGACAACATTCATGACAATCTTGCGGCACCCCTAGACACTGTCTGTGGCATCCCAGGATGCCACGGCACCCAGTTTGAGAATCACTGCTCTAGAGGTTGTGTAAGATTGGGTGGGATGGCTCAATGTGTTCAGCGGGTTCCGACATGGTGCTGATGAGCCGCAGATTTATGTTTTGGATTTTTCTGCAATGAGGATTCATCCATGATTAAGCAGTTAAAAGATTAAGCAGCTAAAAGTACGAATGTGATAGTGGACCATTGTATTGTATTTTTTCTGGGGAGTCCTGTCCTGTTATGGGAAAGGGTTATGTATATATGTATATTATGTATATTTATATATATATACAGTATATAATTTATATATATATATATATAATTATATATAATATAGATATGTATATAATATATATATATTATGTATATAATATATATTATATATATATATATATATATATATATATATATATATATATATATAAATATATATAAAAACATACATACATACATACATACATACATACATACATACATACATACATACATACATACATACATACATACATACATACTGTACATCTTGATAGAGACATAATATAAAGTCTGTCAGTTTCTTGGTTATATATTGTTTAAGTTTTGTACAGGTCATACAGTATACCGTTTCCGGTACTGTTCGGAACTGTTGCCACAATCATATGGCGTCTTCAGCCTAGTTTTTCGAAGGACGATGATATATTTGTGTTGCAAGTAGCATGCATTGCTTAGTTTTGCCATCAGAGTGTTTAGAAGCCCTGTTGATGGGTACCGCCTACAATGTGCACTACGCGGGATCTTGGCAGTTTCCTGTGATCTTTTGCTTCATGGCTGTCCAACTGCAGTTTAAAGTTTCACTTTTGGATAGAAATGTGATACACAGCGTTCGTTTGTGTACTCCGCAATTATAATTTTAGTCTCTCAAGAATTCCTGGTTTGAGTAATACTGACGAAATTATTATAACGCATTTCCGAATTACCTGACAGGAAGTACATAGCCACAATACTATTAAATATGGTCCTCATTGGTTCTTCAAGAAAATTGAAGATACACAGTACACAGTAAAAACATGTATTTTTGCGATCATAGATGATAAACGCTATTTAGCCGTGTGTAGTTTATGTTGAGAGAGAGAGAACCTAAACACACTACTGTCGATGTGTTAGGTGAAACCGGTGACGTGGGGAATTCTCTGTTCAGTCTGTTCTTTATCGTTGCCCTTCCTGTAGATAGCGCGTGAGTGTGAAAGTCATAACAGATTCAAAATATTCGTCGTTTAGAGTCGATATTGCTGTGCATTAGCATTTCGTCGGGAGTCCGTGTTGCCTCTTGCGGTAGGATGTTGTTTTAACAACGTTTCTTTAGTTTTTTTTTTTCAATGTAGATTCACAGGAAATTACTTAGAAGTGTGTCCTTGGAGTGTATTTTCCACTTTCAAAAAGTCTGTAACCTATGAAATTTATGTAATTTTAGATTGTTGAACTGATGAATATTTTTCTGTACATGAGAAGTCACGTTATTTGGAAGGTATAAGATATGCAAATGGGTCTTTTATTGGATATTTCGAAAGATATTCAACGTGCGTTCCCCCTTGTGATGGTGTTTAGTCCCTTTTGTCAGATACAGACGTTACGCAGTTGGCTGCAAGTTCGGCGTGATACGTACGTGTTTTTTTGTTGGTTTATAAAATCTATTCCTTTGTATCTGAGGGAAACTGTCCTATGGTGTTACTCACTTTCAAAATGAGTATAGAAAGTAGCGTACGTTTTCAAAAATGTGTATGAGGGGAGAGGTGTATCATTTAAAATAACAACCAACTGTATCTCATGAACAAGATAGAGCAATTTCTGTAAATTTTTCTGATGGAATGGACAACCCATTACCCTTAATCTAGCCCAGGTCCGAAGAAAAATACCAAGTCTTCACCGTATTTGTGTATTGTAAGGTACTTAAACTTCAGAAGCGAGTTTATTAGGGTTGTGAATGACGTAAAATTGGTTTTATTGTAGTGTTTTGAACTGTTAGGAGCTGCATTTGTAATGTGGGGTTCTAGAGTGTCTGAATCGTCTGAACTGTGCCCTAATAGGCTGTTAGAAGACTCGGCACTATGTGGTTCTAAATATTAGAAGTGGTTAAACTGTACGGTTATGAACTGTTATAATTGTTGATAGTTTGGGGCCAGGAACAGTTATGACGCCACTGTACTGTAATAACTGTGATTATAATCGAAATTTATGACCTGTTAGGAGCAGCTATATCTTGTGGGGTTAAGAACTAATTTCCCGCTACTCTTTTTATTGATGGCTGAATGATGCGAACACGAATGGCGTTACACAGGAAGTCTCATGGACACCGAATGGTGAAAATTAAAAAGGGTTGAAACCGAAATGGATTATCTGTGGTGCCACTTTCAAGTGCTCTCTTCGAGGAGTTAAGGATTTGGAAGGCGCAAACATGCTGTCATAATTGCTGTAAGGTTTGTTCATCACTAATTTCATTTGTCATTGCTATTGCGAATGTTTTCTAATTAGGTTTCGGTTTTTCACGTTAGGTAATTTTCTTTTATCTTTAAAAGTATAACATTACTCATCTATGTATGTATGTAAGTATATATATATATATATATATATATATATATATATTATATATATATATATATATTATATATATATATATATATGCTATATATATATATATATATATATTATATATTTTCTATAATATATATCTATATCTATATATATATATATATATATATATATATATATATATACATATATATATATAATGTACTATGAATTATTTCGCAAGTATTTGTCCCTCGAGTAGGAAAAATATGTAATGACTTTAGCTGGAGGAGAATGAAATTCATTCAGCTGTTAATTCAACTTTTGCGCTAATTAATGCACATAATAAGATTTTAGCCGAGCTTTTTTTCTATATATATGTCGGGTTTTTAGTTTATTTTGCGGCACTGGTTACTCAGAATATATTTTATTTTCGCTCAGTCACGCACCCCACTGACTCACGGCCGTAAGTGACTTATTTTATTTTTATTTCCTTCCCTTTGCTCCCAGACATTGGAACTCACGCGCCTCTTCCGTTTTTCCTAATTTATCAAGTTCATCCTTCAAGAGTTGTGTCATCACTTCTTCGAGGTTAAGCCCTACTTTTTTTCAGTTCCTGGTTTTCTTCCAGCCTGGGCTGGGTAGGGACATAAGGGTGCCCATCCCATTTCCCTTTTACGTTGAAAAGGGAGATGGTATTATTGTAGTAGGTTTCAAATAATCAATGATCAGTTTGAAGTTATTATAGAAGTTTATTCGATTTCGGTGAAAGACTGGTTGCTTTTGGTCTTTCTTGATCAAAGAAAGACTGCCTGTCCTATAAGCTACTTCATTGTTTTATCCCGGCAATTGTCACAACATGTGCCTAGTCTTTGCAGAGTCATCTAAATTCCAAATTTAGAAATAGGGCTTAAATCTGAAGCGACTGTTCGGCCATTCACCACCGTCTTTTCGACGGAGTAAATCCTAGATTGATCCTGTGTCATCCCTTATAGGGTGAGAGATTACCCCACGGTTAATGGCATTTCAAGGGGCTGAAGGTCTGTAAAAGGCGAATTCAGTGGGAAAGGCAGTATGACAGCAATTTGCTACCATGCGATTTCCAAAGGTGTAGATATATAGAAGTTGTCTTCCATTTTTTATGTTCTGTGTTGGGAATTGGAAAATAAAAACACTAGTTTATGACAATTATTTGAAAAGTGAAAAGAGTTGAAAGGTTTAGGATTGAATAGAGGAAGATAGAAAAGTTTTATAAAGTTTCTCCCATTGTTATGCTGTATGCATAAAAGGATGAAATGAAAGCCGTTGAGGGGAAATTTGTGACATATTTGTTTTGAATATATGTTGAAATGCTTAAAAATCAAGTTTTTTTTTTTTTGTGAAATACGAATGAAAATCTGAACACGTACAATACGTTGTTTTGAAGTGCCAGATAAGTGGGTTGATACTGTAGAAAATAAGGGACTTGTATAAAGTAATATGTGTCAAGTGCTTTGGGAACACGCATAGGAATACCAATTAGTAGTTGGAGTAGGAGCTGAGAAACTTTTACCGAAAAAGTAACACATGAAAGGTAGAGTAGAATACATCTCTCCACGTTGTCAAGAAGCCTTATATAATGACATGGAGAGGTATTTGACTTTTAAATATATATACAGTATATATGTATATATATTTGTATATATAATATTTGTATAGGCTATGCATATAAATTATATATACATAATGTATATATATATACTGTATATATATATGTATATATATATATATTGTATAGTTATTAACAGGACCTCATTAATCACAGAACAATTGTGTAATTGATAAAGTTAATATATACATATATATAAATATATGTATATATATACACATATATAATTTTGATCGTTCCCTCTGGTAGAGATAGGAGTGTGTTGTTGTTCTTTGTATAGAGTGTGCATGCTTGTATATGCATAGATAGGTTGGCATTTTCCACTCTTAAACATTGCAGACTTCTTAAGTAAACCCAAACATTGCAGACTTCTTAAGTAAACCCAAACATTGCAGACTTCTTAAGTAAACCCAGAGTGAAAGCATAAAAAAGATACGATGGTCCAGGATTCCTTCTGTTCCTACTGCTCCCACGAGTCATGTAACTGAGATACAACATAACATCTGATAACCTAAGATTCCTGTATGTAATTTCATTAAAATAGAAAATATTTCGACGATAATTATAATCATAGGTATTTGCACATTTAAGGTAAATAATTGTACGTATTTGCACTATTAACCTAGATATGTTTTCCCCGTAGGGGGATTTATGCAGTCAGTCCACCTCGTGTGGTGCACTGTAGGCATTACTTAAAGGTTCTTGGCAGCGTCCCTTCGGCCCCTACCTGCAACCTCATTCATTCCTTTTACTGCACCTCCATTCATATTCTCTTTCTTCCATCTGACTTTTCACCCTCCAACAATTGTTTCATAGTTCAACTGCGCGTTTTTCCTCCTGGTACATCTTTCAAACCTGCTAACCGATGATTTAATTTTTAGCGCTGAATGACCTCAGAGGTCCGAGCGCTTGGCCTTTGGCGTCAGTTCTACAGTATATCATTCCTAAATATGTTTCACAGTCGGTAGGTACGATATCTAGAGTATAGTTAATGTTTTTTTGTACTTTCATTACTGTCAAGTAATGACAATATAAATAATAGAAGCGAATTTTGAAAATAAACGAGAGTGCTTTCCGCGTGCCCTCGCCGTAGCTCCCTCAGCGGCGAGCCCTTGGTATGGAATTTATTATGCTTTAATGGAGTCACATTTAACCTATTGCCTCTCCTGCGTAGGAAGGGAGGAAAAGCAGAGGCAATAGTCATCTGTGCTCCGCTACATCGCTCCCGTTCGTTTGTAGTCGGGCAAACCCCCTTTTGAATAATATGGTAACCGGCTGCTCTTCTCGAATAAAGGAATACTTTTAACCCTTGTTATTTGAGCCGCTAACGATACAACCTGAGAGACCTTGGTTGTTGGTGTTGTGTTCCTATTGTTGCCGGAGATACGGTACAAGAAAATGTTGACTGTTGGTGTCCGTTCCTACTGTTTACAGTGGTACAGATCAAGAGGCTTTTGACTTGTTTGTGTCCCTCTTGTTGTCAGAGATAAAAGATCAAGAAACTTTCGGTTGTTTATGTCTGTTTCCTTTTTTTTGGCAGGGTACAGTCCAACAGACTTTTTTGTTTTTTATGTCTGTTTCTGGTGATGCCAGAGATACAATCCAAAGGACTCTTGACCCATAATGTCTTAATTCCTGCTGTGGGTAGATATACAACACGAGTGACTTTGGCTGTGAATATCTGCATCCTTGCTGATGCTAGAGGTAATACGTAGACCTGCAGACTTTTGGGTATTGGCTTTCTTGTCTTTGTTGCTGCCTAGGATACTGACCAAGAGCCTGAACCTGTATGCATCAGCAATTCTTTTTTAATCGCTTCCGTTTATGTAGGTGCTTTGTTTGAATTATTAGTACACAGTGTATTGCCATGATGGAAAGAGACTTGCTTTCAATTCTGACATTGACCTATTGTTGGAAAGGGTTAAATCACAATTGAATTGTTAAATGTCATTTGGTATTTCACGGATCTCTGTCTCGTTTTACTGTTGTACAGATGAGTGTAGAAAGCATTGCTGATGCTATTTATGTTTGAAGACAGTATATATTATGGGGACATATACAAAAAAACAGTTTATCATTAATGAAGTTTTCCTACTCGCCTTGAGGTAGGTTTCTACCTCCGGGTGGCAACCCTTGGGTCACTTCGTGGGTACTCCTGTCACTTAGTGTGCCCTCGTGAGGGGTCATACTTCGTCGACAAGCCCCTCCCACTGGGTTTCTCTGGAGGGCGGGCCCCGGGGGGACACACACATAGTACATATATATATATATATATATATATATATATATATATATATATATATATATATAACACATAATTACATATATATATATATATATATATATATATATATACAATATATATATATATATATATATATATATATATATATATATATATATATATATATATAGTGTGTGTGTGTGTGTATGTATGTATGTATGTATGTATGTATGTATGTATACACGCACTGATCTAAACTCGACTGACGTCATCGAAGAGTATCAAAGTCATTAGACAGTAAAAAAGTAGAATCAGTCGAAGCCCGATAAAGCCAAGGTACAGGAAAAAGGAACCTTCCAATTAATTTGCCCATACCACTCGAAAGGGTTATCAACGCAGCTTTTGGGATATTTTTCATTCGGACAAATGAGGCAAAACGAGAACTCCCTATGGCTGTTCATAATAATTTGCTCCTCCGGGGAGGAGGAGAGAGAAAGTCTGTGAGCGAGAAAGAGGAAAGAAGTTTTGAAATATTTGACAAATATATATATATATATATATATATATATATATATATATATATATATATATATATATATACATATATATATGTATACTGTATAATAATATGTGTTCTTATGAGTGTATATATATATATATATATATATATATATATATATATATATATATATATATATATATATATATATATATACAGTATGTATATATATATATATATATATATATATATATATATATATATATATATATATATATAATATATATATATATAATGAAAATAATGCGTGTTTACTTTTGTCATGGTACCAGTTTCTATAGCCGTAGAGTACTTTCGACCTGCTATGTGTATTTGGTCTTTTTCGTTATGCCTAAAGCTATGTACCAATTGAGATCTTTTCTGTCATAATGACCAGTTGAGCGAAAGACCAAATCTCTTATCTAGAACTGCCCTAACACTAAAAGTAAAGTAAAAAAAAATACATTGAATAAAATTCGATAAATACGAAAAGGAAGATGTGTATGGGATCAAAGCCTAAGGTAGTGACAAACTCGCTCACTTCGAAGAGAGATCAAATAAGAAAAGTCACGATCATCTGTGGAAAAAATTGCAATATCTGTTCGTTGAAGGGAGAAAACAGCTGCCGTACCTACACGTTTTGCACATCAAATTCCATATTTTAAAACCTATGATGTCGATAGATTGTGACGCCAGTTTACATATGATGTTGATAGAATGTGACGCCAGTTTACATAAATCATTGCAAAAAGTACGCTGCCATACTTGTGTGTGACGGCTTTGGGAGATGAATAGGAACCTACATATACCTCAACGTAGCCATGACGGAAATTATACCTATAAAATAATTTAGAAGAGTGACGAGTCTGGCCGTCTGTATAGACTGAAGTCCTAACGTCATCGTAGAACATCAGCTGACGTATGAGAGGTAGATTTATTCGACTCCCTCCCCCCCCCGTTACATTCCCATCTCCCCCTATCCACGAAAAGAAATCGGATCGTTATTTTAAAAGGATCATTTTGACCATCATAAAGGTCACAGAATACTAGATAAATAGTCATTGTGATGATTTAAACGAGTAATCAGGACGTGAGCTGACAATGTCATGAAGTAATTAAGTCATGAATAATAATTGATAAGGATTCATGTTGCGCCTCTCTGATTGGAAGTTTGCTTTTCATGTTTGGTTCAAAGTGAAAATGTTTGTATTAATAAAACTTTCGATTAGAAAGCGTTACGTCGTAAACTTCAAGATGAGATTTTATTTATTTTACCGTTATATTACAGCTTACACTTCTTCCAAGTCATCTCTTCCCCCCCTCCATATTTTTATTTACTAATATTTATCGGTAGTGTGGTTTGATTACGATGCGGTTGTCTGTGGCTTGAATGATTTCTTGTACAAGTGAATCTTTAGACCTTGAGTAACACAAGTTAAGTTCCTAGGACTCGCTCTCCTTGGCTTTTCAGAACTCACTGAGTACTGTTGCCGTCCACGCCTCCTAAGGTCAATAATTGTATCCTTGCTATGTGAATGACGCAGTATATAATCAATAGGAATTTGAGTTCAAAAGCTGGTTAGTCACTCTCTTGGTCGCTCCCATCTTGAGTTTCACACCAGAATCCCAAGAACTGTTGCAAGTTCCATTAACTTTTTTTTTTATTTCTAGGAAGGATGTAAACGAGTGACACGTGTTGCTCGATTGTTCTGCCCAAACGTTCAGGTCTGCAGAGCAAATACTTCTTGTTTTTGACAGACGGTTTGTTCTAAATACAGTTTCGTGTATTATGGGAGGAACGCAGCATTAATTTAATTGTTTGGATCTATTTTTTGCAATTATGCCTCATTTTCGCACACTGCAGATTAGATCGCTTTGTGTTAATTGTCTTGTCTTTCGGTACGTACTGGACCAGAGGGCTTGGTTGCAAATTGAGGGTTTTGGCACACTACTGTCACGTTAAGCTAATGTTGCAGATATTTTAGCGAGTGGCTTTCTGAATCTCGGCAGAGGGAAGGAGGGTAATTATGTAACTGTGTGTTGACGTTCATGGTTGTTTATTGTTTACATATCTGTAAGAATATAATGATGATAAATAGTCCTCTGAAAAGAGATGAAGGAATTACAAAGTGTGTCACAAAACTTAAAATCTGGAAACAAAGGACCTAAGAGCAGAAGAATTGAACACTGCACAGGCGAGGAGGTAGTCCATCCTGACGTGTGCAACGAGGGCTAGTGTCTAGACGGCATGTAATAAGGAGTGTCGAGAGCTGTATCCAAAATAATGGCTATGGAACAAAAATATAAGTTGACTGGATTTAACACGATAAAGCCCCCTAACTTTGCGGGTTACAAATCCCGTTTCTTGACAAGCTTAATCTTTCGTATAAGGCCTTCAGACTAGTACTTAGTGTTTGTGGTGGAGGTGGAGGTCATGGGAATTCTTGTTCACAGTATTGTAACGGTTTGAAATGCAGTAAAACAATGATATTTTTCAAAGATCATGGACAGTTAGAGGCGGGAAGTGTGTGCGCTTGCTTGTGTATTTATTTACAGTAAGTCCAGTTTACATGGATGTGTGTCACAGAGAGAGAGAGAGAGAGAGAGAGAGAGAGAGAGAGAGAGAGAGAGAGAGAGAGAGGATAGCCTCGGATTTTCGCTCGACTGGTTATCAGTTGTGAGGGGACTGTTAGATTGATGATAGTGAAGAAATGCCACTTGCGCTGTGCTTTTGAATGGTTTGTCATCCCTTTATTACCCGTAATAAAAGGTTTAGCTGCGATAGTCATGGCGTTCGCTATTTTGTTGTGTGCTGTAGCTCAGGTACAGACGTATGCTTAGTTTCCTTAGATGACTTTGTGAGGTTTTCAAGGCCACTTGGAATACTACAGGTTTGACCGTTACTTCGTTCGGTGTTCTTTTAATGTCATGTTTTATATTGCCTCCTATCTAATTCTCTTAGGAATTAGATGACTTTATGACAATGTGATAGTCGCCTAAGAACAGATTGCTATTATTATTATTATTATTATTATTATTATTATTATTATTATTATTATTATTATTATTATTATTATACCATTGTCTTTATATTTTGTTTTTGTTTAATGCCCCGAAACGAAATAGCTTCCAGGATAAAATAGTCTCTATTGGTTGTGGTATCCCTATTCACCAACATCCCTTTAGAATGAAGTACTGTACTTGAATACATCAGATTAAAAGGGGATGAACATAGTTGAAGCTTCCCTTATCCAGTGGGTGAAATATGCGAACTGATCAAATAGTTTGTCACTGATGCGCTTCTCAGTTTTGATGACAAAATAAACACGCGGGCGTTCGGTTTAGCAGTGGGTTCCTCTCTCTTTCCCAATATTAGCCTTTGCGTAAATGGAATATTTTTTGGGGTGTCCTTATTGCCAGGTATTAACATGATAGGATTCAAATAAATATTATGGAAGTGGCATGTAGACGATATTGTTGCCTTACATGAAGTAGATAACGGAGAGACACTTATTCCGTTCTTAAGGTGAGTCCATATTGCATACAATCATGACAAACACAGGGCCGTTACTTATCGCTTAGACATCACAAAGTTGAATGGAAGCGATTGACTCAGTGATAGTTCTAAACAATGCTTCTTACGATTACCCTCCGTAGTGGGGTAATGCCGCCAGTGCACCCCATGCAGTGCACTGTAGGCATTACCTAAGGTTCTTTGCAGCGTCCCTTCGGTCCCTAGCTGCAACCCCTTTCATTCCTTTTGCTGTACCTCCATTCATATTCTTCCTTGTGTATTTCTTTCCACTCTCCTCTCTCAGTTGTTTCATAGTGCAACTGCGAGGTTTTTCTTTTGTTACACCTTTCAAACCCCTCTACTCTTAATTTCCGTTTCAGCACTGAATGACCTCATAGGTCCCAGCTCTTGGTCTTTGGCCTAAATTCTATCTTCCATTCTACCTATCTTCCATACGATTAGCCAATAATACCCAAACGTTCGTTTTTCGTTGACGGTCGTCGACTTGTTTCCAACCTGTTTGAAACATGTCAGAGATAAGTTGCCGCCGCGTGTCTATGATGTGTTCTGCTGTAGCGTGGACGCACCCTTAGATTCCTTGAAATTCCTTGGATTCTAAAGAACCCTTCATCAAATTTGCTTCGGAAAGAAGCCAAGACAACATCCCTCCCTTTTTAGATGTTTTAGTAGAAAAAAAAGGAAAGACGGATTTCAAAACTAAAGTGAACCGTAAAGCCACTCAGACATATTATTCGTACATTCCTTGTTTTTCAAACTATAATTCGAACATCAGTAAACGAGTAGCATAGTAAGAGCGCAATCAGCGTTGTGGACCTGTTTATTTACCCGAAAGTATAAATTTCGTATAAATTTGTTTTCCGAATTAGCGTATCCAACCAGGTTTCTGAACAATACTAAAGAAAAAAATTGTTTTATCGTGCAAAAAATGAAAAAAAGAAAATGGGTAACGGAAAGAGAGAAAATAAAGTTACCTTATCAGGGTAAATTATAGTGTTATTAAAAATCTTAGGGATAAACACCATGAATTTGTATTTCATTTTGACAGTGTTATATATAGATCCGTTTTTCAAAAATTATAATGGAGAGAATGAGGAGGGGGGGGGGAGGGCGAAGCAGGGGTACGTGGAATATGTCCTACACAGGGGGGAGACCGGGAGGAAACTCGAAAAACGCATCAGGGAGTACAAAGAGCCGTTAATGGTATTATTATAAATAATTCAGTAGCCACGTATTGTTAGGATTTTAACCATAGAATGTATATAAGGATCGTACATTCTTATACAAAAGTAATAAGGTAAAGCGCCTCAGGGTCGTGGAGGGTGTCTTAATTAACTCGATACCAACGACGTCTAGGAACAAATCTTTTAATACTTTTGACGAGATAAACGCCAGCCATGTTCTGAGAGAAGTTAAGCTCTCCAGATTCGTAAGGGAAGCTAATAATCCTGTCTTATTCCTTGGACTGATAGAGAGTCAAGTACTTGACCATGACCCACGCCCAGGATATAACCAAACCCCCCACACACACACACACACCCACACCCCTTTTGAGCAACACCCAGGATACAACCAACACCCCACACATACCCCCACACCCCACCTTTTGAGCAACACCCAGGATATTACCAACCCTCCACACACACACACACCTTTTGAGCAACAACAATAATGAAGATAAACCAGAGTAGTCAAGTGGTGAGAAGATCAAGCTGGAACTAACAAACATAATTTATGTGTATGTATTTTGATTGTTTCATTCCCCATGACTGACGATGAAGACAGTAGCCCTCATAAAGCTTCGGGATTTTAAGTATATAAAGTCATGTTTAACTATACGCCAAGATTTACGCTCAAGAAAATGGTCTTATTTTATCTTCCTTTTTTTGTTGTTCTCAGCATGACACTGTGTTTTTACTTTTGCAAAGGTATGTTAATAATAATGAATTACACCCGCAAGGTTCTGTCACACCGTGATGCATCATTTGTTGAGACTGCTTGCGTTAAGTATACCTTAGTTTAACCAGACCACTGAGCTGATTAACAGCTCTCCTAGGGCTGGCCCGAAGGATTAGATTTATTTTACGTGGCTAAGAACCAATTGATTACCTAGCAACGGGACCTACAGCTTATGTATTTATTATGGTGCCAAGAACGGGCATATTCATCATCTTAACTTCAAAATCAAGTATGAACTCCCTTGCAAAAAACAACAGCTTGAATGACACTTAGTTGAGTGAAACCAGAGCCTCATGAATACTGAGTACCCCCCGTCCATTGCTCTACCATCCCTCCTATTCATGTAGCTCGTTCTGACATTTTTCATGCACTGGTATGTTGTCAGGATGACGAGAGTTTTTCTTGTTCAAATCTGTCCAAGACATTTATTACGCTCTTATACTACATTTCACATATTTTTGACATGACTTCACATGCTCTTCATGTATATCCCATAGGGGGGTTAGTGCTGTCAGTGTATCTCATGCGGTGCACTGCCGGCATTACTTAAGGTTCTTTGCAGCGTGCCTTCAGCCCCTAGCTGCAGCCCCTTTCGTTCCGTTTACTGTACCTCCTTTCATATTCTCTTTCTTCCATCTTACTGTACTTTCCATCCTCTCCCAACAATTTATTTATAGTGCAGCTGCGCGCGGTTTTCTTTCTGTTACACCTTTCAAATCATTTACTGTCAATTTCTGTTTTAGTGCTGAATGACCTCATAGGTCCCAGTGCTTGACCTTTGGCCAAAACTCTATATTCAATTTAATTCTCTTCAAGTATAACAACTGACGCGTTTCTTTGGTAGCTCTTTTCTTACTCGTAGGCATTTGTTTCTTTTTATATATAAAACTTGTTAAATATGGGATTCTGACTACTTGCACTCCATTTTTTCCATTAATGTTTAATTCCCACTACAGTTTTTAGTTTCTTAAAGGCTGTATTGCCACAACAATCCCCTGACATTGCAGCTGCAGTCTCCCCAGCTTTGGTTAAGCTCCTACAGAGTTTTCGTTGGCACCTCCACTGTGGGATCTCTTTTATTGTACATTAACTTAACCAGTACCTCTCAAAATCAGTAATGAAACAGTGATAGTGTGGATTTGGCGATTAATATAGAATACACCGTATAAAAAAAATCTTAGAATGTCTTCACTATTATGTAAATGATGAGTTGAGTTAGCGGGTCTCGCAGAGCGTCTTCGGTGGAGGGACCCCCCAAAGTAAAGCGAATAAACAGTAAACGGTAAACAATAAACAAGAGAAAAAAAAGCATCCTTAGGTAATGTTGTCTTTCCTCTCCCTTGGTGATGAGGGACTGCTTTCCAGCAGATGAAGATCAGGTATTGAGGGAGATTTTAGAACTTGAGCTGATCAAAATTGTCCTTTTTCCAGTTTCGTATCTGCAGTCGGGACATCTTGATCCACAGAAAGTATATTGGCCTTGAATATCCACCTCGTAGACAAAATAATATGTTTTTAATTCAGAATGAGAGAGTGATGTCCTTGGACTTGGGAAAACGTAGAGGGTGGAGTGTGCAGTTGAACCTCGTTAAGAATTCTTGAGCAATCTCATGATTCATCAGAGATAAGTACATGAGCATAAATGCCAATTGACGTAAACCAAACAATCGGTAAATTAAATTTGACTATATGTCAGTGTATATATATATATATATATATATATATATATATATATGTATATATATATGTATATATATATATATATATATATATATATATATATATATATATATATATATATATCGTTAAATGCCAATTGACATAAACATTCAGTCGGTAAACTTTTTGCATATATAGCCTATATTGTTTTGTTTATTTGTTTGTGTAGTCTTTTTAATATTTCTGATTAGGCAGCAACACGCATGAAAACCTGGGCAACGGCTGCGTCATGTAAGATACGAGTAACCCATGCTGAGACGGAAATTCTTGTTGAGCTGAATCGACCGCAGAATGCTGGTTTTGTTCGTTCCGTCGAGTTTCCGACTGTGTATTAAAACTGAACATTTCATGTGTCTTTTTATTTAGATATGCTGAGAATATTATCACAAACGCCTTGCATCATATTGTGAGTCATAAAGCGTCCTAGAATTTTAATTACTATATATGTTGAAAATATTATCATAGTATTAATAAAATACGGCCTTTCCAGAGTCAAAGGGAAATGTCATTTTATTTTTGTTGATCCTTGTAAATTTTTAAAGTTTAGGTGGCATATTTGCCATTTTTGAGTTATTCTAGCCTGCTGTTATAAACTTTTGAAGATTAACTGAAAAAAATACTAAAGTCTCCCCATATTCCAAGGTCAAGGCCGAGAGAGAATGGATTTTCATATATAATTTGATTGCGGATTTGATTACTGTGAGGCTAACGGAAAATCACCTGGCAAGTTTCTTTGTTATATTAAGTGATTCACTTTTATGATAAATAAGTTTTTTTCCTTTTGACAAATCACTTCTATGATGAATAAGGTTTTTTTTCCTTTTGACAAATTCTGCCTACGACATACTTTTACAGGTTAGCATAAGTTGCGATATCGCTTTGACAAAAGTTTATGATACCCGGTGACAGAATGTTATAGACTGTGATAAGTCAGGTTGGTTAGATGATGTTTGGGTAATACCGTAACACAACTGGTATAAAAAACAGATATAGAAAGAGCATTTTAAGACGAAGGAAAAAGAGAAACGTGCGTAATGAAAGGTAGGTTAGCTAGCTAGTGCTTGGTAAGAAAATCAAATACTGAAAGAACATTTTCAAACCAAAGAAAAAGAGAAGTAGGCGTAACGGAGACCCACCAATCAGTTATATATAGTTCCAGTGGAAAGGCGTGTCAAGAGTAAAGTTCAGAGGTGCTATACACTTCTATTAAAACGGGTTTAAAGTTGTCCTCCTCGTCATGTCGTAAAGGTGAAGAGTTCTGCTGTGCTGCTGACTTTTATGACGCGGGGCAATCGTCTCATTTGTTCTGACCTTCAAGGAAATCGATTTGCATTTAGGTTGTGTTTAGTCTTGAAGAAAGTTTTCTATCTCTCTCTCAAAACATCATGCTAAAGATGACAGGGCATCATATCATCATTCAGTTTAATAGTAAATTCTCCTCTCTCTCTCTCTCTCTCTCTCTCTCTCTCTCTCTCTCTCTCTCTCTCTCTCTCGACATCATGCTAAAGATAACAGGACATCATACGATCATTCAGTTCATAAGTAAATTTCTCTCTCTCTCTCTCTCTCTCTCTCTCTCTCTCTCTCTCTCTCTCTCTCTCTCTCAGCATCATGCTGAAGATATACAGGACATCATATCAACATTTAGTCTATAAGTATCTCTCTCTCTCTCTCTCTCTCTCTCTCTCTCTCTCTCTCTCTCTCTCTCTCTCTCTCTCTCTCTCTCTCTCTCACCGTCATGCTGAAAATAACAGGACATCTTATCAACATGGTAAACTTGTAAGAAATCTTAAAGTTGAGATAATTACTATCACTGTATTACGTACTGTGATTTTCACCTCCGTCAGCGAATTTGAGGAAAAGTTGTATACTTGCTAGATATCTTGAAAAATACATTTTTAAATGTTCATGAAATCTGGTGAAGAATTGGGCCGTTATATTTGATATTATTGTTAGTTTTTTGCGTGGCTGTAAGCGCTGTTCTCATTCTTGTGCTGACGACAATATCTGGCACTGCAGCCTTCACCTCCTGTGTTTGTAGGTCTAACTGGACTTGCGCTGTTCTTGTTCCATTTGTGTGAATCGTGCGGATTTCTAAATTGATGTGTCTGCATAATAGTTTTTCTCCTATAATACAAATAAATTGCACACCCACACACACATATATATATATTATATACATATATGTACACACACACACACACACATATATATATATATATATATATATATATATATATATATATATATATATATATATATATATACACATATATATGTATATATATAAATATATGATTATTATCACTTTTGTATTGTGATTCATTTATCACACATTACCACAGGTGAAAAATAAGAAACGGCAGGTCCTGAGCCTACACACCGTTTCTCTATTTTTCACCTGTGGTAATGTGATAATAGATATATATATATATATATATATATATATATATATATATATATATATATATATATATATATATATATATATTTGTGTGTGTATGTGTACGTGTGTAATTATGAATACTACGGAAGGTCTTGCGTCATAATTTAATTCTCGTTAGATATGTAAAGTTGATTTAAATTATCCAGTAAAGACTTGAGTTAAACATTGATGAGGTCTGGACAAGTGAAATTACGTTGAATAGTGTGGTGCCACAGGGAAGTTATATTTCATCTTTGCTCATCTCCAAGATTTTACTGTGAAAAATGTTGTCAGAGATGGAATAGAAGGGTTAGATTGCAGTAACGATGATGGGGTTTTAATCAAGAAGCACCACGAGGTTTACAAAGTTCGCTGGATAGGATGTACCATTTTTCTAGAGAGATGGGACTCAAAGTAAGTCTAAGAAAAACAATAGTAATGAGGACAGTTGTGTACAAAGCGATGAAAGAACATTTGACAGGGAATGGATTAATGACGCTGAATCTTTCAACTATTTAGGGATGGTGGTGTCCAGTATTGGTTCCCTCAGAGTTAGAATTTACCGAAAGACTAAATAAAAGTAATTCAAACAGTGGGTAGACCTATGTAGACTTGGAAATCATATAGACAAATTTTATACGGTATTGCTGTACGGACGTGAATCATGATATGGCAGTGAAACTGTATAAAATAGATTTTATCGATTCGAGAGTAAAAGCTTAAAAAAATATCAATAGTCTGATGGTAAGATAAAATTAGAAATATAATATCACAAAGAAATTACAGAAGTTCCATATTGTATAGATGAGATAACGATGAAAGGGGAAGATGGCTTGGATATGTCCCACGCACAAATCCAGGGGAAATAGTACATGATAGTGTCCATGGGTACTTGTGGGCACCAGAAGTTAGAAGGGCCAGACCTAGGATGAAAACTGTAAGGAGGGAGGCTGGAGGTGAGTGGAGATTTGTAAAAAATAAAACAGGAAAGCGGTGTATGGAATTTAACAGGGCCCTTGCGTCACGCAGCTTTGAGGTTATGAGTACATTATATATATATATATATATATATATATATATATATATATATATATATATATATATATATATATATATATATACAGTATATATATATATATATATATATATATATACAGTATATATATATGTAGATATGTGTGAATTATTATGATTATGTAATTTTGAGGACTAATGTTTGTGAAGCCAGTTAAATAAATTTTATTTTGCCACTAAAGTATTTCCGGTGACGATTTGCTTACATATTGTGGCATTAGGCAAGGAAATAATTGAGATTATTATTTAATTATAAATAGTTAACCGTACATGGCCGTATGTGCTGTGACACCAAGGCATGATAAAATAGATAAGTTGTTATTAAGCATGTTAATTCAGTTTGAGCATATAATGTCGAACGACGTAGACGGTATAGTCAAGGTCAGTTTAGGGGTGTCATAATAAATAAATCAGGATGACAGTTTAGCGAAACAGATTTCAGGTTTTGACGAAAATAAATATTGTTTTTACAGCCATACTGTATTTAATCAGTTCATCGTATGGAGAAGGCGGGGTTGCTGCCTCTCTCTCTCTCTCTCTCTCTCTCTCTCTCTCCTCTCTTCTCTCTCTCTCTCTCTCTCTTCCCCCTCTCTCTCCCCTCTTCCCCCTCTCCCCTTCTCTCTCCCCTCTTCCCCCTTCTCTCCCCCTCTTCCCCCTCTCTCTCCCCTCTTCCCCTTTTCTCTCCCTTCCCCCCTCTCTCTCTCTCTCTCTCTCTCTCTCTCTCTCTCTCTCTCTCTCTCTCTCTCTCTCTCTCTCTCTTCCCCCACTCTCCCTCTCTCTCCCTCTCCCCCTCTCCCTCTCCTCTCTCCCCTCTCTCTCTCTCTCTCTCTCTCTCTCTCTCTCTCTCTCTCTCTCTCTCTCTCTCTCTCTCTCTCTCTCTTCTGAAGGCATTCGAACGTTTCACCTGTTGCACAGCCCATAGGAATGTTCCAGGTGAGAAGGTGAAGATGGAGGTGTTTCCAGGCGATGCTTCTTAACGGGTGATGCCTTTTTGACGTTCTGTGCTGCGAAATGTCCCAGGGGTTTTGGCGGTTATGTTTTCTTTATTATTTACTTTCCTTTCTTCATAAATTGAGGGTTTTCAGAGTGTGTTATGTGTGAATACTTGCACATTTTGTATAATAATAATAATAATAATAATAATAATAATAATAATAATAATAATAATAATAATAATAATAATAACTATGATATTTTGGCTGCCGTTACCGTTGCTTCTGTATCTTAAATTCATGTGCTTGTTGGCTTTAATATTTGTATATTTTTATGCACTGATGGATGGGCAGCCTCAGTGCCCTTCTTGAAAGAAGGCGCAAAGAAAATATGAACGTAAGGAAGAAGGAAAAATGATTTAACTCTGGAGAAAGCGCTAGGCTGGCTTCTTGAAGGGCAAGGGGTTACAAGCGAACGAAAATGGTTGCATTTGCTTGCACATATAACGTAACATTTTTCTATCACGTGTGCACACGACGTATAGCCAACACACACACACACACACACACACACACACATATATATATATATATATATATATATATATATATATATATATATTGTGTATATAAATGTATGTGTATATATATATATGTATATATATAATTACACATATTTTTATCCATTCTATAATTTTTTTATTTTAATCAAGTAATCTAGTTTGACCATAGTGTTATTTTATTTCCAGTATATATTCAACTTTTTCATTTGGATTCGTGTGAATGTTCTATCGTTGATATAATGTTTGTAACGTTGTTAGAAACATGTGATAAGCTCAAATTGTAGGGATTTCAGTTTGTATAGTTTCGACCTGTGTATATGTAGATGTGCTTCATACATATGCTTATGCGTAAAATTTTATTTTTTGCCTTTGTGTACTTGTTTGCAAATGCACACGCATAGCTGAAGATTTTTGAGAGATAGATAGAAAGTATTATATATATAAATGTCTATATAGCCTCCATATATATATATATATATATATATATATATATATATATATATATATATATATATATATATATATATATATATATATATATATATATATATATATGATGTATATAATATATATATTTATTTTATTAATTAGGCAACAAAAAGGCTTTAGTTAAAAATGTTCGGATTTAGTGCATTTTGTAATTTAGGCACATCATGGGTGTTCCCGTGATATTCTTTCCGTTATACAGGACTTACCTTGTACAGTTTGCTCTTTGGCAGTTCCTATGAAATCGTATGACCAGTTCATGCGCTTACCGTTGTCATCGGCAACTGTTGCAATCGATAATGCCTTGCATGTCCCGGGACGTATCGTGCATTTCTTAACAGAACTTGGGAGCTTGTTCTCCCAATATCGAGTGACGGGACGGACTGTATTGTACTTGTTTCAGGGGATTAGATGGCCAGCTTATTCGAGATAGAATGAAGCCAGTTTCTGGGTGCATGTTGAGACATTTTATTTTATTCAAAGGCTCATGGAACGGGCAGCCCCCAGTGCCCTTACGTAGCCAGGCCCGACGATAATATAAAAAATAGGAAGAAGAAAAGATGGTGGGACTTCACTCCCTAACGAAGTGATATTAGTATTTATTGTTATCTAGAACATGAACCCTATTTCATATGGAACAAGCCCACAGGGACCATTGACTCGAAATTCAATCTTTCAACGAATATGGTGATCATTTGAGAGAAGTAGCAGTAAGCAATGGGAAATATAGAGAGAGAGATCAGTTATTAGTAAAGAAAAAAATAAATTAAATTAATAAATAAATCAATAAAAATATGAAATTAATTTTTAAAATACAAGAATTGTTTTAGGGTAAAAGTGATAGATCTTGAAAGATGGAAAGTTATATGAGTCGGAGAAACGAAAGTAGGAAGAAAGTTCAAAAGTTTAGAAGGACATTTTCCGTGATAGGAGGAAGAGAACTAACAAACAGTTTCGGTCAAAAGTCCGGCGACACTCGTTTAGGTGACCTCAAATATCGGCCCTGGGTAAACCCGCTGCACTTTCCACTGAGTGAAAGCAATGACTTGTGAGTTTTTGCTGACTTTTGAATCTGACTATGCATTGTAAGGTGAAAGAGACGCATTTGAACTCGTTAAAATTGGTCAACTTTAATGAGAATTCACACGAGAAGAATGATTTAAGCTCTTTCTATATATAAAGTCAATTGTATGAATTATCTTGCTGCTAGTTATCGTTTTATCTCATTTTTCGATAACTTAGGTGTTGTTCTGACAGTTAAAAAATACAAAAAGAAGTTTTAAAATGGACATCAAGGACAACGTTGTAAGAGATTTGATTTGCTTGACCTTAGCCTTGAACTATAGATTTATCTATTTATATGTATTTTGTTCGTGCATAAGGCTATACTGAATATTTAAAAAGAAAATCAAATTTCTGTACAGGAGAGAGCACCCTTGATTTTGCTACCAAGGTATTTCCATGTTCCAGGTACATAACGCAGAGAGGACTTACATTCATCTGGTTTTAGTTCAGTTTTGAGTTTGCTCTTCCATCACTCAGCCTGGAACTTCCGGCTGTCATCTTTTCTGCAGTATTTGTAGAACGCTGACTATCTAATATCCAGTGTTATATGATGTTATTACACTCCGTAACTTGAAAGCCTCTCACCTTTTGAAGTTTGTTCTTTATGCATTAGAAAGATTTGCTGAAGCCCTTTGTGCGATGTGGATGAAATATGGGAGGAAGTGGAATTAGATGCAAGGAAAAAAAGTGATCGAGTTTTCTCGATATTATTCGATTCAGGATCCCGGTGGCACTGAATATTAATTTGCATTGGATCTGGGTAGGAGATATTAGTTTGATGATGAAATTGTAACGTACAGAATCTCTTATGTAGGTTGATCTATCCAGCGACCCTTCAGATTTTAGATCATTCATTCAAGTTCAGATTTTTTTTGTAATAACCAGTGAAAATGCCATCTCTGATTGAAATTTTGGAAGAGATCTTTCAAGCTTCATTCGAGTTCGGGGCTCTTTGAGCTCGTTTCAATTTGGATTTTTTTTTTATGAAATTAACTTATTTTCTTACAGTTTTCTTTTGTTCATGACATTTTGAATTTTGGTAGTTGTAGTTTTCTGTCAAAGAAAACTATTGAGATGGTTTTTTGTCTGCCCGTCCGCCCTCAGATCTTAAAAACTACCAAGGCAAGAGGGCTGCAATCATCAATCATACCAAATTGCAGCCCTCTAGCGTCAGTAGTTTTTATTTTATTTAAGGTTAAAGTTAGCCATGATCGTGCGTCTGGCACCGCTTTAGGTGCCAACAACACAGGCCACCACCGGGCTGTGGCTGAAAGTTTCATGGGCTGTGGCAGAGCGTTTCATACAGCATTATACGCTGTACAGAAAACTCGATTGCGCCGAAGAAACTTCGGCTCATTTTTGTACTTGTTAATATCAGTAATTTTCTGACGTCCATGCAAAACTTTGCAGGTTTCCTTTATAATATTATCGCCTCTTTCCGACAATAAGTAGGAGCTACCTATAGTGTTTTACAGTTACTCTTGACAGCCAATTAGGAATATGCCTTACAGTTTCTGATATGTAAATTTAATAGTAAACTGTTCACCGAGTGGGTGTAAAGGAATATGATATAATGCATAACTGAAAGTCAGTATTTCAAAGGTTGCACCCCCTGGCTGCCATTAATATTCATGCCGTGGTTATAATTTTTATCCCAGTCGCTGTGACTCATATTACGTCTGGAAAAAGGGGACAGAATCTTTGGTTGGAGATGGCCACATTCTGAGACTGAGGATGGGTAAATCTGAATCTGAAAATGGGAAGAATTTGAGACTGAAAATTGGGCAGAAACTGAGAATAAAATGGACAGAATCTGAGACTTAAAATGGGCAAATCTGAGACTTAAAATGGGCAAATCTGAGTCTGAAAATGGGCAGAGTTTGAGACTAAAAATGGGCAGATTCTGATATTAAAATGGGCAGAATTTGGGACTTAAAATGGGCAAATCTTCGACTGAAAATGGTCAGTTTATGAGGTAGGAAAAAGTAATTGTCTAGGTTAGAAAATAATTAGAATCTGAGGCTAAAGTTGACTAGATTATGAGATTGAAAAATGTTCAGAATGTAAAATCAAAACAATAATTTTTTATTTAAAGAGTTTTGTACCTTCATGTGTATTTAAAATAGTCGCAGTATGAAGCCCGAAATGGTCTGTTTCTAAAATTGAAGGACATTGTGTCATTGTAAACTGGAATCGGAATAATAATCTAAGAACGACAATAGTCAAATAATGATACTGATAATGGACAGTCTGAAACCGATTTCTGAATATTACAGTAGCAATGAAAAGTCTGAAATGGTTTTGGTACAACTTATGGATTATTACGCTCTCTCTCTCTCTCTCTCTCTCTCTCTCTCTCTCTCTCTCTCTCTCTCTCTCTCTCTCTCTGATTGATTACGTGTACTGTTAATTCGTAAGCGTAGACTAATATTTGCCAATGCTTATTGTATATTTGTATGTGCAAACTTTCACTTGCAGTAGACCATAAAAACCATTTGCTTATACGAAGAAAGCTTCGGTGGAGTGGAAAGTCTATATTGAAATAAAAAGAAAGTGATAATAGAACTAACAAAATAAATAACAGAATCAAAGGAAAATCAACAATTAAATTAATACATACATTCTTGATTGGCAATTGAGTTCCGACATGTTTTAGCTTTTCCTAAAAAATCCATTTATCAGTCATGTAAATCTTGATATTTTATTAAATTCACTTACTTTATAAGCCGCAAAATGTCATGCCACTGGTTACGAAAATCTTCGTTCGTTTCCTAATTTCTCTCGTGCATTATTCAACTTGAAAGTTCAGTATTTCTACATCTGTTAGTTCTGGTCTGTTGAACTTTGTTTTGCAAGCCAGTGGCCTTTTAGGTACATAATAATAATAATAATAATAATAATAATAATAATAATAATAATAATAATAATAATAATAATATAGTAATAATAACAATTAGGTATTTTAACACATTTTTCTACGTACATCCTTTGAAATTTTGCTCTCCAGATGTCAATGGAAAAATTGTTTTGAACGTCAGAATTAAATATTAGTATATATATATATATATATATATATATATATATATATATATATATATATATATATATAATATATATATATATATATGATGTCTAAGTTTTATGGGAAAAACATTGAAAGTAATTAAAGCATTGCTTAGAGCCATGCTTTCTTCATTGTTCTAATATATATATATATATATATATATATATATATATATATATATATTATTGTTATATATATATATATATATATATATATGTCTAAGTTTGGCGGGAAAAACATTGAAAGTAATTAAAGCATTGCCTAAAGCCATGCTTGCTTCATTGCCTAATGGTATT
>NC_089741.1:54699357-54769357 GCF_040412425.1 Macrobrachium rosenbergii
AATAAAAAATAATTCATGTCCCGAGTATAAGCATTTGGAATTATTCTAAATAACGACAGTAATGAAAAATTATTGGTATTAACGTTTACCGCAATTCATTGTCATAATAACAGTTGAAACTCTCAGTACAAGCATTCGCTGCTTTTCCTAGAAAGTAAACGAACCGCGCTTTAGGAGAGAGAGACAGCTCGTCACAGGGAGCCCTCTCGTCTCTGAGCCCTGCATCATCATTGTCCTTTGTTGTCGTTTTGTGGTCGTTCCGAAAATATTTATTGCTCTGCTTGGCCTCGATTTATCGCTCTCTCTCCTCCTTGTTCTCTCTCTCTCTCTCTCTCTCTCTCTCTCTCTCTCTCTCTCTCTCTCTCTCTCTCTCAGTCGTTAGTTCTTTGTGCCACCTCTCTCTCTTCCAGTCGCTAGCTCATCTCTCTCTCTCTCTCTCTCTCTCTCTATTTTCCATTCGTTAGTTCATAGTGTCTCTCTCTCTCTCTCTCTCTCTCTCTTCCATTCGTTAGTTCATAATTTTCCATTCGTTAGTTCATAGTGTGCTCCTCTCTGGTTGTCATCTGTTAGGATTTTCAGTGCCCCCTCTCTCTCCCAGTCGTGAGTTCTTTTTGTGCCACTCTCTCTTCCAGTCGCTAGTTCTTGTACCTCTCTCTCTCTCTCTCTCTCTCTCTCTCTCTCTCTCTCTCTCTCTCTCTCTCTCTTTCGTTAGTTCATAGTGCCTCTCTCTCTCTCATTCGTTGGTTCATAGTGCCTCCCTCTCTCTCTCTCATTCGTTAGTTCATAGTGCTCTCTCTCTCTCTCTCTCTCTCTCTCTCTCTCTCTCTCTCTCTCTCTCTCTCTCGTTAGTTCATAGTGCCTCTCTCTTCCAGTCATTAGTTCTCTCTCTCTCTCTTCCAGTCGTTAGTTCTTGGAGCTTCTATGACCAGATGCTTGCCACATATCATCGCTTCATTGTTGTGCTCCCCCGACGACGTCTTATGCGTCCTTTGAGATGAATCTGACTTCCTCTGTAGCAGAACTTTTCCCATTCTCTCCTCTCTCTCTCTCTCTCTCTGGTCTCTCCCATTCTACCTCTCTTCTCTGTTCTGGTCTTCCCAACGCATTTCTTGTTCTTTCTCCAACGCATTTCTTAGCACCTACTCTTTGTAACTTGATTACCTCTCTCTCTCTCTCATCTTTTCTATTCTATAAATTTCTTATTTTTTCTGTTTTCTATTCGCTCTTAATTCCGTATATGCTCTCTCTCTCTCTCTCCTCTCTCTCTCTCTCTCTCTCTCTCTCTCTCTCTTCTCTCTCTCTCTCTCTCCAGCCTTTGCAAAGACTCAGTTTCCCCTGATCCCCAGACGCGCAGCGACCCGGACCTCGAGATGAGATGCAAAGAGAGTGACAGACTGAGTTGTGGATCTGTTTGTGTTAGAGAGAGAGGGAGAGGTAAAGAGAGAGAAAGAGGAAAGAGGTTGGGAGAACTAAGAGAGAGAGAGAGAGAGAATATTTTGCTGTAGAGAGAATACAGAGCCAGGGAGACTAGTAAACAGGAAAAGATAAAGAGAAATTTGTAGAATAAAGAGAGAGAGAGAGAGAGAGAGAGAGAGAGAGAGAGAGAGAGAGAGAGAGAGAGAGAGAGAGAGAGAGAAGAAATTGCTGTAGAGAGAGAGTACAGAACTATGGAGAATAGTAAACAGAAAAAGATAATGAGATATTTGTAGAATTTGGAAGTTGAGAGAGAGAGAGAGAGAGAGAGAGAGAGAGAGAGAGAGAGAGAGAGAGAGAGAGAGAGAGAGAGAGAGGAAAGGTAAAGCGTTTTGGAACGGAGTTGGTGGAGGGCGCTGGGGCGAAGCTATTGATGAATAGAATGAGACGGATCCAGCAGGAAATTGAGTGAAAATAAGGCCCGTGTTGAGATGAAGGGATTGGATAGAGGCAGGGGGTCGATGAGTGCAGGGGAATGATGATGAGCGTCCAATGTGATGGTGGTGATGATGATGATGATGGTGATGATGTTTTGTTTCCATAGGCTGAGAAGGGTCGGCTGGTTTTGGTGCCAGTTGGAAGGCTCTAGTTGAGTCTTTGATCTGTTTAGTTGAAGCCTCTGTTTCTACCTTCATTCATGATCGTAGGTTGCAGTGTTGTTCTTTATTATATTCAGAAGAATTACAGGTATAATAACGATGATACTTCTACTACTAGTTATAATAGTCATGGCAGATCACAGTTACTGTACTTGTTCCCAACATTCCCAAAATTTTCTCATTGTCATGATAAAAACATTTAAAAACAGATCATTACTCCAGAGAAATCTTTTTGATTTATGCGGCAAAAACAGAAATACATTTTGTAAGAAATACTTTGCTATTCAACTTTATCTGTAATACAAACAAAGATGGTAATAGTTCAGTGGGTTCCGTTCTCAGCTGGCACTCGGCTGGCCGCGAGTTCGAATCTCCGACCGACCAGTGAAGAATAAGAGAATTTATTTCTGGTGATAGAAATTCATTTCTCTTCTATAATGTGGTTCCTGATTCCACAATAAGTTGTATGTCCGTTGCTAGGGTAACCAATTGGTTCTTTAGCCACGGTAAAATAAATCTAATCCTTCAGGCCAGCCCTAGGAGAGCTGTTAATCAGCTCAGTGGTCTGGTTAAACTAAGGTATACTTAACTTTAATTCAGTAAATAGTAGTGGGACCTTTGAAAAATATTTAACTTCCCAATACTTCTCTACATCATTCTCTTATTATCCCCCCCCCCCCTCTTTATAACTCCATGAACACCACTTTGAACTTAAAGAACATGGGAACTTTTTTTTGTAAGGGCTATGATGGCAAACAGAAAAGTAGTTGTTGTGTTCCCCCAGTTCTTTGCTAGACTGAGGCTCCTTTCACTCGCTAAATTAGCAGAAGTTGATAATGATAATAAAAGGTAACATCCACAGTAGTATTTTTAATTTTATTATTCGTCCCCGTAGAGGGGATTTAATGTCTTCAGTGCACCTCTTGCGGTGTACTGTAGGCATTGTTTAAGGATCTTTGTAACGTCTCTTCGGTCCCTAGCTACAACCCCTTTCATTCCTTTTACTGTGCCTTCGTTCATAGTCTCTTCCATCTTACTTTACACCCTCTTCTAACAACTTTTAGACAGTGTAAATGCGAGGTTTTCCTCCTGTTACACCTTTCAAACCTCCTTACTGTCAGTTTCCCTTTCAGCGCTGAATGACCTCATAGGTCAAAGCGGTTGGCCTTTGGCTTAAATTCTGTATCTTATTGTATTTAATTATCCGTGATATATAATATAATAATAATTTTGTTCTGCCAGACCTTCTCCACGTCGTAAAGATGCCTTTGGTACCGCATAAAAGCTGAACGTAGGAACGGAAGAAGTTATTTGGGTGATGCCAGATACTTTTAAAAAGTTTCTCTAGTTCACTGGTGTTGTATAACTTGGCTTTCTGTGGTGAGCGTCAGAATGACACTCCGAAGAGGAGGGAAGAGAGTGAAACCAGAAGGTGAAACGAGGGGGATTTTGCTTTAATTTTATGTTAAGTGGAATCAGGGGAAAAAAGTTGTGAGAATAGAACGAAAATTTTAGGTAATTATTATATTTGTCGTGTGACTTTCTATACAGTTGATGCTGTTGCCGTGGTAATTTCCATACAGAGGAAGGTTCTACCATGGTCATTTCCATACAAGAGAAGGTCATGCCATGATAAATTTCATTCAAAGGAAGGTTCTACCATAGTAATTTCCATACAAAGGAAGGTTCCGCCTCATGGTAACTTCAGTACAAAAGTCAAGAGCTACCATAGTATTTCTATACAACGCAAGGTTTCACCTTAGTAATTTCCATATAAGGAAAGGTATGATGATTTCCATGCAAAAGAAGGTTCTCCCATGGTAATTTCCATACAAATGAAGGTTCTGTCTACCCTAGTCATTTCCATACAAAGGAAGGTTCTGCCATATGGCAATTTCAGTACAAAAGAAAACTGCTACCACGGGTAATTTCCATGCAAAGCAAGGTTCTGTCATACTTATTTCCATACAAGAGAGGGTTCTACCATGGTAATTTCCCTACAAATGAAGGTTATGACAGGTAAATTTCATACAAAGGGAGGTTTTTTCCAAGATAAATTCCATAAGGAAGGTTGTACCGTAGTAGTTAATACCATTAATAAAGAAGATTCAACATTTCATTACAAAGGAAAGTTCCAATTTATGATAATTTTTCTACGAAACACCAAGTTCTCTCATATTCATAGCCATGCAATTTGGTCCTAACGGGGAAATTCCTAAATAAGGAATGAATTTGTCTCAGGAATTTGCATACAAGGGATGGTTTTCCTTCGGAATTTCTGAATAATGAATGGTTTTGTGACCGAAAGTTCCACAAAAAGGATTTTTCTGCTGCGAATTTCCACAGAAGGAATTTTTCGGCTGCAAATTTCCACAAAAGGAATTTTCTTCACCAAGATTCCACAAGAGGAATTTTCTCAGAACTTCCATATGAATTTTCTGCATGAATTTCCACAAAAGGATTTTCTCTGCTGCGAATTTCCACAAAAGGAATTTTTCTGCTGCGAATTTCTACATGAGAAATTTTTCTGCTGCAAATTTCCTCAAAAGGAATTTTTCTGCTGCGAATTTCCACAAAAGGAATTTTTCTGCTGCAAATTTCCACAAAAGGAATTTTTCTGCTGCGAATTTCTACAAGAGAAATTTCTCTGCTGCGAATTTCCACAAAAGGAATTTTTCTGCTGCGAATTTACCCAAGAGGAATTTTTCTGCTGCTAATTTCCACAAGAGGAATTTTTCTGCCGCGAATTTCCACAAAAGTAATTTTTCTGTTGCGGATTTCCACAAAAGGAAATTTTCTGCTGCGAATTTCCACAAAAGGAATTTTCCTGATGCGAATTTCCACAAAGGAATTTTTCTGCTGAATTACCACAGAGGAATTTTCTGCATGGAATTACCGCAAAGAATTTTCTGCGTGAATTTCTACAAGAGAAATTTTCTTTTTCCACAAAGGGAATTTTCTGCGAATTTCCATTAAAAGGAATTTTCTGCTGAATTTCCACAGAGGAATTTTTCTGCTTTTAAACAAAGTAGTTTTCTTCGAATTTAAGAGAATTTTTCTGCTGCGGATTTCCACAAAGCAGTTTTTCTGTTGGATTTCCACAAAAGGAATTTTTCTTGCGGTTCCACAAGTAGTTTTCTGTTCATTTCCAAAAGGAATTTTTCTGCTGTGATTTTCCACAAAGGAATTTTTCTGTTGGATTTCCACAAATAGTTTTTCTGTTGTGAGTTTCCACAAAAGGAATTTTTTCTGTTATGGATTTTCCACAAAAGGAATTTCTGCTTATGATTTCACAAAGGGGAATTTTTCTGTTATGGATTTCCACAAAGGAATTTTTCTGCTGCGGATTTCAACAAAAGGAATTTTTCTGTTGCGGATTTCCACAAAGGAATTTTTCTGCCGTGATTTCCACAAAGTTGAATTTCTGCTGCGGTTTCCACCAGAAGAATTTTCGGATTTCACACAGAAGGAATTTTCTGCTGGATTTCACAAAAGGAATTCTTCTGCCGCGTGGATTTTCCACAAAAGGAATTTTTTCTGCTGGGCGATTTCAATAAAAGGAATTTTCTGCCATGGATTTCCACAAAAGAATTTTTCTGCTGCGGATTTTCACAAAGGAATTTTTTTGCAGGGATTTTCCACAAAGGAATTTTTTTCTGATTTCCAGTTAATTTTTCCACAAAGAATTTTTCTGTTGTGATTTCTTGGCACAGTGCTGAATTTCTCTGTGTAATTTCCACAAAGGAATTTCTGCTGCGAATTTCCATCAAAGGAATTTTTCTGCTGCGATTTCACTGTTAGCAATTTTCTGCTGCAAATTTCCACAAAAGGAATTTTTCTGCCGTAGGAATTTAAGTTATGAGGGATGGTTCTGTCTTGGAAATTACTTTAAAAGGGATGGGTCTGTCTAGCGAACATCATTGTAAGGCCTAGACCTGTTGTGTAAGAGTTTCCATACAGGGGATGATTCTGCCATGGGAATTTCCATGCAAAGGGTGGTTCTGCAATGGGAATTTCCTTGCAAGGGGCTGGTACTATCATAGGATTTTCCATACAAGGAATTTCCAAAGAAGGGACGATTCTTTCATAGGACCTTCCATTTGACGGATGGTTCTGCCATGTGAGTCTCCCTACAAGGGATAATCAGTTATAAGAACTAAGAATACGAGGTCTTTCTACCATAGTTGAAACATTAGCGATGTTACTGCAATCTTTAAAAAAAAATGTTTTTGAGAATGGATTATAGGTGGCTTGACAGTAAAAATCACTAATGAAAGGGAAGGTTCTCTCTCTCTCTCTCTCTCTCTCTCTCTCTCTCTCTCTCTCTCTCTCTCTCTATAACATATATATATATATATATATATATATATATATATATATATATATATATATATATGTGTGTGTAGTGTGTGTGTGTGTGTATAGATATACACATATGGTAGTTTCACTGAAAAAATCACACAGTACACAAACGGACCAACGTATAAAAATTAATTCTATTTTAACCTGACCATTTGCCCAAGATTTAAGTCAGCTTTAAGTATTTCAAAGATGTTAAAGGATGTGCTACTTTCTTCCGTAACGAAACCGAAACAGTAACGACGAGGCCAGGGTACCTTCGTGTGAATTATCTAAAGCATCATGTTTAGGGTAATAATGAACGCACTGGCGACGTGCTTATATTGTGTCAGTAATCACGAAAACATAAGATGTGAAAAGTCTGGTTAAGCCAGTTAAAGAATTCTTCTTTTCAACGATGGTTTTTTCCCCATTTTTTTGTATGGGGTGGCACGATGCCTTTTGAAGGACTTTGATTTGCTTTGGGGCAGACCGTAGTCTCTGTCGGCTGCCCTGCGACACCTCTTAGACCCCGTTAGTACTGTACTGTACATGTATCCAAAAATAACTTAGCTCCCTTCTCAGCAGCGAGGAGAAAGTTGAGCGGTTAGGTCGATAGTTCAAGATCTTTTCCCTTAACTGGCTTTACCAGACTTTTTCAAATCTTGTCGTTTTGTGTTTACTAATAAAATATCAGCATTACGTTCATTGCCCTAACCTGATTCTTTACGTCGAAGAATACTTTAAATACTTTAAAAAGAAAATGTTTATGTTTTTTCACTTTGGTTGTTTTGATCAGTCCACGTGGAGCCGTATGTCTATTCTACACGGTTCAGCTTTGTGATTTTAGAAATATATCGACTATTACGCTTTATGTTAGCGTTTGTAGTTTGACAGTTTACCAAGAGCTAAGTACTTTGTCAAATTAGTAGTTGTATTCTTCCGTATGTTTATTTTAGTTCAAAAAATAAAAATAAAGAGAGAGAGAGAGAGAGATGTGTTTGTATTTAGATATTGAATCAAATAGTTATGGGTACGATTTGCTAAGCAAAATCTAAGGATCAGTTAGTCCCTGTAAGAATTATATTTTTATCCGCTTAGAAAATTTCTTGAAAACCCCCCGCTTTTCCGTTCTTTCAGTTATTATGTAAAATATATATACACACCCACACATATATATATACACACATACTATACATACTTTTAGCCAACCAACCTTCACTGCCCGTGAAAACTGAATGACAACAGTTAAGCTCTCTCTCTCTCTCTCTCTCTTTCTCTCTCTCAACTCTACTCTCTGTTAAGATAGTTGCTTTAATTCACATTGCCCAGCATTTTGACATTTTATATTTCCACCCCTTCTAAACTCCCCATTCCTATCAGGCTGAACTTTGGACTTAAAGTGCATCCGAGTGTCACCGTTCATCTCTGGCAACCACCAAAACCATGGATTAGACACTAATATTTGTCGTTTTCTGGTTATTTTACACGTCACCCCTCTTCCCACCACCACTCTTTTGGTGCTAGTGATGTCTCACCCTCTCCACGGTACCTCTTTTTCTAGTTAGTAAGTCATATAGCATACTGAAATGAGGCATGATAAATTCAGAGGTTTATTTAATTCACTAAGTCTGCAGAACCAGCTCTGTTCAGGGAATCCCTTCCACCCCACCCCATTTGGTGCCTCTTGGTTGCTAGTGATGTTCCCCACTGTGATTTCTAGATAGTGTGTCAAATGTGTTCCAAGTCTGGTTGAAATTGCTCAATGCGTTTGAGTTATACTGGAACAGACAGACACACACATGTAATTCCATTTATATACAGTATATATAAAGGTTAGATGTGAATACTATATCACCACGAGCATAGTGATCCAATCAAGTCCAGGTCATTCCCCTGATTATGACAAGACTAATCTCGTTACAAATAAAGAATTGTGATACAAGTTCACCAACGTATGACTTGCATAGTTACCGAGCAAGTCTATTAATGGACAGATTTTCTGTCTCTCTCTCCCATTTGAAATATTCAGACCTCCCCTTGTATTTCCTAATTTAAAAGCCAGGGTCCTCGGAACTGTTAATGGAAAGGAAAGGCCGAGTTGCCCCCGAACTGTTGCAGCAGAAGCTCTCGAGTGATGGCGACAGCTGTGGCCTGAAGAGTCCCTTTTTGTCGTACTTACTCGAGATGTTTTGACTTTGAACTTTATTTTTACTTTAAAGCCATACTCTTATCTTATATTTTGGTGCATAGGTTTCACATTCCTTTGTTGTATTTTGGTACTTTATTTTCACATTTTAATCTTATATTTTGGTGCATAGGTTTCACATTCCTTTGTTGTATTTTGGTACTTTAGTTTTACATTCTTATCTTATATTTTGGTATTTTGGTTTCACATTCCTTTGTTGTATTTTGGTACTTTACTTTCACATTCTTATCTTATATTTTGGTACTTTGGTTTCACATTCCTTTGTTGTATTTTAGTACTTTACTTTCACATTCGTATCTTACATTTTGGTACTTTGCTTTCACATTCCTTTGTTGTATGTTGGCACTTCAGTTTCACATTCTTATCTTATATTGCGGTACATTCTTATCTTATATTTTGGTACTTTGGTTTCACACTGTTGTCTTATATTTTGGTATATTAGTTTCACATTCTTGTTTTATATTTTTTGGTGCTTTAGTTTCACATTCTTATCTTCTGTTTTGGTACTTCAGTTTCACATTCTTATCTTCAATTTTTAGTGTTTTAGTTTCACACTTAACTTAAATTTTGGTACTTTAGTTTCACATTCTTATCTTCTACTTTTGTAATTTAGTTTCACATTCTTATCTTCTGGTTCTTTAGTTTTACACTCTTTATCTTATGTTTTGGTACTTAAGTTTCACTCTCTTATATTTTAGTTTCATATCCTTATATTTTAGCTTCACATTGTTATCCTGTACTTTAGTTTCACGTTCTTATCTTATATTTTGTTTTCACATTCTTATATTTTAATTTCACATTCTTATCTTATAATTTGGTACTCTAGCTTCATCTCCTTCATAAGGAGTAACCGATTTACGCGCTTGGGTGTGGATGTATTTGTGCAGTTTATATGGCACACCGTCCTCTAATCATCAGTATTCGAATAATTATCGAAAAATAACATCGTGAAAGGGGATCCATCTCCTCATTCGGCTTTGAAGAGGAATCAACAAATAAAGCAGGGGAAAGAAAGGGTCCGTAAAGCGTACAGAAACGGGTTTGGGGAAAGCTCCGTTCCAGCAGGAATGAGAAGGGTGAGCACCAAGGTGGAAAAGTGACTATTCTTTACTGGAAGGTGTTTTGGCGTATTTGTAAGAGGGTGACTGTGCGGTGCCGGCTGCTTCGTCAGTGAGCGGTATGGGATTAGTTTTTTTTATTTATTTATCAGGAGTTTTTGTTACTTGCAAGCTGTATTTGTGAAATTTGCTTATAATAACAATACTATCAGAATGTGATCATATATACTGTTGCTTTGGCTTTGGCATGTGCAACAAAGTTATGTTAATATTTATACTATGTATTTGTGGTCTTCGAGAACTGCTGTGGGCAAACGGCCAGATAATTTGTGCCTAACGCAGTTGTACAGTGCATCAGTTGGCTGAGTGTATACACTATATACTCTATATACTGTATATACGGTGTGTATGTATGTTTGTATGTGTTTAGGTATATATTCACTCATACTGCATTTTACTTTCTGTGCATGAAGCCTTTCATTTGTAGTCTGAACTATTTATACGTCATTTATATAAATGCGATGGAAAATCACAAAAAGAATAAAATGCTTGTGCCCTGCAACTGTTCATCTGTGTAACGATTGGATATTTCTTTAAATAATCTCACCAAGTTATTTTTCACCCCTCGTTAATCTTAGGTAAAAAGTTTGCAGTTTCATTTCCTTGTGGAGTAGCTCTTTATTAAAAGTATCGTGAGGTCTAAAATATTGTTATTACCCACCGTGAACACGTGTTGTTATGGAGAGAAAAATGAGAAAATCACGAACTTGCCTAGCAAGCTACCATTAGAAAAAAGTGCCTATTTGTATAAAACTGTAAAGTAGGCAAATATAAATATATATAATATATATATATATATATATATATATATATATATATATATAATAACATAATATATATAGATATATATATATATATATATATATATATATAATTACTGAATAAGTTATATGTATTGGCATTTGTCATGAGATGGCATCCAAGAATTTTATGCATTTTATCTGTTGATGTTTTGCTGCAGGGAAATCCGTGATGTTGACATCAATGGGATGATGATGACGTTCAATCTTATCTCTCTCTCTCTCTCCTCTCTTTATCTCTCTCTCTGCCTCTCCTATATCTCTCTCTCACGTTGTATGCAGTGTTTATTTTTTTGCCTATGATTTGAGATAACTTATACTCTCATCCAGTCTACTCTCTCTCTCTCTCTCTCTCTCTCTCTCTCTCTCTCAAATTGAATGCAGTGTTTATGCTTACAATTTATTTATATTCATCCTTAGCAATGTTGTAAATATTTTGTTATTGTTAATTATGTTAATAGTATCATTATTCCTTCTGATTTGCTGTAAATTTGATCATCACCATAAAATAATGGTCGTTTATCTCTATTATTATTATTATTATTATTATTATTATTATTATTATTATTATTATTATTATTATTATTATTACTGTGACCGCTTTCTTAGAGGACCCAGAGTTCCGTCGTCATTCCAGGCCGGTCCTCTTCTCTTCTCATCTGTTTTCGGGGTACGAAAGGTCCGGGCTCGGTACGTCGGAGCCGTTATTCTCTCTCTCTCTCTCTCTCTCTCTCTCTCTCTCTCTCTCTCTCTCTCTCTCTCACACACACACATACACACACACATAGAAATATATTCATACATACATATACTGTATATACAGTATATAATAATCACACGTGCATACATCCATACTGCACATACGCACACCCATACCCACCTCTCTCTCTCTCTCTCTCTCTCTCTCTCTCTCTCTCTCTCTCTCTCTCTCTCTCTCTCAACCCAGAATATTATCTGTTGATATTATCTTTTCTTGTACATGCGGTTACGCAAGGTATACGCCTTCCTTGTTTGAAATATGTTACGGAATTTTTTTATACTCATCTGACATATACACAACTTTTTTTTTTACTGTGGTGGCTTCAGGTGTTAGTCTTCCGGTTCTCAGCGAGGCTTTTGGGGTGAGGTTGCTAGCACCACGCCTTTCCCACGAATGTTCGAGAGGCTTATGTGCAGATACGCAGATGCTTCTGATAGCTCCATCCAGTAATGAAACAGATTCATAGTTACTCCTTGGATTGAGCTGATGACTAAGTATAATGAATAGGTTTTGGCAGATATAATAATATATATATATTTCATATATATATATATATATATATATATATATATATATATATATATTACATACATACATACTACACTGTATACGCCGTGGTGATAAAAAAATTCTCTGCCTGGAAAACAGCGAGTTAATAACTTTCTAATTTGGTTCGTATCATCCTAACAAAGTAATTATCATATGGTAATCTGCAGGCAATCGTTCATGCATTATCGACTCATCAAGTGGCAACGTAATTTTATCTAATGATGAAGTGGACAATTAACTGTTGTTTTTAAATTTTTATATATATATATATATATATATATATATATATATATATATATATATATATATATATATATATATATATATATATATATATATATATTATTAACTTACATAATTATATTTTATGGTGATAAGATTGCATTTTGTACTCAGATGAATCTCTATAAAGTTTTAATGAAAATTGATGAGATGTTGACAGGGGATGGATCCAGGATGTTTTTCTGGAAGATGAATATTTTACTTGATGTTGGATGTGGAGCAAAAAGGTTAAAAAAACATAAGGGGTAGCATTGCAAGTTTTTGGGATGATAATTTTTAAAATTATAGTTAGATCATGCTAAAAATTTGCTAAGTTGTGTCAGAATGAGGAATAAATTAGCCTGGAGAGAGATTTGTTTTATATATATATATATATATATATATATATATATATATATATATATATATATATATTAATGTGTATATGTATTGTAAACTTTATGCTGGTAAGGCAAAGCTGTAACATACAGATGATTTAAAAGCTCCTTGATGTTTTGTCAAATAATGCCAAAGCGTTAAAAGATTTTCTAATATAAATTCGTTTTCACAAGAGTAAAAGTAAAAAGAGATGTAATGTGATTTCACTTAAGAAATCCCATTATTAGTGCAATTAACTTAAAGAAATCTTTGTTAATGCGGGATCTCTGTTGTTTGAGAGGAGAGTTTTATAATTCATATTATCTTGTGCGTTGACCAGTGCGTTCGTTAGAAACGGGTTGAAGATGTGCGCTTTTAAACGCGTTGGGGGTGTGGGTGGGGACAGACGGTGGCGGTGTATGGCATCTTGGCCGGATCGATGTTTGCGTCCACGGCTCCTGCGAACCACTCTTCAAATGCTCTACCTCTCTCTCTCTCTCTCTCTCTCTCTCTCTCTCTCTCTCTCTCTCTCTCTTATACCGCACGCAGCAATCTCTTCCTTCCCTCTCCCCCCCTCCCCTCCCTGATTTTCCCCTTTTCCCTGTGCCTCCCACCCCGCCGTATGCCCCTCCTTTCATATTTTCTAACTACTGTTATCCATTTTTTACTCTTCTTTCTTTCCCCCGTCTCTCTCTCCTCTCCTCTCTCTCTCTCTCTCTCTCTCTCTCTCTCTCTCTCTCTCTGGAGTTGTTTCGTTTCTTAGTGGATTTTCCCCCAAGTTTTCTTTCTTTTCTTTTTTGTTAACCATGAACTCTTGATTTGAAACTAATTTATTATGATTTTCTGTAAATCGTCCCATTGTCTTGGGAAGTCACAGATGCCATACTTGCACATAGGCCTATATATAGTCCTATATAAAGACCTATATAAAGATCTATATAAAGATCTATGGAAGGCCATGCTTAATTCGATTGTATGGGCTCTCGCTTTGCAATAAAACAAACGAATGTCACTTGAGAGCTTACGTACTTGACACCAACGCATGCAGCGTATATTCTTTCTCTTAAGATACTTTGATGTGTTTTTAGCCGGGAACTTTGCTTAATGCAATCTCTCCTCCCCTCTCTCTCTCTCTCTCTCAGATCTTTCAACTCCGTCAAAGTTTCCCTTTAATCCCGGACAAGTTGCCTCACACTTTTTAGGCGGTTGCCTTTATGGCGTTTGAGTCTCGTAGTTTGTAAAGATGTATTTTTCGCTTAAAATTAATTTATTTGATGAAGTTCATCTCCCCCGTTCGAGACATTTCCTCCTTTTAATTCCTTCTGTAGAGATCGTTCCACTTTTAAAATTAAAATTGTGTTAACCAAGGTTATATATATATATATATATATATATATATATATATATATATATATATATATATATATATATGATTTTTATGGGGACAAATTAAATAGTACATGGTGATATATATATATATATATATATATATATATAACAATATATATATATATATATATATATATATTATATATATATATATATATATATATATATATGACTGCTCTTACTGTATGCACTTACCGTATGCACAAGACAGTGGGTATGTTATCCCAAATATTTTCCAAATCGTTTTAATCAGTCGTTTACAATCGACACTCGAGAAGAGAATCCCATTGATAATTTATTACCAACTTTCGTGTAGGTCGGAAATCTTACGTAAGTATCTTGGTTTCGTCATCAAACTGAATGAATGAACAAACAAATGAATAAATAAATAAATAGAAATAAACAGTATAATTTCTAATAGGCGGGACCATCCTGCCCATTGTGGTTAGTTCCCAGTTGATTTCCTTCGCCTCTGTCGATGACCGTGGTCGTTGACTTTAGGTTTCTCTATAATCAATCGATGCTTCCTTTAGCAAAGTTTTCTTTCGTTTGGCAAGGGTTGCTTGTCCTGTCGGCCTCAGCATAAAGTTGAGGCATATTTTTACCAGTTTAGTTCGAGTGCTATTTTTAGAAAGGTTTCAGGACAGTAGTAGTGTTTTCGATTGCAACGTTGAGGGTCAATATATAACCTTAACAAAAAGCTTTAAAAAGAAGAATTGTTTGCTGAATCGAAACAGTTCTCTTAAATGTGAATTGATGTATTAGAAAAAAAACTTACGGCCTCCAGTCAAATATTTTGGAAGGATATGAAGTATGCACAAGGAAGAACGTTGTTTGATAAAGAAAAGCAATATTATTCTAGTAGGGTGACTTCTTCAGAGTACGGAGAATGAATTGGTAAAAAGCCTTTATAATGATGAAAAGATGATGAGACAATCATACTAATGGAAATATAAAAGGGAAGCGAATACGGGGCGACAAAATATTAACCAGAAAAAATATATAAATATTTGCCAAATATCATCCTTTATATAATCCCAAACCTAATTTATCTTAAACTAAACAGGCCAGTGCATTTTAGGTTGCCCTCACCTGTGACACTACTGTATATCCCTTCCAGTGGGTGAACTTAAATTCAGTATATGGCACTCTTTAAAATAACACCAGAAACCCTTATCCATGATACACAAAACAAGCAAGAGATTCACAGTAAGTGAAGCGTAATAAGGAAACTTTTTATTTTTATCACGAACATCACTCCGGGGAGCTATTTTGCCAGCTCTTCATGGGAATTTTTGTTTGGTGCGTTGTTCCTCGAAGCGGTGGTGCCCCGAGTTATTTGAGAGGTTGAAGTAATATCTTGAAATTGGAAAGGTTTGGTTTATTTTTTTTCCTGCCTGTTACCCAGAGGTTAAAGATATTGTAAATCTTATTGGTCCAGATATTCTTCAGAGGAAATATAGAAAGGTTTGCTGTACAGTTGGATTTATAATAAGTTTGCCATTTTTGTCCAATTATTCACCGTAATGAATTGGATAAGATTATTCTGAACTGACATGTTGGAAGTAAGAAGACTTACGTTGTTTCAGTATCCTACTCCAAAGAGAAAGGGTTCAAAATTTCCTGTTGCCTAAAAATGTCTTCATAAAAAAGCGACATATTATTGGAAATGAAAACCGTGGAAGTATTGATTTCCTTTTAGGATTCTGTTCCCCAAAGAAAAAAGGAAAATCTTATCGCCGCAGACTATCTTCATAGGAAATGAAATGAGGTTATTTGAAATGAAAAACCTGCGAGTAATGAATTTTTTCTTTGAGAAAGCAAAAAAAAAAAAAAAAAGGTATCTTATCTTTTGCGGCCCTTGAAATAGACAGTCTTCTCCGAGGAACCAAGTCTGTGCGTTACCTTAGGTCAAGATTTCTTGAGGAGTCTCCCGTTTGTTTGTTTGTTGTTTTCCCTCGTTTGTGAATGTTTTTGTGGTGTTTGTCTTCTGTACTGTCTACTGTACATCTTGCCGCTATATACATACACATACATACATTATATATATATATATATATATATATATATATATATATATATATATATATATATATATACAGTATATATATATATATATATACATATATATATATATATATATATATATATATACTATATATATATATATATATATATATATATATATATATATATATATATATATATATATATATATATATATATATATATATAGCCTATGTGGAAATGTGTGTGCGTGAGCGTGTGATTTGTGTGTGTGTGAGAGTAGTGTGTGCGCGTGTGGGTGTATGTATACAAACACACACACACAATATGATGATCTTTTCTTTGGAGACTTTTATAGCAAATTAAAATTTAATTTTTCTGTATAATTGTGTGCAAGATATCATCAATAATAATAATGTTGATTACTCAAGTACATTTATGTATATGTTAGCGTGTTAGCGTATACAAACCCACGTATTTTATGTATCATTGCATGTATTAATTACAACTGTAATAGCCTTTCATGGTCATTAACTGTTATTACTGTTGTTCTGGTAAGATTATTATGTATTTCACTTCAGGTCATTACCCTGCACTTAGCAGTTATTTCTCAGCCTCAAACTACCCTGATGCTCAGGCAGAGTTGTTTGCCATGGTCAACTCTGCAGTTTTAGTTTTGATGTTCTTTTCCACGAGGTTTGAAAGCGACCGATTCGCCTTAACTCTTTGCCGGGGGTTTATGGAGGACGAAGCACTTATGATGATTAACCAAGCAAAGGGGTCTGTTCCTTTTGGTATCGTGGCGAACGCAAAACTGTTGCTGAAAAGCGTTCTGCTTGGTCTTTTTATTTCCTGGAAGAGAGTTGAACGTCCCGTGGAAAACTAAAAAAGGATGGATTATGACACAATGGGGCTGCCTTTTTTTTTTTTATTTATTTTTGTATTTTTTATTTATTTATTTTTTTTTTGAGAACGCCAAATGTCTTCTCTGCTAAGAAACGCAACCGTCATCTTGGACTGTTCACTTTGTTTAAATGAAAATCGGAAAAAGGTCTCTAAAATCTTAGGTGTGTTTATAATTTTGCGAGTCAGTTTATTCAGTTGTTTACAACGAACGCAAAACGGTTGCTAAAACACACAGTGGTTGTTTACCACCGTAGAAATCGTGTTCATTATGCATAAATATGAATGGCATACTGATAAACATGGAACTATGAGTCTGACTTAACTGCTGTAGAACGGTGTTTGTGCAGCTGTTCCTAAAAATTGGTATTTTCTGCGTGAAGAACACAGCCGGCTTTCTGTCACTTGCCTCAGATTAAAAACTAGCTGAGGCTGGGTGGCTGTATGGGTGGTATGTTGATCATTCACCTCCGATCATCAAACATACCAAACTGTGTCCTCAAGCCTCAGTAGTTTTTTTTTATTTTTGGTTAAATTTAGCCATAATCGCGCGTCTGGCAACGACATAGGATAGGCCACCACCGGGCCGTGGTTAAAGTTTCATGGGCCGCTGCTCATGCATCATTATATCGAGATCATCGAAAGATAGATCTATTTTCGGTGGCCTTGATTATACACTGTACAGAAAAGTCGATTGCGCCGAAGAAACTTTGCGCTTTTTTGTTGTTTTATGATATTGAGAATTACGGAATAGCTGTTGCCCATCAAACAGCAGCAATGCGGGGTAGCAACAAAAAGCCTGAGGTTTGGGGGATGGAATGGCTTCCGAACTCAATTATATTTTTAATTTTGGAAGCTTAAAAAAACTCGAAATAATACGATTAGGCTTAAGGGATTACAGCATATTTACACTAATAGCACCAGCTGGGGATATATGACAGTCAGATTTTTGTCAGTGTGTGTGACATGCTCCAGGAAATTATCAAGTGCATAAAATATACGCACAAACTGCTTCTCCGTTTCAGTGAAGACCTTACTTGGATTGTGACGGAGGCTGTACTCTGTAACAAAAAAATTCATTGGCTGGAAAAAAATTCATCAGCGAATCGCGCTCAACCTCATAATTATGCAGTATAGTCGTTAGGCTGCCGTGCACCATGGTTTTACGTCCTCCTTGTTGCCAGTCGGTCAGAAGAGCATAGTTTCACATTTACTTTTCTCTGGTGGTAAAGAAGTAAAGTATTTATTTTTATTATGTTTTTACTGATACAGTGCATGACAGTGCGTGAGGAACCCCGCCAAGGTGCGAGTTTCGTTCCTGTTTGTAGATGAATGAACATTTGTTACTTCGTGACTTGATTCATGTAGGGTTCAGAAATAAGCGTGCGAAGATTAATGCTCCTATTTTCATTCTTTCAGAAGTCCAGTGTATTATGAGGGCATGAACAGGTAAATTCCTTGGCATTAGCTGTGATTATGCACCTTCTTGTCGGTTAACAGTTGCGGGTCGCACTCGAGTTATGAGAGAGAGAAAGAGTGAATGTCGTATCAAGGCGTTATATAACTAACAACGGAAAACTATAAGCCAGAGACAGTCCTCCACCTGAAATTTCTGGATGTTGGAACTGTTATCTCTCTCTCTCTCTCTCTCTCTCTCTCTCTCTCTCTCTCTCTCTCTCTCTCTCTCTCTCTCTCTCTCTCATCCATACATAAATATACATACATGCATACAAAAACAAATCCCCCACCAAAATCACTTTCATGTATCATAATGTTTTCAATTAACCTACCCACCACAGACTCATCATCAACATATAGTTACGGGCTGCTCGAGCGAGCCCGTGCTGGCTATGCGCCAGCTAAATCTAAAACAACAACAACATACAAACGCACGTTTTTAGGCAAAGGGGTCGGAAACCTTTTTTGCCTCTAACGGCCGAATTTCGTACTAACGAGTAAACAATGGTCAAGGTAAACATCATGAAAAAAACACGAACGTTATCCATTTACATACATATAAATATGTTTTGCCTCAAATCATTGAATATCTGTCAATAAAAAATTCAATTTAGTTTCGATTTAAGTTAGTCAAGCCATCTTTTGAAGCTATTACCAAAAACAAATCTTTAAAAGAAAAAACATGAATTGGATGCATTGGATGGTGGTGGAGTAAAAATGATAAAACAATCTAATTTTAATGAAAACGGTGGAACTTGATGCTGTTTGTTGCTTGAGAGTCCTTTAATATTAATGTTTGTTAGATTTGTGGACACCAGGATTAAGACATTGCCCAGATGAATTATCATTCAGTCTTGTTTTCAAATTTAAGTGTTCTTCATTTTTGGAAATAATTACTTTCAAGTATAGTTTTCAAATGGTTTTAAATGTTCTTCACTTTTGGACAAAATTACTTACACAGATACTTGCTGATAACATTGATGTCATATTTATGAATGACCAACTTAAATAAGGATACTTTCCATTTGAAAGAATATATTCTTGCGCATAGGGAATGTTGCCATCTCTTTATGCACTGCAATTGGTTTTTCCAGCAGCCGAGCACCCCTATTCTGCTGCTATGTCAAGCAACAGCATCTGAAACTGCTGATGATTTAATGATTTAATTCACGAAATAAGCTTGAATTTACTACCTTCACAATAATGTCCATAGCGTCCTTTCATATCCGAGGCTTTACACATAGTGCCTTTAGTGCCTTGTGATGGATAATGTAATTAACTTTTCCCAAGGGTTTTTTTTTTATCAGTGCGACGTGCTCATTACCTGTTATACCTATTAGTTTCGACGCACAAAGTTTCTTTTGTAAAACCATCATCTACAAAGCTTGAAAAATATCTTAAGTACCGCGTTCTCCATAAGAAAGAACTGTATAAAATTGCAAAACACAGAGAAAGACTGATTGATTTTTTTTACAGAGAAAGAGGCTACAATGAGAGAGAGTCTCTCTTTTCTACTCATGCTTTAGAATTCGATGAAAAACTGAGGAAATGGTGGGCGGTTTGTGGTTTACCCCCTTCGAGACCCTTTCATTTTTAATTATCATTTTAACCAGACCTTTTCTTTTTCAATTATTACCCCATTGAAACCCCTTTTTTTAATTATTATCTCATCGAAACTCCTTCGTTTTCAATTATTACCTCGTCGAAACTCCTTCGCATGTAATTATGACCTCATCGAAACTCCTTGAATTTTAATTATTACCTCATCGAGACATTTTCAATTTTGATTATTGCCTCGTCCCGACCCTTTCAATTTTAATTACGTGATAATTATGATTGGGCACATTTTGGCGGAGAGCTCACCTCCCCCCCCCTTCCCTTAGATGTCTTTCTCTCCTATTTCTCTTCCTTTATTCTGGGGGATTGGTCAAAATCTCTTCGCCGCCCAGATGTGGCCTGCTGGCCGTGGGTTCTTTTAGGTGGGATAAATAATGTATTTTCCGATTATAGTGAAAAATGACTTTCTAGCCACATATCTTTTTTAACACTTACTCGTAAGTTGAATTTTGTATATTCACATTAATGGTGATTTAATTGTAAAAAAAAAACTCCGACTCACATTGGTATGAGAGAGAGAGAGAGAGAGAGAGAGAGAGAGAGAGAGAGAGAGAGAGAGAGAGAGAGAGAGAGAGAAAATCTTCACTAGTTGAAAGGAGAAGCCGTTGTAAGAGCAGTGCAGTAGGCAAAGTACGTGAATTGCCCTCAAGAGAAATCTGAATGAACGTTAATGTCGGCAGCGAGGTATTAAAATGTGCAGATAGGAAATTGAATCAAATCTCTGTGTGGGTGTGGGTGTAGAGAGAGAGAGAGAGAGAGAGAGGAGAGAGAGAGAGAGAGAGAGAGAATCCCTTCTTTTCTTTGATGTGACGTGCAGAATGGAGGCGATCCCCTCCCCCCCTCTCCATTCACAGACTCCTTAAAGGCACTCTGCCATTCAAAAGGTGGCTGTTGCCAGACTACGGTTATAATAGCATCGAGTCGGAGGCTGTGAACGTGTGTGGGAGGAGAGGCGTTCGGGAGATGAATAGCCTTCGTGTGAGTGGTCTTTTTAAAACAGGGTTTTCTTCATTTGGGCGATTGTATCTCAGTGGATGTACTTAATTGCTAAGGATCTTTAGGATGGAAATGGTTGGTAGACCAGTGGGTGGGTCTGATGCAATCGGGAATACGTAACGTTGAGGCCTGAGAGACAGCTGACTGAACACAATTCCGTGATCTGGATATCACCCAAGAAGGAGAACTTACAGAGGAATATATCGCGCTAATCACTGACTATTTTCAGACGGGAGGTTTGTTGCGAGTAGCTGTGGGTCACAGTAAGCCTTGAGCGACTGATTTAGGAGATAACGAATACCGGAACAGGAGGAAGCGAGCGATGCTTTTGTCCGGACGCTCATTCACGGAGGAACTATCGTGGGCGTCGTCGCTTACAGGCAAACGCGAGATTTTAATCTCCCTACAAGCAGATGACGAAAGCATTACGAGCAGATTGGGGCGAAAAGTGATCGCTGCGCTACATAAAGGAAGCTTTTTGTGAAATAGGCAGGTATTTGCCATGGAGGAGGCGGCATATTATTAGCCTATGCCTTTTCCGAAAGTGTGGGTGTATTGTATGACTTGTGCGCGAGCGGGTTGGGTGGAAGGGATTAGCTGGGATGGATCGGATTGCGCTGTCATGGTCGAAGTGGTCTTACCTGGAGTCAGATTGTGCGGTAGAATTGCCAGCCTCTCTTTCCGTTTCCTTTTTCTTCTTCTTATAGATTTCACAATTGTGAGGTTTATTGTTTTCGTAATACTACTTCTGTTATTATTATTATTATTATTATTATTATTATTATTATTATTATTATTATTATTATTATTATTAGGTAATTCACAATGTTATGATTAATTTGTTGTATGTTAAAATTCCATAATAATATAAATAAATTTTACGCAATGAAATTTTATATTATTTTGGATTTTAAATGTGTAACAATTATTATTAGTGAATTTGAGCGCAAGAATCCCACCCCGTCTTTGATCGCGTGACTCCAAATTTTGATAACATCTGTTTTTGTAACTAAGTTTATCCTCTTCAGTAGCAATAAATTTTCAGTATTTTTTTTTTTATTTTTATTATATTGTTTGTCATTCTGTCGTCGACCTACTTCACAACTCTCAAAATTGTATGTTTACTTACTAATTTGATTTACGTCTGTCAGTTAGCATAAACTACACACATTAACAACACTGAGATTAATCTAGTGGATGGTGTTAGCAATTATGACTGGACGAAAGACATTATGAAAGTGTGTTGAGAAGTCAAAGCTGAGTCTTATCTAGAAAATAAATAAATAGAAAGCGAATAAATAAATAGATAATTAAATGAATGAACAGATAAATAGATAAATAAAAAAGATAGATAGATAAATATTCTAAATAAAGTCTTCGTTGACTTTCCTCGAATCATTTTTCTCCATCCTTAGGAACGGAGAAATAAATAAGTATTCTTAAGTAAATATTCTGAAGAAACTCATGGACATTCCCCGAATCATTTTTCTCCGTCCTTAGGAACGGAGAAATAAATAAATATTCGAAATAAATATTTTAAATAAAATCTTAGATGACTTTCCCAGAATCATTTTTCTCCATCCTTATGAACGGAAAAACAAATAAATATTCTAAATAAAGTCTTCGTGGACCTTCCCCGAATCATTTTTCTCCATCCTTATGAACGGAAGAACAAATAAATATTCTAAATAAAGTCTTCGTGGACCTTCCCCGAATCATTTTTCTCCATCCGTAGGACGGAATGAGTGAGTCCTTGTGACCTTGACGCAGTACTCGACGTGTTTATGTTTACATAAAAGCAGGTCGTTTGACCTTGGGAAATTAAGTGATGTTAAGTGAGATGTGGGGGTTACAAGTTTTGAGAACTTTAGACATTTCGAAAGTTCCTCTGTCATTTGATCTTTTTTAAAACTCGTTGCTCGATTTGGACTCTCTCTCTCTCTCTCTCTCTCTCTCTCTCTCTCTCTCTCTCTCTCTCTCTCTCTCTCTATATATATATATATATATATATATATATATATATTATAATATTTATGTATATGTATGTTTGCATATATACGTACACATTATGTATATGTATGTATGTACGGTATGTATGTATGTATGTGTATATATATATGTACTGTATATATAATATTGGAAAGAAATGTTAATAGTTTTTGTTTGTATGTTCTGAAGATATCTGGGAAGTTAATTGGCAGACTTCAATTAAGTTTCTGGGGGATGGTCCATGGGATAAGCAAAAATGGATTAGATTCCGAGATTAAACCGGATCTGGACGTGTCCTTTTTTTTCTTCTTCTTCTTCTTTTCGTCGGCAGAGGTATCTGCTTTGTGAATTGAAAGTTGCATTTTTGTCTTGTCTTCTATTATGAATAATAATAATAATAATAATAATAATAATAATAATAATTTCTATTTGTTATTATTATTATTATTATTATTATTATTATTATTATTATTATTATTATTATTATTATTTAGCCATACTGCACCAGTATTGGAAAGGCAGAATTCTACCAGCCCAAGAGTGGCCATTTTGAAAGCAACCGAGAACGAAAAAAGAAACACAGAAGTAAAGAATAAACCGTGAAAGCAAAATAACGAAGGAAAATAAAACGGATAAAAAATTAAAATAAAATAAATTGAAACGTGTCGTGTGAGCGCGCATCACAAAAACAGAAAACAAAAAAATTGCATCAAATTTGAATTTCTGAAGGTCCAACAGTTCAACAGCATTAGTAAGATCCTTTCATAATTAGGTCACTCGTGGAAAACAACTTGAAAAATTGTGGCATTGAACCTCACAAAAGAAAGACAAGGCTGTTGCAGTTAATTGCATATCTAAACACTGCGTGGGAAGATATGAGTGTAAGGAAGGATCAGAATTATGAAAAAAGAAAAAATTGTAAAGTATAGTGGGCTAATTAAACGACGGTGGTAGAAATTTATAGTGAGGGCTTGCATAAGGATTTTGATAAAACTCAAGTTTAATTCAACGATTTAAGATGCAATGTCACCTTGAATTTTTTTTAACAATAAACCCTTTAAATTAAAACTTCTGAAAAAATTTGAAAGTCAAAGGAGGCATCATAGCTCTTGCATTTTCATACCCCCCAAAATTTTTCAGGAATGACGTGTAATAAAGGCGTCGAACATTTAATTAAACAAGAATTTCTTCGAAGTCTTCTGCGGTATGGGTGTGCGTCCCCGCGATCAATGTGGTCGTGTTGCTAAGAATAAAGTTGCCGTAGGGCGGGGAGTTATTTCCTGAAAGATAGTTAACGAAAATAACCTTCAGGAAGAGAGAGAGAGAGAGAGAGAGAGAGAGAGAGAGAGAGAGAGAGAGAGAGAGAGAGAGAGGCGCCCTCGTTCCACTCGCGAAGAGAACTCAATTTTGTTTGACAGAAACTTCTCAGTCTTTATGGGGTTATATGTAAATTTGGTCGGATGGTGTGAATAGTACTCATGACTATGTGACATTTTAAAATTAGGCCTGAGTGTCTCTCTCTCTCTCTCTCTCTCTCTCTCTCTCTCTCTCTCTCTCTCTCTCTCTCTCTCTCTCTATACGTGATTTCCTAATTCAGCATTTTATGTGGATTATGATGCGCGTGCATGATACATACGAGATATCAACCCCTCCAGATGTCAGATGTCACAGGGACATCGGCACAAAGGCCTCATAAGTCCCAGAGCTTGGCCTTCGGCCAAAATTGTATATTCCATTCCATCTGCACAAAGCGGACGTTCTTCCAGAGGGAAGACATCGTTGAAAAGGAACCCTGTGGATGACCTGTCTCTCGTCATCTCGGTCTGGGCGAAGACAGTACAGTGAGTGAGACCGACCAACTTGTATAGAGTGGCTGAAGTTGATGTGCTGTTTTGCTTCTAATTAAACTTTTGAATACACTCTGAAGTATCACACGAGAGGAGTGAATAGAGCATAAATTCCTGGCAAGATTATTTTTTTTTAAGAAATTCTTTATTTGGAAAGAATGGGAAAAAACAGACTTTGCTCACAAGCTTACAAGAAGATATTTTTCGAGAAGGAGAGGACTTTTGTCTGTACGGCCGAGTGTGTGTGTGTGTGTGTCGTTTTTGCGCAACTATATGCGCGTTTCCACAAGTACTGCAAAGCATTTTTTTTATAAAGTAGGATTTGGCCTTCAAGGAAAATAATACATTCTTTTCAACAGTGATGAGATAAAGAGGAACAAATTAGTGACATCTATAATTAAATGCTCTTTATTTCTTTGGAGCCTGTCTGTCTGTGTCAGCTGCACAATGCAAGAATGGTCGATCATGTCGAGATTTTATGATTTATTACAATGGGAACAGCTCAACTAAGACCCGATTTCTCCTCAAGTTGGCCACCCCAAGAAAGGCGCATAATGAGAGCAGCTGCCAAATTTCATCACATATCATTCCTGCATACAAATAGCCTACTCTGTTTTCGCGGTGGTGTGTCCTCTTAGTGAGTTCTTTTGATTGTATTAGTGAGTCAGTAATTATTCGCTGGTGACTTTTACTTGGTTGTCTAATTGGCCTATCTTCCGCATCTTGAACCTGTTCTATCTTGGGATCAGCATCACTACGTGATGGGTTGATGAACTGATTTCGTGGAGTGAATCAGACGTGGTTCGAGATGGATGGAGTCTGACTCAAGGTAGAATTGAATGGTAATGATTATTGCAGGCTTGGGAGAAGGGATTGAAAGACGGTCTGCGTCGATTGTATTTTACAGTTTAGATTCTTATGGGATTTCATGTTTATACACTTATGTACAGTATGAGTGTGCTTGTCTAAACTGTAGATTGTACAGTGTCTATTGTATATATTACTAAATCTTTAAGAATTTTTTTTATTTTTAGTATATAGCCCATTTTCTGCATTGTACTTTGTTTTAGATAACTTAAGATAAATCAGTCGCCATTAACTAATTTTTCTTTGGTACATTTCTGTACCTACGTGTTTTCCTTCTTCCCTTTTGTCTGTTCATATTTGTTTACACACATACAGTACTTGTATAATATTCAGATACTCCATAAGACCCCCTTCTCTCTCTCTCTCTCTCTGTGTTTCACTCTTAAGCCCCGAGATTTGTCGAGCGTCTGCATAACGTCTCGAGATATTGATAGAAATTGCAGCAGGACCTCGCGTGGGGAAGATCCTTTAGGGGGAAGAGTAGCTGTACAGTGGACCTCTTTGCTTCTCCTGTGTGTCTCCCTTTATGCCCTTCCCTCCCCCCCCTTCCCCTCTTTTGTCCTCTTATTCCTCTTCATCTTTTTTCACGTGTCCTCCAGTCACCCTCTCCTCTTCCCTGAGGTGGTGGGGGAGGCGGGGGAGGAGGATGCTGTTGAGGAGGAAGATCAGAAAAGAGATCTTCCTGTGAGGGCCTTGTTTAGTCTTGTCAGTGCAATTTCGGACGACGTATCTTGGAGAGATTTACAGGATGTGTGTAAATATCTTCTTTTTTTTTTTCCTTGGCTTTTTATTAAGACGGATTGGGGTTTATGGTACTTTTGACTTCTGGATTTTTTTTTATCTTATATTAAGATGAATTTGGGTTTGTCCATTTTTTCTTTCTGTCATTTTCTCTTTTACTTTTCTGTATTGTTTTTTGTGTTTCTCTTCATTTTTGTATTTTCTCTTTCTATTCAGGCAGGCTAGGATTTCTTGCTTTCAGTTTTGTCAGTTGTTTTCATTTTTCATAACATTTGCCCCTGTTGTTTTTCCTGTCGTTATTAACGAAGATGATGGAACTGGCGAATTTTAAAGTCCCCTCACCCTTTGTGCACAATTAGCCCCATTCCTTTGCCGTCTATGCCAGACTCTTTGAGGTCTGTTGCTAGTTTCAGCGACGCTTCGTTTTTGTCAGACCTCTCGCGTGCTGGCAGTAGGATTTCGAGATGGCACGAATAACATATTGCGTGAGATTTGCTTCGTCGTTATACTTGCGTGCGTATTCCGGCTTTGAATATATATGGTTACCCGCAGAATTGAGCCATTTTTTACTTCGTTTTTCTTTATATGTTCATTGTATCCGATTTAGTAGAAAAACACCGAATTTAAGCGGATTTGCTCTGCTCATATTAGTTTTGTGTGGTATGAAGTACGTATGGGCCTGTAAGCACAATTTTTTTTTCAATTGTGAAAGTTTTTATTTTACCAAGGCGTGGCTCAAGAGAAAATGTATAGCAAGAAGTCAATAACCATTCTTTAAATTATGATTCAAGAAACAACTCCCTTGCGTTAAATTATCGTACACATATACCTTTCATACACATATATATATATATATATATATATATATATATATATATATATATATATATATATATATATATGTATATATATAATATATATATATATATATATATATATATATATATATATATATATATATATATATATATATATATATATGTGTGTGTGTGTGTGTGTGTGTGTGTCTGTGTGTGTAATGTTCACTTTCCGATTCTTTACCTGTTTAATATGAACGAAAACATCATAAATAAGGTCAGGTGCAGTAATTATTACAAAGGAAAGATGTCATCTTGCCAGCCAAAGGAAATATTGTTATTGATTAGTACAGTGATCAATGTCGTTCCCTTATTTACATCAACTTAATGTATTTCATCTAGAAGAAGAAATAGTGAGCATTAGTATTGTTCGCAATAGAAGTAGTTGTATTAGGGAAAAAATCGTTGTTTTCATTGACGTTAAGTGCTTTAGTGCATGAGCAGAATTTAAATCTAGGTCCACATCGTCTCTTTCTATTGCCAGGAAGTAATGACTGAACGCTAATTGCCAGTTAACAACGTTCTGCCAAATTAGTTGGCAATGCCACAGAGTCACTGGCTGTGTGACTGCGCGGTCTGATTCACTTGCAATTGAGTTACGCCTAGGAAATTGCCTGAGTCATCTTTGTTATGGAGTAAGTGAATCATCATTTGAGTGTCACGGAATCAATGATTTTTATTCATTCGGTATTTTTGCAGAAAGGAAAAATGACGGTGGCGAGTGTGATCTACTCCATTTTTTTTTTTTTGTAAAAGAAAACTATTGTGCCGGCTTTGTCTGTCCGTCCGCACTTTATTCTATCTGCATTTTTTTTCTGTCCGCATTTTTTCTGTCCGCCCTCAGATCTTAAAAACTACTGAGGCTAGAGTGGTGCAAATTGGTAAGTTGTTCATCCACCCTCCAATCATCGATCATCCACCCTCCAGTCATCCAACATACCAAATTGCAGCCCTCTAGCCTCAATATAGTTTTTATATTATATAAGGTTAAAGCTAGCCATAACCGTGCGTCTGGCAGTGATATAGGCCTGGCCACCACTGGGCCGTGGTTAAAGTTTCATGGGCCGCGGCTCATACACCATTATACCGAGACCACCGAAAGATGGATCTATTTTCGGTGGCCTTAACTATACACTGTACAGAAAACTCGATCGCGCCGAAGAAAAAGCGGCTCATTACTTACTTCTTTGTAGTGTAATGGTAATTATACCATAGATGTACAATCGTTTTAACTAGTTAATATTGCGAGTGGATTTACGATAAGTGTCTGGTATTATCCAAATTTAGAAGTATTTCTGGTAATCAGTGTTTTTTCCATTTCTTTGAATTAAAATGGATTTTGGTCTCCTAATTGAAATGGTGTTGAACGTGACTTGTAGTTCGGCAAGTGTTCGTAAGCAAGTTCCAAAAGGGTATACGCCTTCTTTCGAGAAATTTCAGTGAAAGTTAATTCCCTTGTTATTCGCTGAACATTTAACATAAGTTAACATTAAACTGCTGTCACTAACGCAAACTTTAAGTGGCGAATCTACTGTACATCCTCTTATGTGAAAGCCCCACCATTCCACTTACCTCCTCTTTTCACTTTTTTATTCTGGTGTGGGATGAATAAGAACGTTAATTCGCCTGCCCATTGGCCTTTACGTTAAAAGTCAACCGATTTTAATCACTTTGTCCCCTGCTACTCTTGAATTCGTTCTACTCCCTTCAGTTCCTGGACGTAAGGCAAAGGTTTTCTTTTAAGGGAATGTATAAAAATCTTATCGATTTCTATTTGGTTCTTCAGATATATATATATATATATATATGTATATATATATATATATATATATATATATATATATATATATATATATATATATATATATATATATATATATATATATATATATATATATATATATATATATATTTACTGTAGACGGATTTGTCCTTACTCTTTGGAGGTCCTGAACGGTCACCCTTTCCCAAGCGCTTGGGATTTGGCCCTAAATACCGTCTATTTATTCATCCGCTTTACGCCATAGACCTTGGGGGATGATTTATTTGAATTAGGGACTCTCATCGTTTTCCCAACAAGCACCCGAGTTGTCTTGACACGAATATAGTATGTTATAAATTAGGACTTAGACATTATGAAATTGCTTTTCCTTGGGTATAAATAATTACTTTAGGTTATGATGAATGGAGATGGTAATCATTGCCATTATTCTATGTGCAGTTATGCCATTACACGAGTATAAAACTGAAATTACGCAGAAGTAACAGTTATAAATCCTATGCTGACTCCAAGCTGATAAGTTATTCTCATCTGTGAAATCCTGGCGTTTGCAAATCCATTTTGAGAGTCGGACTCGGGCCTTTTCTGTAAATCCCAGGGGGAACTCTGCCCCAGGTAGAGAAGCCCTCTTCTGCGAACCTCGGGGACCCAAGAAACCCAGGTAGAAAATCCCCTCGTCTACAAACACCTGGGGATTCACGAACCCATAAGGTTACCGAATCCTATACTATAGTATTTCCAAACCTTGTTGTCGTTTTGGGCAGGGCAAGGGTAGGGGGGAGTGGCGCTGCCTTATCAAACGTTGTCAGTCAATTCGTCTGTAGTGTTTTGAGTGCACTGCAGACCTATAACTTGCTAAAGTAATTAGTGCTAGATTTTCTTTTTATCATATTAAGACCCTTCGTAATATTTTACACGGTAACGATTTAAACAATATTTTTTTCTTAAACGTGGCGCAGATTTTGAGCTGCGTTGCCAGGTCTCGTTAAGGATTCTCGTATAAGCTAAGCTGCCCTTTGGACATGTACAGGTCGAATTCAGTATAGTAATATCCCTGTATGGGGTGAGAGAAAAAATATACCGAGAGAAGTCCTGTTGATGTTGTTACTCAGTTCTTTGGAGATTCATACGAAGACCGCCATGACAGGATGTTGAGCTGCGCGTTGGATGCCAAGGAGAGAATGAAGAAAGGCTTCCTAAATAGGATGTGGGAGCTTGACGTAGGACCGCTGAAAGTAATGGGTAATGGGCAAGGGGAGCTGTAACGGGTAGAGGGGCAACGTAAATGGGTGAGTTTACTATCCAAGGGCTCACTTAGATCTACCTAAGACTGGGATATAGGGGTTAAGAGATCGTAAAAAAGGGAGCTGAATTTCCTGTCGTACATTTTGTTGATGAAAATCACTCTTGTGATATGTTGTGTAAAACACACACACAACACAATACAATATAGGCTATATATATATATATATATATATATATATATATATATATATATATATATATATATATATATATATATATATATATATATATATATATATATATATATATATATATAGTGTGTGTGTGTGTTGTATATGCTGTGCCACTCCCTTCAGAGGGGCTGGCTCTAGAGTGATGATACCCCACCCCTTGTAAAGCAATTTTATCGGTTTTATGTTGCCAGCGCTATTATATATATATATTAGACCCATATGGGGGTAACACACACATATATATATATATATATATATATATATATATATATATATATATATATATATATATATAATATATTATATATATATATATATATATATATATATATATATATATATATATATATATATATGTATATATGACTAAATAATGGATTCGAAGATTATATTTACTGAGTCATGTTTATCTCCTTCATACCCATTTAAAGGAAAGACAGCAACAATAGTTAAACCGTTGTTTTAGGAAGGCTTTTAAAAGATCTCGTTCTCTATGAGACACACACACACACACACCTCTCTCACTCTCTCTCTCTCTCTCTCTCTCTCTCTCTCTCTCTCTCTCTCTCTCTCTGTCCTACAGCAGATATACCCGTGGTGCATGCAATATGGAAAATATTCCTGCAAAAGAAAAGCAAACAGTAGCACATATCTTTCCGAGCGATGTTGTCATCAAAACAAACCTCTCAGATGTGCGTAGTCTTCTTTGTGTCATGCTTCCTAGGAAAAGATGAGGCCGACCTTAAACTTAATATCTTTTACCAGTTTTAAGTTTAGTGTGGTTAAGTGTTGTATTGAGAAATCTCTCTTTTACTTTTCCATGTTTATCTTGACTTTTCTTAGCTGCCTGCGAGAGAAATGGAAAAAAAAAATCTGAAACAGTTGTTAGTAAAACTAAAAAAAAAAAGAAAATTCTGAAACATTTCTTAGCATGATGAATAAAAACAAATAATTGTTAGCGAAACTGGACAAAAATCTGAAACATTGTTAGCAAAATTGAAAAAACAATCTGAAACATTTGTTAACAAAATAAGAAAAAAAATCTGAAACATTTGTTAACAAAATAAGAAAAAAAATCTGAAACAATTGTTAATAAGTCTGAAAAAAATTCTGAAACAAGTACTAGGAAAACTAAAAAAAGGAAATCTGAAACAAATGTTAGCAAAACTGAAAACTGTCTAAAATAATTGTTAACCAGACTGAAAAAAAAAAATTCTGGAACAATTGTCAGCAAAACTGAAAAAAAAAATCTGAAACAGTTGTTAGCAAAATAAAAAAAAAAAATTCCGAAACAGTTGTTAGCAAAAGGAAAAAAAATTCTGAAATAGTTGTGAGCAAAACTGAAAAAATTCTGAAACAATTGTCAGCATATTAAAAAAATTTGAAACAATTGTAAAAAAAAAAAAAAAAATCGGATACATAGAAAATTTGATTTTAGCAAAGGGTCGTAGCTGGAAGATTGGAGAAGATTGTCAATGTTTACGCACACTCAAAAAACGTAGAGAGAGAGAGAGGGGTTGGGGTTAAGAGTAGGGAGGGGGTGGGGGTGGGGGTCAAGACCAGGAATTGCTTCATAGGTGGCTTGAAAACTGATGGTAGAATTAGACCTTAAGTAATTAGTTCGAATGAAAGAATGCGAACGAATAAAATAAGTGAGAGAGAGGAAGAAACGTTGAACAAAAAAAAAAAAAAATATATAAATGTTCGGAATAAGAGGGGGAGAAGATTAGCTGACAAGAACTGAGCGGAGATCTCTGCTCAAAGAGCGAATGAAACTTTAAATGGCAAAAAACGTTTGACGACAAAAACTGACAGAAAAAGGATGTGTAAAAGAACCTAGTCATGTTGACTGGGAAAAGAACAGACGTAAAAAGAGGGGTAACTATTTCTTTCTACTAGAAATACAGTAAGGTCAGTATAAAGTAGTTAAGAAAATTATTTATTGCTATGGGAGGTAAGAAAGAAAAAAATTATGGAAACATATTTTATGTAAAAATGAATAAAGAACTTTATGTCAATGCATTAAGAAAGAAAAAAAAAGCGAAGTGAGAATAAATGAGGCCAAGAGGAGAAGATAGAGGAGAGTTACGTAAGAATGGAATTCCTGTCCCCCTCTCCTACCCATGGCCCACGTCCCAACCGAGCCCACGCCCACGCCCCTAGACTGGAGGGAGGAAGGATTTCGGGAGATGGATTTGGACTTTGAGGAATGCGCCAGCCAGGAGGGAATAAGGGAGGGCCATCCGGCCATTATCGGGGGAAAAGCGAAAACTTGTGACCTAGGAAATAAAGCAAAGTCGTCAGAAGGGAAAGAGGTATAGAGAGAGGCTATAAACGCGACAGGAGAGAGAGAGAGAGAGAGAGAGAGAGAGAGAGAGAGAGAGAGAGAGAGAGAGAGAGAGAGCGATTGTGTTTTTTGCTTTAACATATGGGCACTTCTGAAAGGTAAACATTTCTGATTGGTCGTTTGACAGTTGCCTCTGGGAGAGTGACACAAGAACTCACCGATCATGATAAGACAGAGAGAGCGAAGACGGCATAGAAGCGTGAATGCCCCAAACCTCCTCTTTTCTAACTTTTGGGATTCGGTGTTCAGTGACCGAAAACTGCTTAGAGGACGCACAAAAAAGCCCCGGGACCATGGTTGGGTAGTTCTGTTGTCGGAGGGAGGGCGGGTGGGAGGGAGGAAGTTATATGGTGCTTAAAGTGAACTGAGAGAAGCCAAGTGGTGCCGTAAATGAATGGAGGGAGGCTGTGTGGTGCCATAAATGAGTGGAGGGAGGCTGTGTGGTGCCATAAATGATTGGAGGGAGGCTGTGTGGTACCATAAATGAGTGGAGGGAGGCTGTGTGGTACCATGTAAAGGTGGAGAGGGAGGCTGTGTGGTGCCATAAATGAGTGGAGGAGGCTGTGTGGTTATATGGCTGAGTGGAGGGAGGCTGTGTGGTACCATAAATGAGTGGAGGGAGGCTGTGTGGTACCATAAATGAGTGGAGGGAGGCTGTGTGGTACCATAAATGAGTGGAGGGAGGCTGTGTGGTACCATAAATGAGTGGAGGGAGGCTGTGTGGTACCATAAATGAGTGGAGGGGCTGTGTGGTACCATAAATGAGTGGAGGAGGCTGTGGTACCATAAATGGAGTGAAGGGAGGCTGTGTGGTACCATAAATGAGTGGAGGGAGGCTGTGTGGTACCATAAATGAGTAGAGGGAGGCTGTGTGGTACCATAAATGAGTAGAGGGAGGCTGTGTGGTACCATAAATGAGTGGAGGGAGGCTGTGTGGTACCATAAATGAGTGGAGGGAGGCTGTGTGGTACCATAAATGAGTAGAGGGAGGCTGTGTGGTACCATAAATGAGTGGAGGGAGGTCGAGTCGTGCCATAAATGAGTGAAGGGAGGTCGAGTGGTACCATAAATGAGTGGAGGGAAGCCGAGTGGTGCCATAAATGAATGGAGGGAAGCCGAATGGTGCCTTAAATGAGTGGAGGGAAGCTGAGTGGTGCCATAAAGGAGTTGGAGGAAGCTGAGAGGTGCCCTAAATAAGCTTGGGGAAGCTGAGTGGTGCCATAAAGGAGTTGGGGAAGCTGAGTGGTGCCATAAAGGAGTTGGGGAAGCTGAGTGGTGCCATAAAGGAGTTGGGGAAGCTGAGTGGTGCCATAAATGAGTTTAGGCAAGCTGAGTGGTGCCATAAAGTAGTTGGAGGAAGCTGAGTGGCACCATAAATGATTGACTGGAAGTCGATTGGAGGAAAGCTAAATAATGTCTGGAATTGAGTGGTGGGAAGTCAGGCTGTACAGAATGAGTGGAGGGAAGCTGTTAGGTGCCATAAATGAGAGAAGGGTAGCCGAGTAGTGCCTGATGTGAGTAGAGGAAAGCCAGTCTGTACCTAATGACCGGAGGGAAGCTAGGCTATACCTAATGAGTGGAGGGAAGCAGAGTTGTGCCCGGAAATGAGCGGAGGGAAGCTGAATGGTGCCTTAAATAAGAGAAGGGTAGCCAAGTGGTGCCTAATATGAGTGGAGGGAAACCGAGCGGCGCCTGAAATGAATGGAGGGAAGCAATGTGGTGCCTGAAATGAGTGGAGGGAACCTGAACATTGGCTGATTTGAGTGGAGGGAAGTGGTATGGGGCTTCAGGCTAAGTTCGTACCTCAGACATGTGAAGTGAAGCAAAGTGGTGTCTTGAGTAAGTGGAGGGAAGTGGAGGGGGGCCAGGCACCCTTTGAACAACTGGAGGCCGGGAGCTATAAGAGGTTGAAGGGTAAGTTGTTGAGACGATGTTATCACTCGAGAGACTTGCTAATGACAGTATGGGTGAGAGAGAGAAGCTGTGGCATGTCAGAAATGTCTCGGAGAGGGAGAGAGAGCGTGGGTGAGAAGGTAATTTGGAGTATGTACTGTAAGCATATGCGTGTGGGTGGGTTTATATATATATATATATATATATATATATATATATATATATATATATATATATATATATATATATATTATATATAACATATGTATATATGAATGTATATATATATGTGTATAATATATATATATATATATATATATATATATATATATATATATATATATATATATATATATATATATATATATATATATATATTGTATTGTATTTTACTCTCATGTTATAAAGAAAAATTAAAACAAGCTTGAATATGTGCGTGAGAGCGAGAGAACTTAAAAAAATGTATATGTGGGGACTTCATTTGAATACCTGAATGATATTCAGATAATGACGTCATTCATCGAATTTCATTTCTCTCTCTCTCTCTCTCTCTCTCTCTCTCTCTCTCTCTCTCTCTCTCTCTCTCTCTCTCTCTCCATTTGCTCTGTACTGATCTTTGTCTTTTTGAAGTAACTCATTAAATTCACGACCATGGAAGACGCATTGAGGACGTTATGTGAAAGGAAAGTATATTGTTTTTCAAGATTCATTTTATTCTTTTAACGACGCACTCTGTCACGGTTAATCTTGATAAAGTAAAAATATGTTGTTCATGTATTTTAGAGTATTTCCTGAACGAAGCAGGGTGTAATTCTTTGTGATATTAGGTGTTATGTTTTCCCAGGATTTCTAAGTGGTGATGATGTGACATACAAATCTCTAGTGACAATCAAAGATAGTATTTAATATGGTTCTCAAAATAGAAACTTTATTGAAATTTACCAAGGACTTGAAAAGTAGATTTTCTTATTACATATGAGGGGTATTGACGTAGAAAGTAGATATTCTTATTACATATGAGGGGTATTGACGTAAAAAGTAGATATTCTTATTATACATGAAGGGTATTGACGCAAAAAGTATATTTTCTTATTATATATGAAGGGCATTGACGTAAAAAGTATATTTCTTATTATACATGAAGGGTATTGACGCAAAAAGTATATTTTCTTATTATATATGAAGGGCATTGACGTAAAAAGTATATTTCTTATTATATATGAAGGGCATTGACGTGAAAAGTTTATTTTCGTATTATATATGAAGGGCATTGACGTAAAAGTAGATTGTCTCATTACATATAAAGGACAATGGCTTAACAAGTACATTTTCTTATATATGAAGAGCACTTCTTCTTTCGACTAGTTATGCTCACAGACGTGAAACTCCTTTGTTTGCTTGGGTGTTTGTGATTCAGTCTCAGCAGTGATAAATAATCAGTTTTGAGAATAACATCCGGTCAGATATTTATGACAGTCATATAGTTAATTCTAGCTATTAACTGCATAACGTCTTCTGTTGTTTTTCTGGACCAGTCGTCACTCCTTTGTTTAAGGAGCTGAGAGTAGACTTGGGGAAAAAGTCAAATGCCAGGCTAGGGAGTTTAGGATACATCAGAGGCACCCTCTTCGAATCAGATTTTCCTTTGCTGAAGGAGCCTAGAGTAAAGTAATGGCGGCCTGTTATGGTTTAGAAACCCAGTTTGTTTTGGGGGTTTGGGGAGCACGCGGAAGATTTGATTTTCCTTTGCTGAAGTCATTGAAGATACCTGTTTAGCCAGTGCCTTATGTAAGCCTTGGTACCGTTGTTGTATATGAGAGTGCTTCACAATTTCTACGCCAGTTCCCTTTCTAAATCCGCCCTACTTGTTATTCCGGAAGTGTGAATCATCGTGTTATTAGTTTTCTAGGAAAGGTGTCGTAATTTGCAAAATACTAGGTTTTTTTTTAACCTATTCTTTGATTTATGTTTTTTCAGCTAATTTTGGAAGTTAATTTATAGTTCATTGTTTTACTGATAACATTGCACAAAAGTTTCCTTATCCATCCGCCTGTTATGAAACAGTTAAGGTTGCTTTAGGTATTACAGAGTATATATTACAGTGTCAGAATTTATCTTATTAAATTTATCCATTCAGGGGATTAGAAGCTGTGGTGTTATTCCTAAAATTGTTTTATATATATATATATATATATATATATATATATATATATATATATATATATATATATATATATATATTATTTATAATGTGGGATATAACTGCTATTTTCGTGAGTCATTCGCCCCTACAACCCATCATTGTTGATGACCTATGTTAGTCTGATTCCAATATATGATAAAAATCAATCTGTCAGCCTCTGAGAAACGTACTACATGTGTTGTTTGAAAAATTGAACAATATCGAAAAAACGTAAGGTATTCTAAATTCCAAAGTTATATATAAATTATTAGTTTTTGTAACTTAATTCGAAGAAATTCATAGGAAGCAACTTGCGTTTTAAGCACCTGCTACCACTGGTTTAAAAAAAGAAAAATCTGTTGTTACTCAGCAGGGTAATTGACTACAACTGACTGTTTCATTCCCTCCTGGTTCAAGTACGGTTAAAAAAAACAGACGAGGGGAAGTGGATTTTAGTTCTTTCATAAGGTAGTTGATATTTATTACAAAACTGAAGTCACGCACGATCGCTCTTTAATGACATGAGCTGAAGGAAACGCTAGCCTTTAATTTTCCACCATTACGAAGGAGATATTTAGACGTTATTTATATATTTGCCTGTACAGTCATAGCGCAAATGATCCTCTAATCACGAAGATCTTTCCGCATTCAGGTGACCCAGAGAGAGAGAGAGGAGAGAGAGAGAGAGAGAGAGAGAGAGAGAGAGAGAGAGAGACCCACCCCATATGTCAAAAGGATAAAAAGAATGAATGGAGTTAAGAGGAGGAGAAGGTGGCACTGTGGCCCGAGGAAATTGGAGGAGTAGGAAAGAGACCGATGGGAAATTGACTTCATAGACCGAGCAGCAGGGAAAAGGATGGGCCAGAATCCGGAGATAAAGAGATGGGCAGCAGAACGAGAGAGAGAGAGAGAGAGAGAGAGAGAGAGAGAGAGAGAGAGAGAGGAGAGTGAGTTCGAAGAATTTGGAAAGTAAAAAGCACTAGAAAGAGAGATTAACAGACTATAGCCGGCAGAACGAGACGAGAAAGGAGAAAGTGGAGGAGAGGACAAAAGGAAATTTGATGATAGGAGGGCAGATTAAAAAAAAGAGAGAGAGAGTTTTTGGATCCGCGCTGGATGGGTGGGCTATAAAGGATTCAGGGTTGGTTTAACGTTGGCCCGTCGGTTCGAAAAAAAAAAAAAAAACAAATAGAAAAATTCTGTAAAATAATTTTTTTTTCTTTTTCTTTTTTGAGGAAAGGCTGGTATTTACGGTCTCGACTGCGAGAGGTATTGTTTATGTATATCTTAGGTTACCTTTTTTCCGACTGATAAGGTCACACGGTTCGAAGGTCGTTGATATAGCAAGAAGAAAATGTTTTTAAGCAAGAGGATGTGCCCCGGGGAAAAGGGTGGGAGTTTTTTGTTGGTGGTGGGAATGCTGCAATACTGGGTGGAGGAGTTTATTGTTTATCTGAATTCGTAGAATTTCTATATTATTTCCTTTTACTTTGGTGCTTTGGCATTTGAGTTCGAATAAAGGTCTGCCATGCGTCTTGAATTTCAGTTTAGTAATTGGCATCTTGGTGTGGATTGCCATCTGTCGTACTTCTAGTATCCAAATAATTCCTGAGATGTTCTATTAGTATTCTGGCATGTTGTTTTGTTTTATGGTAGGAATTTGTCGTGCGTGGAGGGTGTGGAATTCGTAAAATAAATTACCATTTATAATATTTATTTCTTCTTTCTGCATTTCCTTTTACTTCCTGTTGCTTCTTCCTAATGAACTCCATAATCTTTGGAAGCTTGAATTTGAATGGCCCCTGTGGGCTTGTTTCATATAAACAGGTTTCATCTACTCAATAATAATAATAATAATAATAATAATAATAATAATAATAATAATAATAATAATAATAATAATATAATAATAATAATAATTGATATTGTACACCAGTGTTTTTCAATGGATTTTGGGTCTGCATAAAATCGTTAGGTTTATCTATAGCGATTTGCCACGTGTTAATGTTCATGAAGAACGAAGATGATTGTGAAATGATGAGAGTGATGCTTATTGTCACTCATTGTAGGCAAAGGATTTAGATTTTTCAGTTAGGTAAACAGGACGTCCACGAGATATCTCAAAAAGGATATGGCTCGATTAGGTTGTGAGAAGATACATGTAGATCCTGATGTGTGTGTGTGAGAGAGAGAGAGAGAGAGAGAGAGAGAGAGAGAGAGAGAGAGAGAGGTTTATAAAGTTAGATTTTGAGATGTTCGTGGATCCGGAGGAGAGGAATAAAGAGAGTTTTAGTTTGTAATGTTTAAGAGATTTGGAAAGTGCGCATGCGTGTTGCAGTATGTTCGGTGATATTGTATCGAAATATTCTTATCTAAACATATCCACACCTTCAACAAAATTCGTCCTCAGTGACGAAAAGATGGTTGGATTAACCTGTAATCGGGATTAGCGAGTAGATGGCGTATTCCAGCAACAACAGATGACACACATCTGTCATCGTAGTAGATGCGGCATTAGAGGACTGGGTAATCCACGCTTGACGCTTGCCTAAATTTATATAAGCGTAAATCGCCAGTCAAGACAAAATTAACACCAGAAGCATCAAGAGTCTTCCGGCTGTAGGAAAGTTTTGTTTCAGCGTATCATACATTTAAAACTGAAATATAAGAGGCCAGTTTAAAAGGCAAACCAATGCTTTTATCTAGCCCAGGCCTGGATAAAATACAGGATGATGAGAAAACAAAAAGTAATGATTATTTCCCAAATGAACATAGATACGACTTACTAAATGGAATGTTATAAGAAGGGTCCAGAATCTGCTCCAAGGACCTTGGTGGTAAGAGTCAGGAAAACGGCATTTGGAGTGCCAAAGTTTGGCCGTGGCAGGGGAAGAAATTGACGAAGAAACGCAGTTTGATGTTTGCGAAGGAAAACTTCAGGGTAAAATCTCTATCGAGATACGGTGACCGTCATGTATCTGTTTCACTTAGCGGAAAAGGTCGGTATGTTTTACTCCATTGGAGAGAGGAGGTTGGTGGGTGGTGTAGGTTAAGCCAACCTTATGCCAATAAATTCCCTAGTATACAAAGTGCGGTGAGGCGTTAAAAGGGGACATTAAGCTTGGTGGAGACCTCTGGACTTAGACCACCACTAAGACTAGATCGAGGTACACGAACATCTCTCCAGGTCACCGCTGAAACGAAAATTAGGCAAAAGAACTTATGACTTGTTTTAGAAATACTAGAAGTTCTAAGCAATTGTTGTTTAAAATGCTTGTTTGGATGTACTGTATATTGCTTTATTTGTAGGGATGAAGGAGAATTTGTTAACTTGAAAAATTATCACCAAGTGTAGGAATTTTAACTGTAAGTATATGTAACCATGCAAATATTTTTGTTTATATTCGGTATACATGCATGCTGGTAAAAACAAACAAACTCTTTATAGTACATTTTATATTACGGTATTTTTTCCTTATTGGAATGCCTTTTGCCTTCAAGATATCTCAGTGGAATCCAGTTTCGAATTCGGAGTAGATATATGATGGCGTAGAAAATAACTACTAATCTGTCGCTCTCTGCCCCTTCATGTAACCCAGTGATGCTTAGAGTAGATCCCTGTAAGATCAGTTAGAAGTACTTTTGTTTCCTCTGCTATCCCGGCTTAGAACCAGAAGTGTTATCATGCTGGTACAGATGGATGCTTGTTGTTGCAGTCAGTATTTTTGTTTATTTTTCAAAGAAAATGTTTCAGGGGATAATAGTTTTATTTAAGTGATTTTATTTAACGAGAGCCCTATCTCTCTCTCTCTCTCTCTCTCTCTCTCTCTCTCTCTCTCTCTCTCTCTCTCTCTCTCTTCAGAGTTATGTGCTATCCCTAAGTTAATAACTTGACCCTTGACCATATTGTTGTCAAAAGGGAGCGACCTGTTTGTTCTGGGGAAGTTCACTTTGTTAAATCATTACTGGAAAGTGTATTTTGGATGTCATGGCCGATTCTCTCTCTCTCTCTCTCTCTCTCTCTCTCTCTCTACTCTCTCTCTCTCTCTCTCTCTCTCTCTCTCTCTCTACCATATCAGCGACAGAAAACAGCCATTTAACCGGCGGGAACCTAATTCAGTGAAAACCATTGTCGTATTAGTGGATGCATTTTTTTTTTTTTTTTGCCGCTCATTTCATTTTTTGAGGTACCGATGTGCGTCGTTTTCCTGTGTGTGTGATTCATTTGATTCCAGGGTGTAAACTTTTTCCAGTATTATTAAATTCTTTTCTCAATGTAAAATTCACTCTGAAAGCGCGTAAATGATTCAAGTCAAGATAAGATAATGATTAAATTTCGTGGACTCTGATCCAGTTCACTGTCAAAAACAAGATCATTCCAAAAAAAAAAAAAAAAAAAAAACAGGCACCGGTAAGTACATAACTTCTATCCAACAAACTTTGTTGGGGGGATACAAGAAGAGCTATTATTGGAAAATCTGCAGCTTCCTCATTGATTATACTCAGTATCCCTTAGAGTTTCTTGCAGAACAAATAAAGGGTACGAAGCTTTGGTGAAGATAATTTTCATGGAATTCAGAAGGTGCCAGGTGTTGGTTCCAAGTTTTGTGTGAGCTGAAAATCACATTATTGTTGTTGTAAGGTATTGAATTTCACCTGATACCGAGTCTCATTCCCGCCTGCATAATGTGTTAGTTATTTTATTTATTCTTTACTGACAGGTAGCAAGAAAACTTTTAATTAATTAGACAGTTAGGTAAATAAGAGACAAAATATGCTGTTGAGGAATTTGAGGGAAAAAAAGGAAAAAAAAGGTTGAATTGGGATTGAATGGATGTGGCAGAGATTCTTCAGTTTTCTTTCAGTGCAGTGTGACAGGCACACTGTAAGCATTGTCTCAGGACTGAGGGTAAATGCTCTAGAATCAAGCGCTAGTAGTATATAGTTCGAGGAAGGTCTTCTGGCTATTTAGTTAGAAAAATATCCTGAAGTTCTGTAGTTTGGAATAGGTCTTATGACCATATAGTAGCTCGAAAAAGGTCCTCTGGTGATGCAGTTAGTAAAAGAGTTTCTGTCCATATAGTTAAAAAAAAAAAAAAAGTTTTATACCTGTGTAGCTGTAAAGGGTTTTGTGTCCATGTAGTTAAAATGGGGCAGGGGATGGGGGATATGACGGATATCTTTTCAGGAGACCGTCTGACTCTGTATACATTGAATGCTCTTCCGCACAGCGTGTCTCTTGATATAACTCGTTAAGTTCCCCCCTTTCCGTGAAAAGATTGATTGACCACTTGATAAATTTAAAGAAGAAAAGATGAATTCTGCCTTAAAGCTTCATCCGCCGTTGCCTTTGTTTGCCTGACCTATTGGATTGAAGGGGAAGGTTCCTGGCGTGATGCGGAATCGGTCACTGCTTCTTGTTGGTGGCCTGCTTTGCCAGGTCGTTTGTTCTTCCAGTGCGTTCTCCTCTCTGTCTCGAAGGCATCAGTCATAATTGTAACTGATCACCCTCTACAGACGCCGGTGAATGTTCCTAGGAAGCGAGTACTTTGGGAAATACTGGGAGATTATTGAAAATTCAGTTTTGTATTTATGAATTAACATATTGCTCTCTTGTTAAGAATACGTTCTGTAGTTCTGTCAAGTGTCCGTGCCGCTTGGATTTTAATAAGGACTTTTTCACGTTGTGTTATTAATGAGTAGGTTTTCTCTATACAGTATCCTTGTATAATTAAAAAAGTAGTCTACGTTCTTTGGTGTAATGATTTTTTGGACGAATATTGTAAACAGACACGAATCGCGTCCTCTATTCCCATTATTGAACTAGCTAATTATAAAATTTGGGGTCGTTTAGTTGCCAAACTAGGTACTGGACGAATTCTTTAACAAAGTGAAAATATGCAAAGAATCGTTGTTTTTACACTTGATCTTGGAGGACTGGAGCTGGGCGGTTCTCTTTTTCGAGATCGCCATTAATAATTTAGAATAAGACTGCGCCTCCAATAAATAACTGAGTAAGTAACTGTATTGATTGATCAATTCCATTGTAATTTAATGGTCGATTCAAGTTCAGATTTGTTATTTCTGTTTTGATTGGTTTGTTGTAATATACTTATTATTGTTTTTTGTAAGTCGTAATATAAGTGTAGTTTTAATTTAGGTCTGTTGACATTTTCTCTGTAAAGTAGGGTAAAAATGTTGTTTGTAATTATTTTCATTTGCAGAACGAATGTTCTGTAATGACTTCAACGTCGTGACGTTACATGCCTCGTTCGTATGGTTGGTTGAGGTGTCAAAGGTCTTATTCTGATTGGGCAGGCGCAGGCCCCAGCAGTTGCGCTACAAATATTTAGTTGCTAAATTTTCCATCTTTTTACATAGATCGCTTTTATCATTATGCATGCGCACAAATTTACGGTAAAAATATCTTGCACCTCGCAGTGTCTTTGCGAGAGGAGGAGAGAATAACGTATCGTTTTTATCTTATCACAGCGTCTTTTACCTTTGATATTGTGACGCCAGAGTAGCTTACGAAAAGATCAATTCCGCAAGTAATCATCGGTCAGCCCTGCGTTTGGGAGAGCAGCCCAGGCACGTGGGGTCTTATGCTGACAGTGGTGCTGGGTTTGTCATCAAGCGTGTTGTTTGGAGACATCGATTGCAAGTTTGCTTCTTTAGTCAATTATTGCATCAGCAGGAGTTTCTTCCCACGAAACACCACCCTGTTTATTTTCTGTTTGTTGCTGTGTATCGTTAATAGCAAATTGATAGGATTGGTTTTGTATTATTATTATTATTATTATTATTATTATTATTATTATTATTATTATTATTATTCAGTGGATGGAACTTATTCGTATGGAACAAGCCCACAGGGGCTTTATGCTTTGAGTTATACCTCCATCAGCGAAGTTAGGTGAAGGTCGTGTACAGGCACTAAAGTTGCCAGTTTGTCTCTGTCTACGTACAAGTACTCCCAGAAGTTTACATTGTTATGTTTGCCGATTTATTTATTTGCTGTTATTATAGATATTTTTTTTTTTACTTCTGCGCTCTCTGGTAGTTCCTAATTTTGTCCTGAATTACCACTGAAAATCGCCTGATTCTGAGCTTGTTTGCACCATATCAGTCTGTAATTGTGAGTTAGTTTAGTTAATGAGAGTTAAATTATTTTGGTATTCATTTGAAATATAGCTACGTTTCTCTTTATAGTCATGTTTTAGTCATTAATCCTCTGCTTATCCTTATGTTGGATTAGGTTTGATTTGTCAGGAGAGTTTTTTTTTTTTTTTTGCCTTTTTTTTACATTTTTAAAGCATGAGGCTGAGTTTACAATTTTCTTGCATTTCCGTTTTCTTTTCGGTTGTAGGTACAGGTAATTGCAAATTGTGTTAACATGTGTGTTTTCGCTATAATTAGACACCGGCAAATATTTTGGCAATACTCTCTGCACACTGATCTTTTGTCTGCTTCTCCCTTACAAGGATTTTCTAAAGGGCTTTGGATTCTTTGGGTGTTTAGTGTGTGCCATCCTGCCCACAGCAGAGTTCTGTATACTTGGTTGGAGCTTGATCTTTTTAATGACCCTCTCCTTTTAAAGAAAAACTTAATAGTATTTTTGATAAGATTTTTGTTTATTTTTGTCTTCTGAATCGGTAACATAAGCGTCCCGTATGCTCGTAGAAACCCCAGTTACTTTGCATTGTCTTCTGCCAGTTAGTTCAACATTTAGCAAGGATAGTTAGAAAAGGTCAGCCTTTTGTCCGGATGTGATATTATGTGGGGCTACCCCTGAATTCTTAATTACTCTTACAATTATTCTTTGACAATACTTGTCTTAGTTAATAGTGGTCCATATAGGTAATGAATTAGTTTTGTTTACATTCGAATCTCTCGGACCTGCTCAGTATGATCTGTTGATGTTTGCTCAAGACTCCCAGGGCCTGTCGCAAATTCAGTAATGCCTCCCCTTATCACCCCCACCCCTCCTTTTTTTTCTTGGGAGGGGGTGGTGGACGATCGTCAGCCCTACGCTCATCGATTCTCTTTTATTTGATCTCTGGGCGGGCATGAGATATGGTTTTCGATGAACTTACAGCAGCCAAGTGTCTACTGTAGATCCTAAGCAAGAATGGAAGGATAGGCTTGCCTCTCAAAAGAGGAATGTTATAGTGTTTTCTGGTCACTTTTGTTCTCAAATTCTTAAGTGCTGGAACTCCTACAGCTGATATCCCTTTTTCTTATAATTATCTTAACTTGGGATAAAGCCCACTTTTTTTCCTACCCCATTTTCCTTGTTATTTTTATCTACGTATATTTATTTTTATGGAGAACGTGTCTTGGGTTAAGGGAGGCCTTTCATTTGAAAATATTATGACAACAGGCGGGATAACTTAGCTTATGGTATGCTTTTGGAACTTGCAAACAACTGATCCCTCCTAAATAACCGCTATCTCAACACCACACACACACACACACACACACACACACACACACACACACACACACACACACAGAAATATGTATATCGTGCAGATTTTAAAAACATCAACTCTTACCGTTAGTCGTTGTGTAACTCAAATGAGTATAATTCCCCAAAACTGAAAGGAAAGAAGCAGATCCCTGCGGTCACGGGATGAGACTTACAAGAAGAGAGAGAGAGAGAGAGAGAGAGAGAGAGAGAGAGAGAGAGAGAGAGAGAAAGACGTTTAATCGAGGCCAAGAGAAACATGAATAACCGGAAGAGGCCGTGACAGGCAAATAAGTGTCTTGAGTGAGCGTGAGGGCCGTCCGTCTCGAGCATATGTCAAGTTTACTTTGGCCCCTTCCCGCCCTCGGCGACAGGACCGTCGTCAATGAGGGCAGAAGTGGGCTGTTGTGAGAGCTGCTGTCACTTATGTTTGGCTTTGTTTTCTTGTTTAATGAGGTATAGGTGTGTGCATGCCTTCTTTTTTTTTTTTTTTTTCATAATGAGGTATATGGGTGTTCGCATTCCTCTTGCTATAGATAGATACTACCCGGGTATTCGAGAGGGGTGAGATTGAAGACCAAATTCGATCGGCACGCTATATAAAGATGGAGATTGCCATGCTTTTATATATATATATATATATATATATATATATATATATATATATATATATATATATATATGTATGTTATATATATATTATATATATAACATATATACATACATACATACATACATACATACATACATACATACATACATACAAAGAAGTATACATGCATATATGCATATGGATACTCGCATATATAAAGAAGAGAGAGAGAGTTACCGTACGATTTATTAAGAAAATAGTGCTTAAAACATCGTATTAGTACCATTCCTAAGAAAATCGTTTGATAAGTTTTATAAATTGTGGCATTCTTATTTCCGGAGTGATTAGTTCATCATTTTTGAGAATTAACTTGGCTGGTGCGTTGCACGCCTTAGTCAGTAGTTCCTTCGGATGTTGAAGATTTTCACTGTATTGAGAATGAAACTTTCCCTGGGTTGCAGTGAAGTTCCCTCTATTGTCCTCATCCGGTCGTATTAACAGTGGCTTAGCGCTGCTGGCTTTCAGATCTCTCTCTCTCTCTCTCTCTCTCTCTCTCTCTCTCTCTCTCTCTCTCTCTCTCTCTCTCGAGCAGTCTGTTCAAGGTTCCTCTTTTATCGGATTTTATTTTATAGGAGCGAAAAGGTGTTGTATTTTAAAGGAGTGCTGAGAAATATGTGCGGGGTAATATGGTTAGGTTTGTCTTGTAAGTCCATTTTGCTTTGAAAGTTGCGACCGTTTGGTTCTTAAGTTTTCAGAATACGTGGAAATAAAGGGGAAATTCCAGAGTAAGGAAGTCAGTATTTAGTAAAGGCAAAAAAAAAAAAAAATTAAAAGGTAATGTAGTCGGGAACAGCAAGTGAATTATAAAGCTACATTCAGAAAAACAGATCCCAAACTAAGGTAATGCGTAAATGGTATAGTTTCATTGTCGAAATACAGGAAAAGTAGCTAATAAGTCTCAATTTCACAGTCAGGATACATGAAGGTTAGCAAGCAAGTTCTAAAGTTTGTGTCAGAACACATTAGTTTCGGCGTCAGAACACATTTAACGTAGAATAAATTTCAAGAATAGGATTTCAGAGTACCTAAGTAGTACATCAAAAGTTTCGGCGTCATTATTAATAAGAGTAGCGAAAAAATCCTATCAGAATGCCTCTTAGTTATGAATACATTATTAAATTTGTATCCGACACAAGATAATAAATGCATTTTAAATTTTCTTTGTTATTACACAACTGAGCATAGTAACAAACAGTTTTGAAAATTTCTGGATTACAAGACATAAGATTAAGAAATTTTAAAGTTATGTTCCCCAGTAGTTTAAAAGTAGGGCATAAACCCCCTCTCCCAAATGGTAAAACACTGAAAATACAACCCAAGCTATTGGGTGGTTTTATCACAGGTAATCCTTCCTCTGAAATATCGGAATGGTATTGCCTGAAACGTAATTGTAATGGCCGGTGAGATCGCTGAAATGGAAAGAACTAGTACAGAAGTTACGCCTTTGTAATAACAGTAATTGCCCCGGCGTTTATTGTCTCTCGGGCGTGACATAAACCCCGCTGCCAGATGTTGCAACGTCACTGGTTTCCGTTGAATGACAGAAAAAAAGTCTGGTTATTTTTGTGTTTTAAGTTTGCAAACATTCGAGTGGAAGAAGTCTTTTAAGTTCATCAACCTGCAAATCAATCTTTCACATGGAGAGACTATATTGAAAAAGGAAAAAAGATCTCTCTCTATATATATATATATATATATATATATATATATATATATATTATATATAAATTCAATGAAGGAAAGTGAAGCAATGCAGATGCTAAGTGGCACCGTCTTTTGCAAGACATGTGACCATGTCTTGGTAATAAGACGAGAGTACAGGGCTTCTCCGTTGTTTCACTTTCCTTCGTGACTGAAACTTTGTTCGTTTAATCATCACGTTTTACCTTTTCGGGATGTAAAATCAATATATATATATATATATATATATATATATATATATATATATATATATATATATGGTATATATGTATGTATGTCATGTATGTATGTATGTATGTATGTATGTATGTATGTATGTATGTATGTATGTATGTATGTATGTATGTATGTATGTATGTATGTGTGAGTGTGTGTGTGTTTGTATTGCGTGTTAGTGTGGCCGTGTCTCGTTGCATTAGTTTGCTAATTTATATTAGTACATTGTAAAGTCCAGAACCATTATTCAGCTGTTCATTGCATAATCATAAGGGAACCAGCATTATGAATGCACCCGGCATCAGAGGATAGCGTTATGCTCTATTATTAGGGCTTGGTGACTGTTAAACAGAGCGTGTCTCTTCCAGAGCTCAGTCCTCTAAAGTAGAGCCAGCTTGCGTTTTCTGAGTAATTTATTCAACTCTAGTTTGTGCGTCCACTCTAATCTCAGAAACTTATTGACAATTTTACAGGTTTTTTGTGCAAGGGCGGGTTTTGGAAGCAGTGTTAGAATTTGAGATGGGTCCAGACTGTCACGTCGTTACTTTGGGAATTTTTCGGATTTTCTTTATATATACGCTGTTTCATTATCACTATGAAATCACGGACTTGAAGGCAGAATTTTAATTTGAAAACAATAAATTCCCTTTCCTTTTGGCTAAGTTGTTCGTCCCCTTAGTGTTTCGTAGTTAGATTATAATGTCAGGTGTCAGGGAGTAAGCTAGATATCATTAAAAATACCACCAAGTGAAATTAGTATTTGGAATGAATGCAAAATTCTCTTTTGAGTGTTTGCCCAAAACCAAACCGAAGACTGTCATGGAATGATGCAATGCAAGAAGTATAAGTCACATTGAGGCCTGAGATATCGTGGATCGTGTGAAACAAATCTCTCAAGTAATTTGGGGCCTTATCAGCTTCAGATTTCTTTTCCCAGCTGAGATCTTGTCTGTATCCTCTTGTTGATATAGAGCAGAAAGTCGTTTTCTTCACAGGATACGCTTACCCGGTTTTTTTTATTTTATTTTGTTATCCGTGTTGTTTTTAATTTTAATTCTTTTACTAGCATGTATGATGTGAATGTTTCGTATGGGAAGGGAACTTATATCTGTTCATTGTACAGTAATAATAGATAATTTTTTCCTTGCGCTGTTACCCACGATAGCTGAGACGTCAGTGAGCAGTAGCTAATCATATAATCTCAGAGAGAGAGAGAGAGAGAGAGAGAGAGAGAGAGATGGCGCTTGCAGATGGCAGAATTTGCATGGCATTATAAAGCAAACTTTTGATTTTTGGTTATCTGTGGCAACTCTTCCTCAGACGTCAGTGAGTAGTATCCAATCATTCAGTCACACTTGAGAGAGAGAGAGAGAGAGAGAGAGAGAGAGAGAGAGAGAGAGAGAGAGAGAGAGATGGCTTGCAAATGTTAGAATTTGCGTGGCATTATTAAGCAAACTTTTAATTTTTGGTTATTCGTTGCAACTCTTGCAAGTTACTCGACTGTCCTTGCATCGCTGTTTTTTAATGGGAAGCATTCCGGATGTTGTGGTTTTGCAACCAGGTGCTCCATTGTTAGTTGAGGAAGGTGACCTATTTTTTTTTAAACCGATGCATGTGTGAAGACAAAAAGGTGTAGATGAAAATTGTATGATTTTTCTTTTAATTCTTTTTTTTTCATTTTGTTTCTTTTTCCTTGAGACAACTGGTCCTAATCTGTACATTATTTGTTGTCGGGTATTTTATAAATGTTTTTAGATTATTATTATTATTATTATTATTATTATTATTATTATTATTATTATTATTATTATTATTATTATAATTATTATTATATAAGTTCATAATCGTACGATTCACTAAAATGGTGAAGAAATCTACAGTATATTTGCACTGACACTATTGTGAATTTCTTCACAATTATTATTATTATTATTATTATTATTATTATTATTATTATTATTATTATTATTCACGAATGATGCTCAATTACAGTGAAAAATACGCAGGACGAAAAGACCATAAGAGGAAATAATAGAGTACTATACCACCAGATCTTTTCGGACACACACTGTTTCCGTCTTAAGAGAATGGAATGGATGCAAATAAAGGTATTAGGTATTCTTCATTTTTTATTCAGAGAAGCCGCCGCGCTTGAAGGAAACAAGTTTTTGAAAAATTAGATCTCTTTTTTTACGATTTTCGCCAATTGATTTTGAGTGCTCCACATTATTATTATTATTATTATTATTATTATTATTATTATTATTATTATTATTATTATTATTATTATTATTATTATTATTATAGCTGTTTCCACGGCATTTAATACAGTTAATACAGAGTCTTCTCTATTCTTCTTACTGTAACCTGCATGCCATTCGTTCACTCTCTGAAGATAAACGCCAGAGAGCGTTTGAAACGTCAGAGGAAATAAACCTAAGAAAACAGAAATCTTTATATGTCCTTGGGAAACATGATATACCACCTACAGGCTGAGGAAAAAAAAGATAATAAGAAGAATAGAGAAAACTCTAGATAAATTGAATGCCGTGGAAACGGCTTTAATTTTTAATGCAACTGCCCTCAGAGAAGGTCTCCTCCCGTATTATTATTATTATTATTATTATTATTATTATTATTATTATTATTATTATTATTATTATTATGTAGGAGACCTTCTGTGAGGGCAGTTGCATTAAAAATTATAGCTGTTTCCACGGCATTTAATTTATAAAAGATAATGAGAAGAATAGAGAAAAGACTGTATAAATTAAATGCTGTAGAAACTGCTATCATCGTCATCATCATCATCATTATTATTATTATTCTGAAACAAGCTAAGTAAGACAGTTTACTTAAAAAAAACAAGCTTACACAGAATAGAATACGCTCAAGAACCAAGAGAAGGGAATACATAGATAAGTACAGATGAAAGTAAGTAAGCAAGCAAGCTTCACTAGCAAGAGTTCCGAGATAAATCCCGGTCAGAAAAATAATGTAGGACCATTTGCTGAAATATCCATTTTGTCTCTTTTTAAACATAACATTGAATTATGTATGTGGTATTTAGTCGAGTTTGGAGCGGGTAGTTGTAGACAGAGAGATGTGGTTAGCAACCTCATTAAATTGTATCCATAAATTTTTTGTGTGTAAATGCGGTAAACTAAGATTAATAAGCTGATCGCATGAGCAGAACGTTGTCATTTTTTCTATATATATATATATATATATATATATATATATATATATATATATATATATATATATATATATATATATATATATATATATATATATATATGTATATATATGTATATATATGTATATATATGTATATATATATATATATATATATATATATATATATATATATATATATATATATATGTATTTATATATGCAGTATATATATATATATATATATATATATATATATATATATATATATATATATATATATATATATATATATATATATATATATATATATATATATATAGAGAGAGAGAGAGAGAGAGAGAGAGAGAGAGAGAGAGAGAGACCTGTGGATATTTAACCTTAATAAACTTGACGCGTAGGCTTGCCGTCATTCAACGGGGGCATTTTTCTTCCACCAGTCTCCGTTATATAAGTAGGCAGAATGAAGGTACCTATCTAAGCTTCAGGAGGGTACGTAACGTCCGTAGGGTTGTATTTTTCTTCTTGACATTATATTATCGTCATTTTTAATGCTATAATATATGTATGTGTGTATATATATGTATATATATATATATATATATATATATATATATATATATATATATATATAATGTATTTATATTGTAAAGTATCCAATTAGCGGTTAATAAGAGAGCAAACGTCCTATGGCAACGAGTGGGTAACATTGAGCTGATAATCGAAAGAGCGCTACGGGTTTTCATTTATGTTTTTCCCCTTTTGTTTTAGTCTTCATTTTTTGTTATGATCCGTCCTCTTGTCTTTTTTTTTTCTTTGAACTCGTCTGTGTGTGTTTTTCCCCTCTTTCCATTCACTTCCCTGCCCCCTTCCCCCGCCGGCGGTGATTCAAGGATGTAGCTTTTGTTTGTTTAATCGATCTCTCTTCTGAATTGGAGATTATGGCCATATAAGGACCTATCTTGTCTTCTTTGTTGCGTTCCGACCGCTGAAGTTTGCCGACGTGATTTAATTCTAGACTAAATGGATACTTGCGTTTCTTTAATAAATTATTAAAATTTTATTTTGTTAGCTTTGGAGGTTTAAATGTGGGCAGGAAAATGTAATTATTTGTATGCATTTCAGATAAAGTTATAGTAAAATTCTGTTTTATCAGTAATCGGTCTGGGGAGTTTTGGTTATACGCAATGCGTAATTGAGTACAAACAATATCTCATTTGATAACAATAGTCAAGGATATCGTTTTTATTGTTTTAATGATCTTCTTAATGTCAATTTGATAACAAACGTTAGGTCACGTTTTGCGTCCTCCCAAGAGTAGCGAGACTCTCTCTCTCTCTCTCTCTCTCTCTCTCTCTCTCTCTCTCTCTCTCTCTCTCTCTCTCACGTAACGCAGTTGAAGCGTTCTCGGCTCGCTATTAGATTGGAACATGTTCGATCCCCGGACTTAGAATGAAAGGTCTGGTATGTTTACTTAAACAAATTTTGCTTCCGTTGAACTGATTGATTGATTTGCTTCGGAAGACTGGCGTTACGGCATTAATGATTATCATTGAATTGGGTTCCTTCTGGGTAGTGGATTGCGAGAGAGAAAGAGAGAGAGAGAGAGAGAGAGAAGAGAGAGAGAGAGAGAGAGAGAGAGAGAGAGAAGAGACTATCAGTGTGCAGTTAAAAAATGTATATATAACCCTGTAGCAATTAAAATGGGAAGGAGTCGACGAGGTAATCCTCGCCCCCACTAGATTAGGGCCATTCATCAAATCTCTCTCTCTCTCTCTCTCTCTCTCTCTCTCTCTCTCTCTCTCTCTCTCTCTCTCTCTCTCTCCAATAGTTCCAGTGTATCTTTAGTTGTTGTTTATATCTTGTTATATATGTATTGTAAGGTGCATCTCTCTCTCTCTCTCTCTCTCTCTCTCTCTCTCTCTCTCTCTCTCTCCAATAGTTCCCAGTGTATCTTCAGTTGTTTATATCTTGTTATATATGTATTGTAAGTTGAATTCTCTCTCTCTCTCTCTCTCTCTCTCTCTCTCTCTCTCTCTCTCTCTCTCTCTCTCTCTCTCTCTCTCTCTCTCTGCACTCTGGAGACCAGCCTTCTGACCTAATATATGGAGAACATTACGGTCTCTCGTTGCGCTTTCGACAATTATATCGTGTTGTTGATTCAATTCCTTTTGACAGGTTCCTTTGTTTGTTTGATAATTATGCCTTGCGTGAAACCAATTCCACCAGCGCCGCCATTTTGTACTATGGAAAAGGGAGGGGTAGGGGTTTGAGGTCATACTGAATAACTGACATTACAATGGAGGCCATTAAGTGCCTGCCATAGTTTCTGCCTTTGCTTTGCTTAATTTGCCGGAAGTGGAGCAATATACAACCTGGTACACAGGTGAAATCACATAATTGAGGCATTATTATTATTATTATTATTATTATTATTATTATTATTATTATTATTATTATTATTATTATTATTATTATCCGCCAAGTGAAAGATTTGTAATGGTAAAAATTCAAGCTATGAAATTATAGAAAAGGTCCAGATTTTTAATGTATCCAAGAAGAAAACATTCAGGCATTGAGATAAACCCCCCGATCCCATTTCCAAAGAAATAAAATCAAGTGTATAAGTGGAAACATTTACTATTGGTAGCATGGTAAAAATTATAGTTTGTGAAATTACAAATATGAAAGTGAATGCATATGGCAATAACCATAAGTTGTTCCAAGGCAAAAAGACTACGTTTCCTCGTGACCTCAATTTTGGTAACTGAACAGTGATCATGTGCATTGAAAAGACAAGCCCTTATAGCTTATTGCAAGGACGAGCAGCCGTGACATGGTGCAATTCCTCGAGTGCTTGTTTTGGTTCCGTTGCGAGTATGTTAACTTTGGATATAGGAACCTCAAGTGCTTGTTTATAATGCAAACACGGAGTCGAGATCCTAGCTGTAACCTTGTGTTACCCTTTGGGGCACTGTTTAGTTCTTCTGCTGTACACAGCTTTCGTAGCCTGATTAGTCTGCTCGGCTGTTTATGCGGCTGCTGTCTACCAATTTATGGTTCGTGTAAGCTTGGATCTCCGCCTGTCAACGCATCTTTAATGTTGAATATATAGCCGTTAGTGCTTTTTATGTCAGGCCTCTTTGTCCACCTCTGTATATTTTTAATCTGATAATCTGAATTTTGCCTGTATGTTCATTTAATTTCACCCTAAACTTTTGTCTACAATTTTCTTGTGGTCTTCATCAATTGTAATGTTAATTTACAGTCTGCAGCGGTCTTATATATTAAATACTAAACTCTTCGTGGTATGGATGTGATCCAGTCTTTTAATTCCTAAACGATCCTTATCGCTCATCAAAAGAGTTTTATTTTTATTATTATTTTAACGCCCCATATTTTTTTTACGAGGTTATTGTATCGTGGTAAAGAAATGGGTATTTTGTAATCATCAAGAAAAGGAAACGTGAAAATGTCGTAGTCGAATTGACACGAGAGAGAGAGAGAGAGAGAGAGAGAGAGAGAGAGAGAGAGAGAGAGAGAGAGAGAGAGAGAGAGAATGCGATGAATATCTGATGAATGGTTCCACCTCGGTGGGGATGAGGATTACCTTATCGAGGCCCTCTCGTTTTTAATTATTCTGTAATGGCTCATGTTTGATGGACTGCTGATCGTCCACGGGGGGAGAGAGAGAGAAACAAACAAACAAACAAACAAACAAACAAACACACCCACCGTCATCCACAGGATTTCCCGAGGGTTAAGACTGGCTGATTGGAATACATCGTCGTTTTATTAAATAGTTTGTATACCACATGGGAGTAGAAAGTCCAACTAAAAGATGCATTCAGTCCTTGTTATATGTTAACAATGAAAGTGAAATGAGTTTATTATTATTATTACTATTATTATTATTATTATTATTATTATTATTATTATTATTATTATTATTATTATTATTATTATTATTATTATGGTTATCGAAGAAGTTTATTTGGTTACATTTGTCATTCCCGTATTGAATACGAAGGAAATTTAGCTTGTAGTTGAAAGTGACAAGATTTTAGTTGTGCGTTCGTACTCTTATTTTTATTTTGCTAGATTTTTGACACTAGACATAATGAAAGCTTAAAAAAAACTCGAGATGAAGTTATAATTGACCATGGCACATTTATTTATACTCAAAAAGCGAGATTGGAGTGGGAAGAAGTATACTGTCATAATCTCTAGTGTGTCTTTTTCACGTGTGACAGAGAAGAAAAACCTTGCATAATTCATCATGAAAATCTGCTTTGATTTTGATATATTCATATATATATATATATATATATATATATATATATATATATATATATATATATATATATATAGATGTGTCTATAATATACATACACATAATATATATATATATATATATATATATATATATATATATATGTATATATATATATATATATATATATATATATATATATATATATATATATATATATATATATATATATATATATATATATATATATATATATATATCCTCGTGAAAATAAAAAAGAGTAATACCCAGCTGTTAGATTTTTACAAACAGATAGTTTTGTACTGGTATTTGTAGTAATTACATATTTCCACTAAGTATGTTTTTTTTCGTTTTGTGAAGAATGTTGTTTACATACTTAAATAGCTTGTTGACATATTTTATTGTTATCTGTGACCTATATTGCTTTCTTGTATATGTTATTTTCTTAACTTTGTTTAATAACCTGAAGATGACTTTGGAATAAAAGTTGAAAGACTTGGTACCATTTTCTTTTATTTTCACTTGAGGACTTATTATATGCTTCATCCACGGGACCATTGTGGAAGTTACAAGACAATATATATATGTATATATATATATATGTATGTATGTATATATATATGTATGTATATGTATATATATAGTTAGTGTGTATGTATATGTGTCTTGAACGAAGTAAACGCGAAGACAGCAATATGGATCTGTCTCGGTACCCTCAACCCTTTTTTCACCAAATTTCCTTGTTGTCAGGGTATCGACCTCCACCACCGCTCGTTATGATGTTCCATTTTGATTGGTGTCCGTGGTTTTAATCTAATTGAAAATTTTAATGAATTTGTTACGCGAAAATTTTAATGCCTCTGTTATGCGGTTTATCAAGGTAATTAAGGCCGACTGGCCTCTCCTAAAAAAATTATATATGTATATATATAATATATATGTGTGTATACATACACAATAACGTACATATATATAAGTATATATACATACATAATAACATACAAATATATAAGTATATATACATACATAATAACATACACATATATATGTATATACATACACATATGTATACTGTATATACATACATACATATATATATATATATATGTATATATATATATATATATATATATATATATATATATATATATATATATATATATATATATATATATATATATATATATATATATATATATATATATATATATATATATCAGGACAAAATAGTAGTGAATCTCTGAGGTCAGTTGCAGTACCACCTGGAAACGTTCCTACTAACCCCAAATTTGTGGACCCCGTTCTAATTGATATTCTGTGTGTTGTGTATACGCGCGCTCGCACACGATGAGAATACCTGCTTTAAATTGGTGATTCGGATCACTGTCGCCCAAGGGATTGTGGTCATGAATGCTTGGTAATTGAGAACGAATGACATACTTGAGATTCATGATGTATTTTCACGTCATCAGTCATGTGCCATTTGTTTTGTATGCCAATGTTGTCTCTTAACCAATGTGATGTTATTTGTTCTAAATATATTTGTATGTGCAGAAGAAAACCCGATTTTATTCATTTCGTTTGTCTTATTTATTTGACTTGTGATGCAGAGCAACAATATTGAGGAATGTTAAAGAAATCTGTGTTCTCCCTCAAAGTTATCTTTTGAATTACCTTGCCATTCATTCTTCTCAGCCTGCTTTTACAAACGTTTTGGAACCTTTCCTTGGAACGGAATGCGTTGATCCACGTAATTTAATCTTGATTGCACATCACTGTAAAGTAGATGCGAGTACAATGCATTGCGATGCAACTAGTATAGACCAGGATTAATACTCTATTAATCGTTGTACAGACGGAATGACGAAGTTGACGGGTGTTTACTGTAGTTTTAAATCTATAGGTATAAGTCACATTGTGCAATAGCCAAGTGTAGAACACTACATTGTAGATCCCCAAGAACGTGTTGATCGGTAGTCATGGACTCCGACACCAGAGAACTGCTGAAGAATCTCCTCTGGATAAAAATAAATCAATGATTAGATAAATGAATAAAAAAAATGACAGACTGCATTGTAAAATCATGCTGCTTCTCTTGCAAAATTTTGCGAGAACAAAGTTTCTTATCTATGCTATTATGGTAAATGGCTGCATCAGCTGAATTTGCCTAGAATGTTTGGTTGCTCTATCAGTAGAGTTCTTTGACACTGCTGATACAAGCTTTATCAACCTGAGCAAACTGAAAATGTAACTCGGCTTTTTACATGCAAGAGATGACAGATCCTCGCGCACGCGGAATAGGGAAGAGAGAGAGAGAGAGAGAGAGAGAGAGAGAGAGAGAGAGAGAGAGAGAGAGAGAGAGAATGTTGATGGGTCAGCAGCACAGAATGGTGGTGGTGTTATGACAAAAGCACATACGTATTCACAAATGGAGAGATGTTGGCGTGTGAGTGCACGGGCCCATCACACTACTACATACCTTGGACCTCATATACTCTGCAAGTGCAAACAAAATATTTTGTTTAGATGAAATTTTCGGTTGTTGATCAAATGTAGTTTTGCCACGGATGACTTGTTTATTCTTAGAGGTAGTTTTGCTGTGTGCCCGTCGGTAGTCTGAGATTTATGGGTAGACTGGGCGGAAATTTCACTAGTTCAGTATTCTGAAACGTGTGGTCTTCTTGGGTGCCGTATTCGTTGTAAAGAACCTGTAGATTTAAAAGGGGAAATATAAAAAGTACAATAGTTTTATCGAGTTAGACTATAAATTTTCATCAGCCAGGAAAACTGACAAGTATAATTTATTCTCGAATCATGCAGTATTTTGGTTATCACGGTCTCTGACTCCCTGATTATTAAGAGACGGTCTTAGTTCTTATTGTGTGTTTGTTTTGTGTATGTTTATCAGTTAAGCCTCAATCAAACGAAATGCCAGAAGGAAAGGTCAGGTTACATAGGTCGTCATAAAATGGTTAGCCAAAGTGAAGGTGTTATTAAAGCTTTAATTAAATCTTTGACCTTATCATGGTTTCCATTTTCCCTTAAAGATGAAGGTAATTTCCGTCTCGGGTAATAGGCCATAATTTGGGCTTAGCTCCATTAATTAGAGAGGAGCATTAATTTTGACTATTTTTAAACCTTTTCCCCCGAAAAATCTGAATTATTCCCACGAAAATACCAGTCTTTTAAAATATTTGTATATTAAGTTGTTTAATCCTTAGAATAACGGATTTAATTAAAGGTGAGGAATGAATGGTTGGTAAGTGTAATGTCAGATTCACCTATACACGTTTTTTTTTTCTTGTAAGAGAGGAAGACTCCATAAGGTGTCTCCCTTCCCGTTTTCAGCAGCTAATGTTGGGATGGGAGCTTCTGTAGATAATCCTAGCTGCGGTCCGCCACAGTCGAAAAACTACCAGGTACATTACTTACAGTGTGTGGGTCATCAAAAGCACAATGGGCTTTAATGGGATGCATGAGAGTATCTAGTCATTCACCTAGTCATTCACTTTCATCCATGCCCCTAAAAGGCATATGGAGCTTAGAATCATGGTTAGAGTGGGTGCTCTTGTAAAATTCCCTTTGAATGTATTCCAAAGGTGTAGTGAATTCGATGATAATGATATTTGGCATATATATATATATATATATATATATATATATATATATATATATATATATATATATATATATATATATATATATATATATATGTATATATATATATATATATATATATATATATATATATATATATATATATATATATATGTATATGTATATTTGTATACATACACGCATATATATATATATGTATATATATATATATATATATATATATATATATATATATATATATCATAGGTTTGTATACTTATTCTTCTCATGATATTTTATCCTTTCTTGTAATTTTGCAATGTTTTCGTTTCGTATCATGATACTTGACTTCTTTTTTATTTATTCCTTCACTTATCCTTCATGATTTAGGCCTTGTGCCTGTTATCGCGACCTGATCACCTGGAAATCTGCGACCTTTCATCGGCTGTGCAACTTTAATCCCTCCTTCAGCTGTTAACAAGACCACTCTTTCATTCTTTACGAATCCCGGTAGGCAGACAGAAAATAGCCTAGTAAAAATTTGAACATTTGTCGTCTTGCTTATATTCCGCTCTTACACGGGCATTAATCTCTTTTCGTTATTCTTTCGACTTCTCTCTCCATTTTACCCATTATATATCCCATACCTTTCGTAAGGCTCCCGTCATCTTGTTGAATACTTTTATCAAATACTTTGGGGTCCATCACCACAAATCCTTTTCTTGTTTCACAATTCTTCCACAAAACATTAAAACTATTCTTAACCATTTCTAAACATAAAATTATTCTCCTCTTGTCCTACGCATTTTCTGTCTAAATGCACCGATATGTTCTCTTCCTTTACCTTTCAGTGATCTCCTTCGAACACCCTCTCGTCTTGTTCATTCATATGCAGATGATTTTACTCTTGACAAATCGCCTTCCTTTTCCTTTTCATCCCTCTGGAATCTCTTTCTCAATCTCTTCTAATCTTTCGCGTTGCCTTTTATGCGGAGGAAAGTTATTTCATCTTACTGCTTTCAAGAATGATTTTCTTCCAAAGTTCCAACTTTGGCTAATATATCTTCTACGTTTCAGCATTGTTTTGAGAACAGCAGAAAATGAACCATGGAGATATATATATATATATATATATATATATATATATATATATATATATATATATATATATATATATATATATATATATATATATATATATATATATATCTATCTTGTAAGGGTCGCGTCGTGGTTAATGTTGCTTCTACACCTTCAGTAATGTTTGAAACTAAAGAAAATAAATCGTAAAATTTCTGTCCGTCACCAAATTCTGGGTGTGCCCTTTAGGTACGACATGTCGTCACTTGAGGAACTCCTTTATATCTGGGACGCAGCATCCACTTCCATCTTGGGTTCACTCCAGCTCTGTCATATGGTAACTTGTCACCTGCTTGTTGGAGACATGGCCGTGGTCATTGCTCTTATAGCTGTAGGCTTGGCAACCCCGCAGCTACTGCGAGCTAGGCGAAACTGCCTTCTGTGCTTATTTTGTCATTAAAACTCATTATTGTTGTAAATGAAATTGATTTAGGTTGCGTTGTCTGTGTGGGTCTGTTTATGAAAATTTATTTGTTAATTGCTTGTTGTCCTCATTAAGAGGGAGAATAAATTTTATCTTGCTAATCATTGCTGTTGTAACAACCGTCATGCTGACCTCATCCCTGTGACGATATATTAATTGAAATCACCGTCTTCTTGGCTTGCGATACTAAATATGTGGCACTGGTGTCCTTGTAGCCTTCTCAAGCCTTCAGTTATATCGATTATCTCTTTAATAAAGATGTCTGTCAACCTTTAAGTACTAAGCAGAAACGCCATTTTCACCGGTTTTTGACGTTAATCAGAGTAGTAAAGATAATGAAAGTAATAGATAGATCAAAGTACTAGCAATCTAAGGGCTTTTATTCATATTATTTTTCTCACGACTGAATTCATAAATCATCTCGGTGATTTTTGTGTGAAGGATTCCTTTTGAGATTCTAAGAAAAGATGTGGGAAGATATTTTATGTCAAGATAGAAGATTGATGGTTCCAATAACAATGAAAAAGATTACTATGTAATTTAATAGATTTTCTCGCTTTCTCTCTTGTAATTTTAGATATTTGCTCTCTCTCTCTCTCTCTCTCTCTCTCTCTCTCTCTCTCTCTCTCTCTCTCTCTTTCTCTCTCTCTCTCTCTCTCTCTCTCTCTCTCTCTAAGAAATCAAACTATTTCACATAATGTGGAAATTATCCGTTTCTTCAATCACGCTATTTTGCACAAAGGGGAAATGGTCCGTGTCTTTTATTAGAGATTTTATGTATTGACATAATTCTTCTTACTGAATAAGTTTAAAATTTTTTTTAATATTTATAATTTTTGTGATTGAAAATGTTTGTGCATATAACTTTGAGCTCAAGAGAGAGAGATGGAGAGCAAAAACAGGCATTATGAATAAAAGCGAATATCTGATAAGTGGGATTCCTCCGAGTCGCCCTCCTATTTATTATAAGATGTGATGGAATGTATTTTGACGAAGCGTTCAACGCCCTCGTATCTCTCTCTCTCTCTCTCTCTCTCTCTCTCTCTCTCTCTCTCTCTCTCTCTCTCTCTCTCTCTCTCTCTCTCTCTCTCCTTCCTGGGCTGTGACCCACAACTTTCAAATAATGCCAGGTGTGAATTGATTGTTGAGGTCAACAGAGGCACAGTTGGATTTAAGGTTACGTGCCTAGGTCTAGAGAGAGAGAGAGAGAGAGAGAGAAAATTTGATAAGTAGTTCCAACCCCTGCACCCTAGGGGAGTGGGGATTAACTTGTCGCTTCCACCCCGTTCTTTTTATGTGATGATGTGCATTTTGATGGGAACTGATCACCCACGTCTGTGATTTCTCTCTCTCTCTCTCTCTCTCTCTCTCTCTCTCTCTCTCTCTCTCTCTCTCTCTCTCTCTCTCTCTCTTTTCATCTGTCCATATCGTACTTACCTTACGGCTTTGGCTGTTGAACAGAGACATAAGTACTGTATAAACCTCATTTAGAAAAGCCAAGAGAAGAGAGAGAGAGAAGAAGATGGCTGGACAGACAGGGGGCGTTGTCCAGCCACTGACTCACATTGTGTACCTGTGACTTAACGTGGCGCATGGCTGGCTGACTCGCTGGAGGCTGGTTATTGCTCAGCAAATTTCCGGACGTTTCAGTCCCCTCCCCCCTCCCTCTCCCTCCCCCATTCCGCGAACATTTTCCTATTCATCTTTCCTTTTTCTCCTTTTTCGGGTTGTGAGGACAGTGACACACCGATGATTTTCCAGGTCCTTTTTGCACAAGATGAGTCATAGTTGAGTCATGGTTTCAAACCCCCTCGTTACTCACGGGTTTTAAACTTCCAGCTTGGGACCCTTTAAAGCATTCTAATGGGAAGTATTGTCTTTGGTTTCGTCAGCCGTGTTTTACTTTAGTTTAGTTGATACGGTTTCTTTGTAGCCTTTCTTTTGTTGAAAGAGCTTTCCTTGAGTTTTAACCGAATCCTTGAAACGTTCCTTGAGTGTAACTGAATCCTTGAAATGTTCCTTGTGTAACTGAATCCTTGTTAATGTTCCTTAAGCTTTAACTGAATCCTTGATGATGTTCCTTCAGTTCCTTTAGTCGTAACCGAATCCTTGATAATGTTCCTTGAGTGTGACTGAATCCTTGATGATGATCCTTCAGTTTTAACCGAGTTCTTATTAATGTTCCTTGAGTTGTAACCGAATCCTTGATAAGGCTGTTCGAGGCCAAATAATGTAAATGAACTTTCATGAAATGGCAAATGAATCGAAAATGTTTATCCTTGATATTGTTCCTTGAGTTTTAACTGAATACTTTATAATGCCCCTGAATTTTAACCGGATCCTTGATGACGTTGTTCGAGGTCAAATAATGGCAGTGAACTTATATGAAATGGCAAATAAACAGAGTATCTGAATCCTTGATAGTGTTCCTTGAATTTAACCGAATCCTTGATAATGTTCCTTGACTTTTAACTGAATCCTTGGTAACGTTCTTGTAGATCAGATAATGTCTATTAACTTTGTCAAATAAGTGAAGCATCTGTTCAGTCTCTGGTTGGAGAATAAATTACACCAAAATACGTTTTTAAATTTTCTACAAGGGCATAATGACAGGAAAGAAAACGAGAAAAAAAACATCCAAATACGTTTGTAATTTATCCATAAAGACGGGATGACGGGAAAGAGAAACCGAGCCCAAAAAGAAAGAAAAAAAAAAACATCCAAATACGTATGTGACTTTTCTATAAGGACTTAATTACAGGAAAGAGAAACCGTGCGCCACAGTTTTTTTTTTCTTGTTCGTATGTTTGAACGTGGTCCCCAAATAGGCATCCCGAAAATTGTCAATACGTTTACGAAAACAAAGTTATTAAAGGTTATAGGCTGCGCTACCCACCAGCAAGCAAGCAAGCAGGCATTTTATTGATTGAAAGGTTCGCCATTCGGTACCGTATCCGATATGCTCAAGCTATGTAGATTATTCCTACCAATGAAGCATATTAGGTTCTAATTGGGGCGCTATTTCTCATTGCAGTTTGCTTTGTGTTCATGTAGTTATTTATTTGTTTGTCGATTATAATTTTTATTTGATTTGATTTCCATTTCACTTTACATCTCTGTTTCGTTTTTCCATTGTTTTTATCTTGCAAATTCTTCTAAAAGTGTTTTTTATATGGACAAGTTGGCTTAATATTAATAATAATAATCCACAGCTTTCACATTTTTACAAAGATGGGCACTTAGTACAAACTGCGAAAGCTTCTTAGTACATTTAAAACTCTGAGTAATACATCTATAACAATAATAATTGCACACAGGATTAAAACTTGAGACTGTCCGTTCTCAAATGGACTTCTGGTAATTGCATTTATCAAATAGAATGATGGAAGAGAATAAGTCGCGTGACGAGAACAAATTCAGAATTCATTTCGGTTCAAGCTCTGGACGTTCTGTAATCTAGCAAAGAAGGTTCGAAATGGAGGAGGAGGAGGAGGAGGACCTCTTTCTTCTCTGCTTGCGTGACCACCGCGTGCAACTTCGATAGAGGTGGCTGTACAGTCAGGCATTGCGGTGGTATATTTCGGCGCCTTTGTATTTGAGGCGTCCGGTGCGCTGATTTGTGTTTTGATCATAGTTGATTTGTTAAACATGAGAATGCATAAATATGCTGCGAACCAGGAGGTTACATTGACTTGCTAACCAGCTAACGACAGAATAAAATGCCTATGTGTTAAGATAAAAAAAAAAAAAAAGATAAATCGAGGTAAAATACAGGTAAAAACTATGAGGTGTTTCGACTCTGGGTAAAAATAGCGAATAAAGAACAGGATTTCTCTCTAAAGAACACTTAAAAAGTAGAAAATGTTGCTGTGCTTTAATGAAGGGTAGATGTAAATAAATGATCTCAAGTTACAATAATTTGGCAGTGTCGTTCCCAGTATAGGATTGGTGTCCATAACCTTTTTCATTTGCCTCAGCATTTTCACCTTAAAGTTTAGATCGTCAGAATCCATGACTGCTTAGGGGACTGCTACAGAGTTTTGCAGTTAAAGGAGAAAAAGTCTTTAATGCTTAAGAAAGGTAGAATGACAACAACAACAGCTGTAGCAGGAGTGATTGAAAGGAATGGAGCCATGCACGCGTGCGCTAGCGTAGCTCGTATCAGGATTTTAGTATTAGCTGGCTTTTATACCGTTATTGATTCCCTGTTCCTTTTATTTTTATGAATTTTTCCCGTCAGGTTCGTGAAGTAGTGATATTGTACGGGTGTCTTTTTTTATGATATTTTGTAGTTGTTTCATTGATAATTTTCTGTTTTACTGTTTTCTCCTCTGCTTATTTCTGTGCCTTTATGAATACTAATATGTTGTTTCTCTCTCTCTCTCTCTCTCTCTCTCTCTCTCTCTCTCTCTCTCTCTCTCTCTCTCTCTCTCTATCATTGTGACACTAGATTAAGTTATGTAATTACAATCTCTCTCTCTCTCTCTCTCTCTCTCTCTCTCTCTCTCTCTCTCTCTCTCTCTCTCTCTCTCTCTCTCTCTCTCTCTCTCTCTCTCTCTCTCCACCCCCACGCACGTAACTTTCGAATCAACTGTACTTGTAATCTCATCATGTATGTATATCCGCCCAACCTACTCTGATGTAAGCTCTCGCTCTTATCTCTCCCCGTGTCTCTCTCCCCTTCGGCATTACCCCTTTGGTCTCCAACCAACCCCGAGGCCTCTGTGCGTGTCACGTATTGTTTATTAATAATTTGCAATAATGAACGGCAGTACATATCAGATTTTGCTGTTGAAGGACAGCGCCAGCCCTCGGGGAGTTCCCACGCACAAGCGAGCTTCATCCTCCTTGATGACAGAGATTAGACTCATCTTTGCGTGCGTGTGTTTGTTCGTTCGATCACCTTGATTAAAACGGATTTTTTTTCGACGGGATCGATAGACTTGTGCGGTTGCTTTGTTTGGTGATTTAAACTGTTAAGCTTTTCTTTTGTTTTCGTGAAAGTTGTAGACTGGAAGTTTAGATTATTTATCTATGCTCTTTGAATAACCAAAATAAAAACACTATTGGAGAAAAATTCGTAAAGCCAAAATGAATCATTTTTACTCTCCTAAACTGTCAAGTTCTCAGAAATGTCAACACTTGGATAAGAATTCATGAAAGAGAGAAAGAAACCCTCCAATATTGTCAAGTTCTCTTCTGATTCATGCTGAGAAACCTTTTGATTTTCAAAATCTATGTATGAATTATTAGACTTTATAGTCCAGCGTGATGTACAGGCTTTTGGTCAATACTGTCAAACTTATAAGTCTAGGTGATTTACTGATTCTGTTAAGTTCAACAAGTTACATGATTTATGTTTGATTTGCTTAAACGCAGTTTTTTTTTATGGGTGATTGTTATTGTAAAAAGTGTTTCTTCATATGCATTTGTTTGGGAACTTATATGTCACCAGTGATATTTTATTTTATCACAAACTTTTACGTGTTGGAGAGTTAGATTCTAATTTTCAATACGGGGTTTTTGAAATGGTATTTCTAATGGAATGTTGTTTACTCTAAGGTTTGTGTTTTTCTGTTACGGAGGTTACTGGAAATTTACAGATTTTCGTGATATGTGCGGGGTTGGTTGGTTGATTGATTTAGAAATATCTGTGGTAACGTGTCTGGGTCACTGACGCCGGATATATCAAGGAAAGGCTGACAATGTGCCAAGTCTCACCTGATTAGATTTGGTGAATTTTGGCCAATATTTTTTGCTATTACAAAAAAAATCTTCTTTAGGTCAATGGCTTTAACATATTCTAACCAATTTCTATTGAAGAAAACTTTGTTGAATAATAATTAATCAGAATTCCGAGAAAGCTGAAAGAACTGAGGAATTCAACGTTCTTCAAGCGAAATGGTCAGAACTGACAATTTTCTTTCATCGACTCCAAGAAACACTTCTCGAATACCATTCCGAAATTCCGTAACTTGATTCCAGAAACAGGTGAATTTCTCCAGACCTGTTTCTGGAATCAAGTTATGGAATTTCGGAATGGTATTCGAGAAGTGTTTCTTGGAGTCGATGAAAGAAAATCATCAGTTTTGACCTTTTCACGTGAGGAATGTGAAATTCCTCACTTCTTTCAGCTTTCTCGGAATTCTGATTAATTATTATTCTAGTGGGAGGCATATCGACGAGCAGCCATGCCCGGTTAGGTCACTGCCCCATGAATAAAGAGGTTGCATGTCCAATAATTGTTCATATATATTTTCTCCTGTAGATATCGAGAGTTGCTGTAAGGCTTTCCTGTAAAGCGTAAAAAAATTATGTTAGTAAATATGTGAACCTAAGTAGAGAATTTTAAAATTTCAAAAGGTTTTAAGAACTTACAGAAAGGATACCATATCGTGTGTATGTGTATCCACAAAATTGTAGTTTTCTAGAATTGAAGATACTAAAAGTGTTGTAACTGTCAAAAATTAATTGACACATTGAATTCCATCAATTTCCTCAACTTTATATATATATATACTGTATATATATATATATAACATATATATATTGTTTGTATGTGTAGTGAGTGTGTGTTTGTGCATATGTAAATCTCGCTGTTTTTTCTGATTTTCTATGTATGATCATATCACAGTGTCAAAGTTTGCTATGTCAAATACTAATGCTCCTTAAGGCACGTTACATATAATAATAATAATAATAATAATAATAATAATAATAATAATAATAATAATAATAAAAAACTCATGGTTATACTACACAATGCAGAAAGGTATCACCCACTTTGTGCAAACGCCAACAAAGCTTCCAACGGAGTGTTGCTGTACTCTGAATTAGCTTGCGCCGGCACGGTCTTGTTGCTGACTTAAACCGCTTTTAGGTCAGCATGCGAAGAGACACTGCTGTTTGTGTTGCGAATGTCTCGTGTTTGCTGCGTGTGCGGTTGTGGATTAGTCAACAGGAGTGCTGGCCACGTTGTCTGTCCGACTGCCAGAGAGCTTTTGGAACCTGTTGAGGTAACTCCAGACAAGGTACTTTGTTTTTTTTTTTAATTTTAATATTTTTTTTTATATTCGTTTAACTTGGTTTCATAACATATACGTGCATATATACACAGTGTATGTATATATATATATATATATATATATATATATATATATATATATGTATATATATATATATATATATATATATAGTGGCGAATCTCACAGAGGGTCTTTGAGTTACGTGTCGTTAAAGCCGATGCGGTTAGATATATGCTATGTTATTTATGTATAATGTAATATACATGGATGCATGCAAGTGTGCATGCACCGTATCCCTAATAGGGAGTGGTTGTAGGAGGTATATGTGTGCTTGTAAGTATGCTTATACAGAAGAGGTAAATGCATCGGCGATCCGAAGGACATGTTTGTTTTTTTACCGAACGCTTCCCGAGGAAACACAGTTTGCCCATATAATAGCCCGCGGCAGGAGGAAGAGGGGAAAATATGACACCAGATATTGCAACAATTTGGCCGCGTGAAATCGATGTACATTTTCCGATCGCCCAGGAATTGCTTTCCGATGATGACGACCTTTTAAGGAAATGTGATTCATCGCTTTGGGTCGATATGTCTGCTGCTGGTGCCTTCGGGAGGCGTGTTTGTGTGTGCTTGCGGGGATTGCGGGGGGAGGAATATCGGGGCGTTGAAGGATGGGGGGTGGGGTGGGCGGGTTTGGCTGTCGCGTTACTGCTTACCTGCGATACGAAAGCAAATTTCAAGTGGAGGGTGATTCAGAATGATTTTGCAGACGCGCATATAGGAGCGTTTTTGTTTTAGGTAATAATTTTTTTTTTCTTCTATCGTGGTAGAGATGGCGAGTGTACGTGATAATTTCGAGTATATGTCTGAATCGTTATCGTAATTATCTTTGTATTGGTAAGGTCACTCTTCCTGGTTTTGAGTTTTCATCTTTTTACCAATGTTTTGTCTTTTCCTTTCTTAAAAAAAAAAAAAAAAAAACTGAGTGAGCATATACTCTCCAGTGCTGTCGCCCTTCTCCGCCTCTCAGTCTTAACTTATTCTGATTTTTATATTTACTTAGTTTTTTTTTATTGTGCAGATGAAAACGTGAGTAAATATTTTTAATGTGCGTGTGTTCTAGTGTAGAAGCATATGTCTTTTTGCATATTTTTTTTATTTCATTTTTCATTTATCGTTTAGTCCCAGAGCTTGACCTATGGCCTCGGTATGGTACTCCATTTCATTTTAATCCTTCGGGCCAGCCCTATGAGAGCCGTTAATCAGCTCAGTGGTCTGGTTGAACTTTTTTTTTAATATAATAATAATAATTTTCCATCTCAAAATCTATTCGACACCTTGTTATTCCAACCTCTAAAAATCAAATTTCACTGACTTCAGTCGAAAACTTTAGGAGAAATGAACGAAAGGTGATCCAAATGAATAACGACTTAGCAGATTTGGTGCATCAAGAATTTTAACCATCCTCATTGTGTTTTTTCTTTCGGTCCTTCTACAGTCGCCTTTTTTAATGTCTCACATGATAATACCAGTTTTTTTTTATGAATACCTCTGGCACTCACATGAGTTACACCCAGAATTCGGCCTCGTGTGCCAACCATCCTCTCAGTATCACTTCATTAGCTTCATTTGACGCCAGCCTTCATCAGTTTTAAGTGTCCAGACCTGTGATTCTGTGGGAGCCACTTTTCAGGCTCGGAATTTAATTTTTTTCTTTTTTAAATCTTCGACGTATCTTTTAATAATTCCCATGTTGTGTAAAGTATTTCAGTTCTGCTTGCAGTATTTACAGACTGTCATTTGAATCTCTCTCTCTCTCTCTCTCTTCAGTCTTTTGTGTGTGAAACGTATTATTTTTATTATTATTATTTGATGATTGTGTGCTCCACAAGTTTAAACAAATGTGATTGCTAAAGTTATTTACCGTAAATTAGCGGAAGTTTTGATATACAGTGAATAAACTTGCTAGTAAAAATGTTTGAATACTTGTATGAGTTTCCTCTCTCTCTCTCTCTCTCTCTCTCTCTCTCTCTCTCTCTGTGATATATGTGTGTGTGGAGAGAGAGAGAGAGAGAGAGAGAGAGAGAGAGAGAGAGAGAGGATAGTTCTCATATTTGTACTGAAAATCGATAATTTCAGTCATGTTAGCAATCCTCTCTCTTTTTTCCATATCTGGGTGTGTATGTGTGGGTGCGCGCGCGCGCGCGAGTGAGTGAATAAGCTCTCCGCCATCAATTGGCATTTCTGTTTCATCATGTTTTGTTTGAACGGGAAAAGAATGCGATAGAGAGAAGTGGTTTGGTCATTACGGAGAAATAATTAAAAGGGGGAGAATATTTTGTTTCCGTTTTCGGGAGAAGTAATGAAAACGTCAGGGTCATTCGGATTGAACTTATTTACCGATGAAGACCCGAGAAGGAAGTTAGATGAAAATAACTAAAGAGAGAGGAAAGGCTAGAAATATCAAG
>NC_089741.1:54774357-54799357 GCF_040412425.1 Macrobrachium rosenbergii
ATAGGAAATTATATGGCACTATATGCCAGCTGGCACACACATCCATACAGAGGTAAAGAGATAAGGGAGTTATAACTCTCCCGTCGCTTTTCTAAATCCCCATCATCTGCATTGAAGAGCACTGACAGGGAAGGACGATGAGATTTGAAAAAAGTAAGATGAAACAAAAGCTAAAGTTGGACAGACTTTCCAGTTTGTGATATTGGAAGCATTTTATAACGCGTAAAATACAGATTTACAACCAAAATACTCGGTAATTCCGAAGTCATCACTAAAGGGAAATATTTTCTTGCGTGTAGGCTAATGTAACCACAGAATTTACAACGAAATTACCCTGAAAAAAAAATTGCTGTTGAAAAGAACAAGAATACAAAATATAGAAAGGGGAAATACCCGTATTTTCCAGTAGGTAATACGGCACACATTTTACAACGAAAAATCACCAACTAAAAAAAAAAACTGTAAAAAATAAAAAAAGTTCTGTGGAATGGTACAGGTTTGTCCCCTCTAAGTAAAGCCCTCCATGTGTGATTCCGTGATGAAAAGCAATAATTTAGAGGCTTACGCTCTTTGGCGTTTTATGCGGCGGTTCTTTCTCACTCATTTCCAGCTGCCTCAGCAATGAATCCCTGTGTTTTTGGACATTACTTCGTACCTGGTATTGATTGGAAAGAAACGAGGTGATTCATAGTTTTTGGCACTGTTGTTTAATAATCCAGACTTTATTTGTATAATAAATACTGTTGATTAACCAGCTAAGCCTCAAAAACCACTGTACAGTTATCTGTTATTATCTTTATTTTGACATGAACTGTTTATTCATAACGCAAAATATATAAATGAAATGAAAATTTAGGTAAAGTTTCAAAGTACTGACAAAAACTTCGCTTTTCCCCGTTTCAGCTTCTTTCGTTCGAATGTCCTCGTCAAACTTTGAAGAAAGAAAATAAAGGAGATTTTTTTTGTCTCAGAACTGTCCTTTCAGATAAATGTTTGTGACCGTTGTTATTTTTATCTGGACCCCGTCCATTTTTTCGGTATGTTTTATGCGTTCCCTTCTGGTGGCTGTAACCCACGCTGAGAGAGAGAGAGACGCTGCTAGAGAGAGAGAAGAATCAATTGATCATCAAGTACTCATGCGATGCGCTTAATCCTGGTTTTGACGAGAGGTAAAACATTTTATCGGTGGTTTTATGGTCTGGTTCAAGTGAATCGTTTATGCGTAAAATACTTATTGATAAGGGGAAAGATTATGGTTTTAATATTTACTGAAATCGGCGACTTGCTGGAACTCCCGCGCTTACTGCTGTATATATGTTACAGTAAGTATGTGAAGTCAGGGATTTCACGACATCCCTAGGAAATTTTTGAAATGACCAATTTGCTTAGGAGTATTGGATCCCCGAGGACTAGCACTAAACACGGCGAAACAGTGATTCATCTACACAGTTTCGCCGTGTTTAGTACTAGTCCCTGTCGGGGGTAAAATGTATTCCCCGTGTTTAGTACGCACTGGCTCCTGGGGGATCAGATGCACTTACAGCATTTTGGCGCTAGGGGCCAGGGACTAAACACAGCTAAACACATTGACCCCCTAGACTAGTACTAGAAGGCTGACGTGAAACTGTGAAGGTGAATCGCTGTTTTGCTGTGTTTATTACTATCCCTCGGCGATCAAATTGTTTCCAAGCAAATTGGGCATTTCACAAATTACCTAGGGATTTCGTGAAATCATATTTGCTGTAACATATACACAATAGTAAGCCGGGAGTTCCAGCAAGTCGCCGATTTCAGTAAATGTTAAAACCATAATCTTTCCCCTTACCAAGAAGTATTTCTCATAAACGATTCACTTAAACCAGACCATAAAACCACCGGGATTTCGTGAAATCCCTGATTTCACATACTTCTGTAACATGTATATCTTCATGGGTTGGGCTGCCACTGCGTAAAACTGATAAGATAACTGGCTACATTTTCTTTCGTGTGATAGCGGTCGAGATGTCTGTCAGTCATTTTGTTAATTTTTTTTTTATTATTTTTGTATTTATTTTTGATGTCGGTGTTGCATTTTGGGTGACTAATCTTAGTGATTCTTCTGAGAATAAAGTCATCTTTCTGATACTGTCGCATCGTGCATTAGGGGTGCTTGTGAGTAAAAATTGGAACATTATTAGCTATAGTTTCGGAGTAAAAATCATATAAACAATACATCCAATTAGCAGTTTTTGTTTATCTCTGCTGTTTGAGACTTTTTGTCTTACTGTTGCATTGTTACTGTATTTTCTCTGTAGTGTTGCTAATTATATAACTTTTGTCCAGTGCCTTATTTGTAATTCTGTGCCAGCTCCATGCTATAATGTGTTAGGAATTAGTGGTAAGCAATGACCTGGAGGGCGTTGGCAGACGTGCAATTCATAGCTAATGAAGGGCGTTGCCAGACGTGTAATTCAGAAGATAGAAACCTGCGTATGGCTTAATTAGGCTGTGGATGTGGCTGGTAAGTTTCAGATCTGTTTTAACGAAACAAAAAATCAACCATTCTTTTTCTGCTGGCCCGAAGTTCTTATAAAGTTGTAAATCATCTTAGGGAAAGTTTATGTTCCTTTTATACAGTGATTATTATGGGACTAGCAGAGCTTTATCAACATCCGCTGCTTTTGGGGTAATCCTGATTGAAGAGCGCATCTGCGTGGAATGTTTTTGCTTCGAACACCTTTGCATAATGACTGGTGGTGAGCATTAATATCTTCTTGCTATGTATTTAATTGTGGCATAGCAAATATGTCGGGGGGTTTGCAGAGTCTTCTCAGAAAGTGCTTCATAAGGTGACTCAGTTTCACTCCTTTCAAGTAATGTAATGTACGTTGTTTTATTGATCGTGATTCAAATCGTTAACTGCATAATCAGTTTATTACAGTTTCAACTAATCGGCTGGAATAACATTATCGTTTTATGATTATCATATTCGTAGCATTCATTGTCAAGTTAATGTGGGAGCAGTGGTCTGATGAAGGAGTATTTGGTAAAGGAGAAGGGTTAAATCTTGACTTAAAGCATGACCTTGTACCACCTTGACCTTTGACTTGCGAATGGGTATTTATGCACAATATGCCATTTCCTCAGCCTGTAGTTTGCTTTAGATGCATCGGAAGGTTTTTTAAAAAGGTATTGTATCCTAATAAAGTTGATGTTTCTTTCTTTTCCAACGTCTCACATTAAGCAGTTTGATCATCTTCAAGGTTGATATCTTGGTGTGTCGGCTTCTGTCAGTCTACCATTTTTTGTCTCGGTCACTTTGTGTATACTTACTAAGTATCAATAATTTCCCAGTTGTTGGTTAAATAGTTGCGGTGCGTAGCATTATTGTAGCCATAACGAAGTATAAATGTTCGTTTGCCCTCTTCTTTGCGTGTGAATCGGTCTCTAGGAAAAGTTTCTTCATCGCATTTTTCCTATTACAGGATCACATCCTCTGGCCGAGCGTTCGGTTGTGTACGTTCTTCAGTTCTGTGGGTGTATCGTTGCTGTTGATAATTCTGTTTTGCGTCACTTTACAACTGAAGCTAGGTTTATTACTTAAGATTACTGCCAGTAATGTAATACGTATAATTTATCATATTACTGTTGATAAGGTTATAGGTTTTTTTTATATAAAATTGAACATTATTTCTTATGTAGCTGTCATGGAGTTTCCTGAGGTTGTATTTTGACGCAGGTCAATCTTTTCATTGCATTGTAGCCCTGAATTCCACATACTCCAACTTCTGGCTAGCTTTTGAAACCTCTCTATGCTTCTGTTTTCCCCTTCTCGTTCAACCTTCCATTCCTCAAGCGGGGGATTCATCGATGTTCTTCGGGCTGAGCCTCACTTTATTTATTTATTTATTTATTTTTTTTGTTCCCTTCTCTCTCTTGTGGCCTGAGACAATTAAGGGTAATGGATTGTTGTAAGAATTTGTTTACAAATTGTAGGGCATCATCATCTTGGAAGGTACGTTGTTAGTGTTAAAGATAACGTAGCATTTTATTTATGTTTAACGGAAATGGAGTTACTTTCGGTCTGAATATTTAAAAACAACCATGGAATGCAATGCTTCGCATGATAACTAAAATGAAATAATTTCCAACGTAAAACATCAAATGAATCGTTGAGTTCTGGCCGCTCTAGGAATTTTTAACCATCTAGTGATGAATGTCCATTTATGATGTGGATAATTAATGGGATAGTAATTTCCGAGGCTAAACATGGACTTTAAAAGGTCTGTCATATCTGCCCCACACTGAATCGGTTTGATGTTATTTTACAGTATCAGAACATCGTGTTGTCCAGGTAGAAATAATTTTCTGCTAAGCAGTCAAGAATATTAGGGAAAAATTCCGTCACGGTAAAAATACATTCATAACTACTTTTATTGAAGGACCGAGATTGTTTTTGACAGATGCACCCGTCTCGGACTCGTTACGAATTTAATGAACTTTCTTAGTAATCAAAATGTGTTGTGACAGTTGTTGCATTATTCATAATAAAACTACCATGACAGCATTTATTACTAAGAAGTTTAATCAGACTACGAGTCATTTATAAGACCCCAGGGGCCAAGGACTTATTCTTAAATGATAGGTGAACATTGGAGCAAGATAAAGGTGACATCGCTGAATGATCTCATGGGTCCCAGCGCTGGGTCTTTGGCCTAAATTTTATATTCCAGTTCCAAGATAAAGTTAAAGAAGCTGGACAACTAAATGGGAAGAAACCAAAGGAACAGAGGAAAAGTCAAAGGCAGAAAGCAGTGAAGTTGGGGCAGAAGTGTCAGTAAAGAATCTTTAGTACGGTGTACGGTAAGCCTCGAAAGGTACACTGTTGATAGAATCACTGTCATAAAATAACAATTCCAGCTGTATGACAGGTGGCGTGCTAACGAAAATGATCTCTCTCTATAATTTGAATTTGTTAATGCATCGGTCTGCAGATTACGTGTCAAGCAGTATGCATAGCAAGCAATATGGGAAATTCACTTAACAATAAAAAAAATTTCACGCAAGGGGGTAGTACCGTTAGTGCACCTCATGTGGTGCACTGTAGGCATTACTTAAGGTTCTTTGCAGTGTCCATTCGGCCTCCAGCTGTAACCCTTGTCATTCCTTTTACTGTACCAGTGTTCTTATTTTCTTTCCTCCCTCTTACTTTCCTATCTCTACTATCTTTGTAACAGGAGGAAAACTGTTACAGCTTTCAAACCTTTCCATTGTCAGTTTCCGCTTCAGCGCTGAATGATCGGCGTCAATGACCATAAATAGAAGTCACGACACCTGATAACTTAAAATTATTCATTCATTCAGCGCTGAATGGCCTCACGGGTTCCAGCGCTTGGCCTTTGACCTAAATTCTGCATTCCATTCCATTAAAAAAAATTGGAAATAACTGCAGCTGTGCGCCAAAATACTGTCAAATAAGGGGAAGCACATAGCATAACTTGAAAAAGTCTAACACGACTGAGAAGAGAAATGGCGCATAACTTGAAAAAGTCTAACATGACTGAGAAGAGAAATGGCAGATGTAAAAAAGAGCCGAGGTACGGAGTGGAACGATAGCAGTAAAATCGATGTTGTTGGAGTGCAAAATCCCGTCTGATTTACGAGTTTTCTCCCGAGTCTCAAGGTATAAAATGGTGAAGAAAAACCCGCTCTTCCACAGACTGCTGCAATATCCGCTTTCCCAAAGCCTTGAGCCTGATTAGAAATGAAAAGTACGAACGAATCTGTAGCTTTGATTTTCGTGAGTCAGAATATTTCGTCGTAAAAAGGGTGGCGGTGACAAGGCATGAAGGACGAGCTATGAAAGCGTCGGTGTTCACGGATAGTTTAAGGTTCTCGCGTTGATTTTTATTAAAGGTTCGTTATGCTTTCACTCTCCTGCGTTGTATGTACTTTTCTATACAGGATATCTCGAGAGCGGATGAGGGACTGCGATGTATTTTTGCGAAAACGTTTATTGGTTAACTCTGCTAGTTAATCATCTTTTAGGTCGGTATCGGCTACAAACGTTTCATGACCGGTTGTCGCACCGGGAAAAATTCCGCCTATTAATTATATAGACAAATTACCATTTAAGAAAGGTAACTGATGATTATTTTGGCTTGGCAGAGGTATGATTTCTATTGGGTGTTCTTATGTTTAAACTTTTTTTTTTAACCGTTATTCCCATTGTAATGTAAGTTTTTTCTTCTTTTTCAGGTAAGCATTCAAGGGACAGACAAGAGAGGCAAATTTTAGTAAGTATTTGTTTTGGCTAAGATGTTATAGTCCTACTTATAGTAAAATTTTTTGAGTGAGTATTGATCAGTTTCAGCTGAAATACGATTGTGTAATGACACTTACAGGTTGTCTCTTGTAGCATTCCCGTGTCAAAAGTACTCAGATGTGTGTTTTATTTATGGGAGAGGTTGGGCATGGATGACGTAGTAGTTGTGATGCTAGATTTGTATTACCAAACCAGTTAGTACGAGTATCGAGTGTAACTAGATTGTATAAATGTTTAAAGATTTTTTTCCACGTAGTACATGTCAAAAGTTGGACGGATGTGATTCTTGGGCAACCTTTGTAATTTAGTATATAGGCCGTGTCAGCGCGAGTGCGTTTTCACTTTTTTTTTTTTTTTTTTTTTTTTTTTTTTTTTTTTTTTTGCATCTTTACTCCGAGTTTTGTACAAAGTAATACCAAATTTTGTACAGAGTAATACTCCAAATTTTGTACAGAGTAATACTCCAGGTTTTTTTTACAGAGTAATACTCCAAATTTTGTACAAAGTAATACTCCAAATTTTGTACAAAGTAATACTCCAAATTTTGTACAGAATAATATTCCAGATTTTGTACAGAGTAATACTCAAATTTTGTACAAGTAATACTCCAAATTTTGTACAAAGTAATACTCCAAATCTTGTACAGAGTAATACTCCAAATTTTGTACAAAGTAGCCAATAGTTTCCCATGTATCTGAGCAATGTCGAATTCACGCACGAACATGAAATTGCTCAACCTTAAGTTGTAGGAGCAATGTTGGGTCCGTAGTGCAAAGTTTGGCTACAAGATGCTGTGAAAGATTCCAGAAATCGCACTCGTGTGGTATCCGTTGAAAGTTACGTCATGTTGCGTGTACTACATATCAGTGGGTGAGATCCAAGGTGTAGTTCGGTAGTTATGTAAATGCTGCTGATATGGCGCTTGGTTGAATAATGATGATGATAATTAGAAGATAATAGTATTAATATCTCGATGATGATGATTTTATTCATGTAATGCAAATATTCATATGGCCCTGGCCATAGATGCCACAGAAATACCAATAATTTCCTGAACAAGCTCCCACCAAATAGAATGCCTACATGTAAACGAGAGAGAGAGAGAGAGAGAGAGAGAGAGAGAGAGAGAGAGAGAGAGAGAGGGGTAGAGTGATATAAGATACAGTAGAAAATGGGAAATAAATATTAAACGAAACAAATATCAGCAGATAAAGTTGTTGCGTTTCGATACTTAGGGAAATGCATCACATGAGCATTTTTATATTTATTCGTCAGAAAATGTAGTCCTCCTTTTATGTAATATATTTGGTCGTGAGTTGGGAATCTAAAACATTTTTGTGAATCGTTGGTTTCATTGTGATATTAAATGAGTTTGTCATGCTACCTTGGGTAATGGTACGAGAGAGAGAATTTACCAGTAGAGTTCTGCAAGTAATTCGCTCTCATTCAAATAATTGAACTCGGATGACATGCTAAATTAATTAAGATCATCATGATGACAGTGACTTCCATAAACACTCTGGATTGACGAGAGAGAGAGAGAGAGAGAGAGAGAGAGAGAGAGAGAGAGGAGAGAGAGAGATGACAGTTGACGTAAGAAGGGGGTTAAAAAGAAATTTAAAACTTTTATCAGAGCATTGTTTGTATTGTAATTATATATGAGTTTAATATGTTAAAGAAGTATAAAGATTGCATGAGAATAAAGATTGCATGAGAGAGAGAGAGAGAGAGAGAGAGAGAGAGAGAGAGAGAGAGAGAGAGAGAGAGAGAGAGAGAGAGAGAGATGACAGCTGCCGTAAGAAGTGGGTTAAAAAAGAGATTTAAAACTTTTATCAAAGCATTGTTTGTATTGTAATTCTAAGTAAGTTTAATATGTTACGGAAGTATATAGATTGCATGAGAGAGAGAGAGAGAGAGAGAGAGAGAGAGAGAGAGAGAGAGAGAGAGAGAGAGATTGGCTGTTGGGATGGGAATTGTGAATGTAAATCTGAACTCCAAACCTTTTATCAAAGCATTGTTTTTATTGTAATTTTAAATGAGTTTAGCATGTAACCAAGGTAAACTGTATGTGAGAGAGAGAGAGAGAGAGAGAGAGATGCTGTTAAAGCTCATGTATCGAAGCCCAGTATTTTATGGTGAATTAATAATGTGGTTCGTTCTCGTCGGAGAAGGGCGTTATTCAGATGTCCCAGATTTTCTCCTTTACATTCTTTTCAGGTCATTGTTTTTAGTATATATATTTATAATATATATATATATATATATATATATATATATATATATATATATATATATATATATATATATATATATATATATATAATATATATATATATATACTGTATATTTATATGTACATAAACAGATGACTTGGAAAAATGTGTATTTTGGGGAGTTTATAATCATAGTTGAGGTAACACGATAGTTAATAACATGGGGCATAGTCGTTAAGAATGTCTAGTATTTCAGTAAATATTCTCTCTCTCTCTCTCTCTCTCTCTCTCTCTCTCTCTCTCTCTCTCCAGTGATATTTTAATTACCCGACATATTTATTTGAAATTTTGTACTGTTATACATGAATATTTAATGTTTACCCGTCAAGTATTTTATTATTTGATGTGAGCTGGTCTTCTCTCTCTCTCTCTCTCTCTCTCTCTCTCTCTCTCTCTCTCTCTCTCTCTCTCTCTCTCTCTCTCTCTCTCTCTCTCTCTCTCTCTCTCTCTCTCCAATTGTTTCCACTATTTCTCTATTTGTCGATTATATCTTTTTATAGGTTTTTTGTAAGTTGAATAGCTAGCTCTCTCTCTCTCTCTCTCTCTCTCTCTCTCTCTCTCTCTCTCTCTCTCTCTCTCTCTCTCTCTCTCTCAATTGTTCCCACTATTTCTGTATTTGTCGATTATATCTTTTTATACGTTTATTGCAAGTTGAACAGCTCTCTCTCTCTCTCTCTCTCTCTCTCTCTCTCTCTCTCTCTCTCTCTCTCTCTCTCTCTCTCTCTCTCTCCTCTCTCTCTCTCAGCAGAACAGCATTCCCCAGCATATCGGACTCGATTTGAGATTTGCTGCATTTCACTGGCTCCTCCCCCTCCTGTTCTATTGTTTCACTTGAATTGTTCCAGTGTCTGAATGTCTGATGTTTTTCATTATTCATTCTTTCTGTATTTCTCATCTGTAAATTTTGTTGCCTGCTATTATTATTATTATTATTATTATTATTATTATTGTATTATTATTATTATTATTATTATTATTATTATTATTATGCACATATTTATGTTAAGACGAAAATGTTCTCATTTTCCTAAGTAAGCTTCCAAAGAATAAAATGCTCAGTACTGAAAAAAAAAACTTAGGCAGTTAGCAGAGTGCAGAGTAACAAAGTAAAACGTTTCTAGAATTAAAAAAAACTATGTAAGTACATAGACTGTAGTTGTGCAGTGCCAAAAAAGTAGAACAGTGGTGCTCCTAACCGTAAGAGCATCAACGTCCTGAGATTTCCCAGGCTTGGTAAAACTCAAACCATTGCTTTAAGGCCTCACAGAGGAAGTTTGTCTTACCTAATATTTCCGGGTGAGATTGCTTACTTATTAATGCAGCATAAACATTGCGGCTCTGCAGAAAGGCTGTTTTATTGTTATGCAGTAAACAGAATGCTGCTATATTCAAGGCTAGTGAGTATGTTTGTAATTTAACAAGGGAAAGTTTGTTCAGACTTATTCTTTATTGCCACGTAATTTCTGTTGATATTTGATTTGCTGACAACCATCCGAATTATAAAACTAGCAGTCAGATTCTTTATTGTTTCCCAAAGTTTACTTTCATCGAGCAAGTAGATTTTCAAGGAAGATTAGTAATAGTAAAATAGCATCTAATGCCTCTTGTAATTCTAAGTTGCAAGTATGACTTTAATTTCTGATTTTTTTTTCGGAATTTTGCTTCCAAATAAGCCAATTAAAAAAGAAGCATTGAAGTGCCCATAATGAGAGGAATATTAGGCACTTGGAAATGGTTAGGTCCCCCAACGACGTCGTGTCTGTATGTAGTGTGTCGACATGTCTGTCTTAATGTCTGTCTGTGCACGGGTTATCACAGACAAGGAGTAGATGGATTTCTATGAAATTGTATGGAAGTGTGAGGCAAGCTCATTTTGATCCCTTATCAAGTTTTAGGAGGATCCGAAATGATCCAGATGATTATTTTTCAGAAGGATCATGAAATGGTCAAGATAATTACTTTTAGAACGATCCGAAATGATCCAGATGATTATTTTTCAGAAGGATCATGAAATGGTCAAGATAATTACTTTTAGAAGGATCCGAAATGATCCAGATGATTATTTTTCAGAAGGATCATGAAATGGTCAAGATAATTACTTTTAGAAGGATCCGAAATTAACCAGATGATTATTTTTCAGAAGGATCATAAATGGCCAAGATAATTACTTTTCGGAAGGATCATGAAATGGTCAAGATAATTACTTTTCAAAAGGATCATAAATGATCAAGATAATTACTTTTCGGAAGGGTCTGAAATGATCCAGATAATAATTTTTTTAGAAGGATCCGAAATGGTCAAGATAAATACTGTTCGGAAGGATCTGAAATGATCCAGATAATTATTTTTCAGAAGGATCATAAATGAGCAAGATCATTACTTTTCGTAAGGACCCAAAATGGTCTAGATAATTACTTTTCAGAAGGATCCGAAATGATCCAGATAATTACTTTTCTGATGGATCCGAAAAGATCCAGACAGTTACTTTTCTGAAGGATAGAAATGATCCATTTAATTACTTTTCAGTAGGATCTGGAATAATCCAGATAATTATTTTTCAGAAGGATCCGAAATGATCCAGATAATTTTTGTAAGGATAAAAAATTACCTAAATAATGATTTTTTCGGAAGAATCCAAAATTATCCAGATAATTTTTGAGAAGAATCCAAAATGATCCAGATAATGATTTTTCAGAAGGATCCAGAATGGTCAAAATAATGATTATTCAGGATCCGAAATGATAGAAAATGATTTCACAGTCCGTGGATTAGATATAAATGTGTAGTTAGAAAGATTCTTTTCAAGTTCTTAAAAATGCTTTTCATCTTTCATAGTTGAATCAAATACATTGCACTGCAATCCGCAAAATAGGAGAAGTTCCATTAAATGTTGGGGGCGATAGATTTATAAATGATAATTCGTCTTAATTACTTGGAATTGTAAATGAGTATTGGCTTTGAGTGGGAGTTAATACCCTTTGGTTTTTTCCCGTTGCCAAGTTTTGAGGAAATTCGTTTTAATATTTTTAATTACAATGGTATATTATAAAGTCACTGTAGTACATTTATACGAAGTCACAATCAGGATTTCCTTGGTGTAGGAGTATCGTATCATGATAGAGGGAAAAATAACGATCTCAGTTTCCTTTATACCGAGAATGGAAACTTTGTAATGAACGAGGAAAAACATGAATAATTCTTAAGAATGATGAATAAGGAATGAGAACGGTGAGTCAACGCATACTCTCTCTCTCTCTCTCTCTCTCTCTCTCTCTCTCTCTCTCTCTCTCTCTCTCTCTCTCTCTCTCTCTGAACGGCGTGCTTTTGTAATGCTTGCCCTGGTACTTCACCTTCAATAGGTGCTCCTGCCTTAAGGAGGAACGATCATTGCACGGCTGACGGCAGCATCCCATTTTTTTTTTCCTTTTCCAGTTTAAACAATTTATTTTGCTTGGGTTTAAGCTAAAGGTCAAAGAGATGGCTGATATTTACTCGCGATGACACTCTGACATTTCATTTAGGGAATAAATTCGCCGTTTAGCCTAATGTATGTAGACACCCAGGCGCATAACGTGGGTTTGCGTGTAGGCCGTGTAGGATGATGCGTGCATTTATATTGTATTTGTCAAATCACATTTGCAGCAGGTTATGCATCTACTCTCTCTCTCTCTCTCTCTCTCTCTCTCTCTCTCTCTCTCTCATATATATATATATATATATATATATATATATATATATATATATATATATATATATATATATATATATATATTAATTATATATAATATATATATGTATGTGTATATATGTATATACATACACATATTTTGTCGCCTCACCAATGATAGGATCAGGGTTCGATTCCTGGGCGAGGCAGAGCAGTATAACCAGGTTTCGTTAAATACTGTGTGCCTTGGCGCAAATGGTGAATTATGTATATGACACTAGGTCGATTGTGGTGAATCATGGTCAGGTTGGTGGATAGGGCAGGGTGCTAGCAACAACATCCCAAAAATACTTGGTGACAAACGGAAGGATGGCACCTTCTGGACCTACATCCTCTCAAATGAAAAAGCCATACACATACATACATAGTATATATATATACATATATATATATATGTCTGTATGTAATATATATATATATATATATATATATATAATATATATATATATATATATATATATATATATATATATATATATATATATATATATATATATTTATAATATATATAATATAGATAGATAGATAGATAGGTTGATTTATATATAATCTGTGTGTTTTACAAATGTTGTACCCTCGATGGAAAGAAAGAAGCCAATCACGGTACTTTATATTTGTGCTGCTAGCTCGTCTGAAGCTCTTGGCTTACAACTTTTCCACCCTTGATCCTTTATGTAGTCATGCTCTCTCTCCCCAGCTCAGACTTGGGCTCCGATAACTTACTAGTTGCGCCGCCAATTTGTGTTACAAACTCACATATACTGAGGTTTAGTTAAGCCTTACCGCTCATATCTCCACCTATCTTCAAAAACACATCAATTCTCAGTAGCCCTTTGGTCCTGGTTATCGTCATGCTTGATTTTCTCTTTACCCGTTAATACATACAGATTATAGCTGTCTGGAAACAGACCCCGATCCCCTTTCCCTGCCGAGAGAGAGCAACCAGATTTGCTGAACAGCAGCACCGATATGCAGTAAATGTGCCTCTCTGCAGAACTACTCAGCTCCAGAGTTCCTTTATTCCTCACACCGTTGGACTGTGGAACAGTCTCCCTGAGGATGCCTTGCAGTTGGAACTTTCAAAATTTCAAGCGAAGATGCAATGCGGTAGTACAGTAATACAATTCTCCTGGCATTTGGTTACATTTTTTATCTATTTATTAATGCGTTATTGTTTTTTTTTAATAAGTGAGACCTCCTTCTCTATTTCCCTTTACCGTCTCCTCTTCCTAATGAACACCATATTCTATGTAAGCCTGAATTTCAAGCACAGCGGCCCCCCTTGGGCTTGTTCCATATGGATAGGGTTCATTTTCTGAATATTGATGGTAATAATTAAAATCTTTTCTTGTATAACGGACACTTTGACTTTCGTTTTGGTTTGGAGTCAATGCCACAAGCATATTAAATACTTATAAGGGGAAGTCGCTAATGTTTTTCGTGCAACTGGGGGTTTTCATAAGTCACTAAATTTTAGTCTCTCTCTCTCTCTCTCTCTCTCCTCTCTCTCTCTCTCTCTCTCTCTCTCTCTCTCTCTCTCTCTCTATCCCCTTTTTGCATTTTGCTTGCATCGTTGACCCCGTATGAAGCAGAGGCACAGGTTACTTAATCTTTAAAGCCTCATACCTTTTGTATCAACCACTTCTGCTTTGGACATACTGCATCCACATCGTTCCCTTGTATGTTAACTTGTCCATACGATCAGATCCCTTAAATTTATCTGTTTTCCCCAAAATCGTCACTTTACGTTTATCTATTTTTCATTTCCTCTGGAGGAAGTTTTCTTCGCTATTATATCAGTATGTTCTTTTATACAGTTTTCCGTTTCAAGTGTTAGTAATGTCTCCTCTCTTCGGCTCGTATTCAACTTTGTCATTCGTAATAAATGCACCTGTTTAAATACTTGACCACTTTAACAGTGCTGCACATAAGATCTAAACACTCTTCTTTTGGTATAATACCTTGTGTCTATCTATCTATCTATATATATGTATATATATATATATATATATATATATATATATATATATATTTATATATATATATATATATTTATATACATAGGCCTGTATGAGTATGTATACATACATTAAATTCATATATATGTATGTTTATGTATTTCTATGTGTATGTATGTATGTATATATATAATATATATATTATATATATAAAGCTTTTTTTAACAAAAAAAAAAAAAAAAAGCTTTCAAAGAACAGTATAAACCCAGTTACTGTTCAACGCAATCTTTCAGCTGCCAAGACTGTGTTACGAAACCCGCTTGGAAAACCTTCTTCCTGAGGGACTACTTCACACGATAATACAGAAGGTTCATATAAGCTTGTTTTAAGCACCGCACTGTTTACTGCACTTTTTTTTTCCCCTGCTTTAACGACTTGTCTTTCGTACACTTTAGATTTTCCTAAATACTGCATTGTCGTCAAAATAACGGTTATGAAATGCTGTGAATATTCACGTACACTTATTATTATTATTATTATTATTATTATTATTATTATTATTATTATTATTATTATTATTTTGCACGCATTTCGTTTTGACCGAGTTTGAGCTTGGCGTTACTTCACATAGACCTGTCTTGTGCAACGTCCGTTTCCATTGTATGGTGCTAGTAGATTTAGTTATAACTGTAAAGCTGAATATGTTTAATATATTACAGCATCTTAGGAAAACAAGATTATAAAAATTGAAAGGTCTTATTCACGAGACCAAAGACTTTTTTTGTAATTCATCAAAAGAAAAAATATTTGCTAAAAATGAAGTGTGAAGTTATATTAATTTTTTCAGCTAAGTGCAAAATACGATAAATCGTATTTCCAATTTTATCTTATATATATTGTTAAAAAAAAAAAAGCCAGCCGTTGCGCAGTTATGCATATTATCGTCATGTATGAAGATATGGGTATAAAATGTGTATACTCGTACATTAAAAATTTATTACGTTCATTATACCGGTTATTATTCTATTTTACAGCTTGCGACCAAGACGGTCGATCACTTTTGCCTATACCTAATTTCACCCACATTTATTAACATTCAAGAATAACGGAACTTGAAGCAAGTTATATAACATAAAGTATTTTTTATGAAAACGATGCAGTCGCAAAATGATTTAAATTTTGCTGTCGCCTCTGAAACATGTTGCACTAATAGTTTTTGTAATTATCGTTTCATAAATGTTTCCTGATAATATTGTGATAGTTATTCTCAGATTGTAGGTATATTCATATAAAAGAGGAAAAGGAATGTAACTTGCTGAGGAAGATTACGATCAGAGCTCTCATACACGAAAAGAAAGACGACTAAGAAGGAAGTAATATTTCAATGCGAGTGTAAATGACAAAGATCTTTCAGTGTATCGTCTGATATTTTCTCTTCATTTCTTTCGTCGGTTGTCATTTATCGCCTTATCATTCCCGCTTTCTTGACATATACTTCACAGGAAATTCATTTCAGCACAACCTCTCTCTCTCTCTCTCTCTCTCTCTCTCTCTCTCTCTCTCTCTCTCTCTCTCTCTCTCTCTCTCTCTCTCTCAGGCCGTAGTCCATATGCTACATGCCATATTCTTTCTATAAAACTTGTTATGGACTAATGTAGTTAATTATTGGATTTATATATGATTAGACCTATACAGTTGGAAATATATATATATATATATATATATATATATATATATATATATATATATATATATATATATATATGTATGTGTGTGTGTGTGTGTGTGTGTGTGTGTGTGTGTGTGTAGATAGATAGATATATGCACACACAAAGACGGTATGTACGTAATATATATATGTATATTTGTGCGTGTGGTGTATGAACCTCGAGTATAATCCTTACGAGTTTCATTTATATTTGGTTTGCATGAGAATATCACTCTTAACCCAGAGACACCAAACAAGCAACATTATATTGCAACGACAGTAAAAACTGCTTACCGCGGTCGGTCCCTCAGCCGAATGGCGTACGCAGTGAGTGACGAATGGTTTCACCAGTCCTAGCCTGCGCAGCAGCAGCAGCAGCAGCAGCTCAGCAACAGCGGTGCTTTCGCTGCGAATGTTATTACGATCTCTTTGATCTTAATGGTCATCATGAAGTTGGCCCCAGCTCTTGCCCTCTGCTCGCTGTTCTGCGAGGCAGAGAGGGAGGCGGGAGATAAGAGGTAGTTTGTTTGTATAAGTTTACAGTTGTATTTAGAGAAATATGAGGGCGTGTAGGTCGGTGATTTCTCAGTTTCGACGTCTACATTGATGTTTGTTGTTAGGCCTACTCCGCTATACATAAATCAGTTTTGTGAGGTATGGCCATAAAAGAAAGGAAAAAAAAAAAAGATTTATGGAAATTGAGGTATGGCCATAAAGGAAGAAGAAGAAGAAAAAAAAAGATTTATGGAAATACAGTGTTATAAAAAGGGCTTAGAGTATGTTTAGGACTTAAAGTATGTTTCGGTTGTATGGTGTGGAAGGCAGTTTGCAGTAATTTATCAAGTTTAGGGTTAAGGTGCTTGTGATTAGGTGTGTTTATTTATTAATGATGTTTGCGAAGTTTGTTTGCTAAGTAATTGAATGAATGTTTGTTTTTTTATGTCTTTAGATGCATACCGAATTAAGGGTAAGTGCAGATTGTAAATGAACATGTGGGGCTGTGGATGAGTTTTACTTTCTTATTTGATTTTTGCTAAATTACAGCAAATCTAGTGTATAGCATAGAGATGTTTTTGGAAACTATTCCTGGTTGCTTTCACAAAAATAGAAATAAGAAGTGAAGTTTTACATGTCCATACCCTTGACAATAAATTTTCAGTCTATGAATCGCGCAAAAAACATGCAAGTTTATTTGTTATCTACCACTGCAGACTGTCGTCAGGAGTTTTCAGGTTCATTTGATAAAATTTAATTGGCCTTCTAAAAATTCTCTCTTCTCTCTGAGTATTGAACTGACCAAATATAGTAAATGTAAAACAAAAAAGGGTCCACGTACATGTAGCTCTCAGCCTACTCTCGCGAAAAGAAAAATGACCAAGTTACAATTCCGTTACTCGTTAGGGAAAATAAATGATTAAGCAGAAACCTCTCGCCTCCGTAATCATATGGACTGATTACTAGCACAGGTCTCTTGCAAGGTCTAAGCGATGTTGATGGCCCCTGCTTTCCGGGTCAGCGTTGGCCCTCCGGCTATTTCGGTTGAGTGTTGCCCGGGAAGCGTCTAAAACCTCCATCCTGGAACCATTGTTCTGTAGATGAATTTATATTTCTTTTGTATGTTAGTGATCAAAACAGCTAGCTCTCTCTCTCTCTCTTTCTCTCTCTCTCTCTCTCTCTCTCTCTCTCTCTCTCTATATCTATATATATATATATATATATATATATATATATATATATATATATATATATATATATATATATATATATATATTTATAACATGTATAGTATATATATTTATATATATATATTTATATAATATACATATTTGAAAGAGGAATTATATTTTCATCCGGGTCTGTGACTTATTAAGGTCAGTAAAACATCTCGAGAAATAGCGAATGTTCTGGATGAAACTTGATCAAGACATTCAGAGATGATCCCTTGATATATAGACTGGTAGGTTTTAGATCGGTATCGGGAAAGCTTATAGAGAGTTCTTCACCTATGAAACTCTATCACCTATTAGTGTGTTTACAGCGACGAGCATTGCTTGGCTCGCTAGAGTCATGCTGTCTACTGAGTGTTCTTGTTTGAGTTTTAATATATATGGTTAGTACCAGATAGTACGGAAGGAGGTCAGTGCCCTGACTGAATAAAGACGAGATGTTGTATAGGAAGAAAGGTGCCGATGAGAGGAACTAGGCAGAGAAAGAAAAGAACCGGACAAACTTGTATGTCGTTTCTTCAAAGCAAAGTTTATCTTCTGTATGTAAATGTGAAAATGGGAGTTTGGCCGTCAGAATTTTTTTTTTTTTATATGTATAGAATTTTCATGGTGGCCTAAAGTAGAGCTTGACGATTTTTTTTCCTATTTCCGAACCAATGTATAGCCAGATGTTCTCAGATAGACAGAAGAAAACTTGATAACTACAAGCAGTTCTGAGAGAAAGATAGTGAGTTTTTGGATAGACAAAGAGATTTATATGAATTTAAAGTTCTGACGAAGAGAGAGAGAGAGAGAGATTAATAGTATGTTAAGACAGTTCTTCTACTAGAGAGAAAGAGAGAGAGATTAATAGTATGTTAAGACAGTTCTCCTACTAGAGAGAGAGAGAGAGAGAGAGAGAGAGACTAGAGATTGAGATTGAGATTTTTAGTATGTTAAAACACTTCTCTCCCATAGAGAGAGAGAGAGAGAGAGAGAGAGAGAGAGAGAGAGAGAGAGAGAGAGAAGAGAGAGAAATTGACTGTATTTTGTCCACAAAAAAAAAAGCGTAACGTGTTTCGAGGAAAGGACAGATTTATTCTTTTAAATAAAGTAGCCTCATTCGAGTCTAGTCACGTAAATAGCGCTTTGAGCCATGTGACGTCAAAGCTGCGATACCTTTCTCGTTTTTTGCCCCCTTTTTGAATATGTTCTTGATCGCATTGTATTTTTTTAATCACTTCTTGTTGGGTTGAAGGTCTCTCTCTCTCTCTCTCTCTCTCTCTCTCTCTCTCTCTCTCTCTCTCTCTTGAACTATTTTAACTTAATGTTAGTCGTAAGTCTCTTTCTCTACAAGAACTTTAATATATTCTCTCTCTCTCTCTCTCTCTCTCTCTCTCTCTCTCTCTCTCTCTCTCTCAGTACTTGTTTGACCTGAGTTTGCTTCCCTCATCTGATATGATTCTCTGCCGTATTTATATTGAACTTCTTTATATTATTTAGTCAAGAGTGCGGAAATGTAGCAATAATATTTTATCGGTTTGCCCTTGTCAGATTAAGTTGGCCTTGTGGCAGCAAGGACGTTTGTCCACCGCGAAGTCGTTTAGGATGATTCTTGCTACTCTTCCCACCACTAGTTCGTTAACTCCAGGTCACATTGTGACTCACTGCCACACTTGCTTCGGTGTCCCAAGACCTGTTGATGGTTGCAATTTTAGCTGGTCCGCTGGTATTGTGGTTAGTGTCGTCGCATGCCACTCAGATGTTGCGGGTTCGCGCCTCCCCCACGCCGATGAAAAATCACTGGCTCTGTATCATGATCAGTTGCTGCTGCATTGTGGGTCTGCGGTGAGGTTGAAGCCAACATTCTCTGAAGCAGATATCAAGTCAATGGCCTCTTGTGTGCTTGTTCCGTGAATAGGTTCATCTACTGGAATAATAATAATAATAATAATAATAATAATAATAATAAGTAACAACAGGTCAGCTCCAGTAGTTTCCCCAAACCGGCGCTAGGAAGGGTGTAACCTCGTTGGTCAGGGGTCTGAGAATTGAATTTGGCTCGGGTTTTGCTTAGTTTGAGGAATGTTGGATTTTTCGAGGAAATTTTTTTTTTGTGGGTAAAGTTTTCAGAAATGTTCAGTTTCAGATGTGCGTTGCTCGTCTATATGAGGATAAAATAAGGGAACTGTGAAATATTATAGCCACAGACTTTTATTTTGCAGTATTTGGGTTATAATTTTTTTTTTTTTATCAACGAGAACATATTAATCTCTCGAACCATATGATTTCCCGTACTTTTAACCATGTTGATGAGTATATATATATATATATATATATATATATATATATATATATATATATATATATATATATATATATATATATATATATAATATAATATATATATATATATATATATAGTAGTCATTGTAGGTGGCTAATCCTTAGTGAGATAGGCATAGGACATGGAAAAAGACATGCGCATTACATGATTTCTTTATTCACTAGCGACGTTTCTGAGACAAAGTCCCATCTTCTGGCTAAAATCAGAAAATAAATATTACATTAATACAACACACGTTTAAAAAAAGAAAGCATGAAACGTAAGAGTAAAGTTATAAACAGCTGAAACTTTTCTGAGTAAAATTAAAAATCCCAAAGAACGAGGAAAACACCTTGCTCAAGCGGAGCCCTGCTGCTCATGTCAGGATGGTGGAAAAGTCAAGAGGAGGCAAAGAACATAGTGACGTGGTTTTATGCTATATGCAAAGGCACTGAGGTGGTATGGTTCTTATGTGAAGGCACATACCAGTTTCTCAATTGCCAAACTTTCAAGAACGAGGAGGTGGTGTTCATATGGTGATGTCGTAATGACCTTAAAGTTGTTATAATTTATGCCTGTCTTACAGATTCTGACGTGATTCCTGATATTTGATCGTTCTGGCCTCCATAATTTGCTGCCCGTTCGGTAACTTGCACCTTCATGAGCATCGCACCTCACCTTGAGCAACCGGCGCGTACTTCCTTTGTAGGTGTGCTGGTTACATCGGCTGTGTTTTAGAGAAGTTGCCCTCCTTGATGCAGTCTGGTGCCGTGTATTTATTTAGTTGCTGCCGATGTGATCAGCAGACCTACATAAGTACGCGAAGGTTGCTCAAGGTGAGATGCGATGCTCATAAAAGGTGTAAGTTGCCGAACGGGCAACAAAAATTATCGAGCCCAGAACAATCAAATATCGAATCACGCCAGAAATCGTATGATGACATAAATTATAATAACTTTAAGGTCATTATGACATCACCATACGAACACCAGCTCCTCGTTCTTGAAAGTTTGGCAATTAAGAAACTGGTACCTTCACTTAACAACCATACCATCTCAGTACCGTTGTATATAGCATAAAGCTACTTCACTATGTTCTTTGCCTATTCTTGACTTTTTCACCATCGTGACACGAACAGCAGGACTCAGCTTGAGATTTTTAATTTTACAATTTTACTCAGAAAAGTGTTAACTGTTTATAATTTTACTCTTACGTTTTATGCTTTTTTTAAAAAACGTGTATTGTTTTGATGTAATATTTATTTTCTGATTTTAGCCAGAAGATGGGACTTTGTCCCGAAACGTCGCCAGTGAATAAAGAAACCATGTAATGCCCCATGTCCTTCATATACCTGTGCATATACGAGTATATATATATATATATATATATATATATATATATATATATATATATATATATATATATATATATATATATATATATATATATATATATATATATAATATACATATATATATATAGTATGAAACACATACGTACACACTCATATATACATACACACGCACACATACCACACACATATATATGTATGCATGCACACATACATACGTACAGACACACGTGCACGCTTTACCCATATGAATAACAACACTGATTGTGTGACCATCTACATCAGTATTTTTCTTTGATGTCAGCGGCGTTAAACGAATTTTTCGGTAGGGTTTCCCGAGAAGTGACATTTCGAGACGGATGTGTTGTTGGAGCCTCTCAACCTCTGTCGATGGAAATGACGTCACGCGTCCGAGATAAACAGCCAGAGAAGCGATACGTAAAAAACGATTCATATACCAGTCTTGCATTACGTTTCAGTGGTTCAGCGTTGCCCCGGCGATACTACCCGACCGTTAGTCTTTAGAAGAGACCGATCTTTCGTCGTGATTTCGAGGTACATTTGTGATTTTAATGTTTGTATATACATATATATGTATATACACATACATATGCATATATAGATAGATATATAATATTCGCTGGTTTGTATAAGGTCTGTAGTTCAGTACAAGCTCACACGCCATTGCATATACATACAAAAAGAACATGTAATATGGCTACATACATATATATATATATATATATATATATATATATATATATATATATATATATATGTGTGTGTGCGTGTGTGTGCGCGTGCGATGTGTGTGTTGCGCGTGCGCCTGAGCAACTCCTCGCTATGAAGTAGAGCGAATTTGATATTAAACGAAATTTGTAGCTTAATGCTTGTGTTTGCATGAAATATCGCGGTGATGTGATATATGTATACACACACATATATATATATATATATATATATATATATATATATATATATATATATATATATATATATATATATATATATATATATATATATATATATATATATATATATATATATATATATATATATATATATATATATAATAGAATAGAGTAGACCAGTACTTGAGAAACATTCTTTGCAAACTAGTTGAGAAGGTTCTAACACCATCATCAGGCATCTAAAATAACAAATAAATACAATGTTTTGTTATTTTAGATGCCTGATGATGGGTGTGTTAGAATCTCAGACTAATCGCAACAAAGAATGTTTCCTCAAGCATCATTACCTATTCATATTCTGACTCCGCTTTCCATTGGAATTCTTCTATTTTAGCATCTAGTATATATATATATATATATATATATATATATATATATATATATATATATATATATATTCGTGTGTTTTTTCATTCGTTGGTATTTCTTCATACTTTGATGTTAGTGAATAGGAAAGTCTTAAGCTGATCCCAACCATATCTCCTAGTAATAAAAGCTCAGTAGATAGTTAATGGTCTCTAGGAAAGTCGTAGTGTTGTCTAAAGAGTGTGATTGAAAAGAGAGAGAGAGAGAGAGAGAGAGAGAGAGAGTGAGTTATACCCAACGACCTAGTTATTATATGAGAGAAATATTCCGTCATTCTTCTATCTAGCGCACATTTGATTCTGAAATCCATTTTCCGCGCATGGAAATAAAATTGTGCAGTGAAAAATGAGCTTGTGCTTTGAGGGTCTCTGATTGTTTGCTTTGCTGTTATGACGAAAAAATCTCATTTTCATTTTGGAGAAAACAGGTGAAGATTTTTCTTGGAGAGAAAGAGAGAGAGAGAAAATGTTCCGTTTTGACATCACATGTTTTTTTAAACGCTATTGGATTGCTTTTACTATTTTTTGGGTTCATTTTTCGCTGATTCATTTTCCCCATCTCTACCGTGGCACTCTCAGGCTTGTTGAATGTTCAGTCTCGCATGGTACATCTTTCAGCTTTGGTCTTGCTATTATATAGAAATGTTGAGTCGTTATTCAGTCCGGCTCAGTCTTCCAAGTTGCAGTGCGTGTTTACTTGTGTTTGTGTTATCCACTCCAGATTTTTTTCTGTTGTATTACATTAAATCCAGCTTGCCTTTGTCAACGTCTTTGGATGTTGAATTTGCCTTCAAACTTACCTTAGTATAGTGCATGTTCTTACTCTGTTGCATATTGTATCAAACTGCCTTTGTCAACATTTTGGATGTTGAAATTATCTTCAAACTTTACTTTAGTGATGTATGTACTTATTCTGTTGCGTATTCTGCTAACATACTTATGTCAACATTTTTGATGCTGAAAAAGCCTTCAAACACACCTGAGTGTTGTATTTACTTTGTTGCATATTGTACTAATTTGCATTTGTGAATATATTTGATGTTAAAATTGCTTTCAAACTTGCCTTACTGGTCTGTTTTCTTACTCATATGGTGTATTTTGGCCCTCTTATCAGATTTTGCATATTGTGCCAGACCTGCAAAGTTTATTGACAGTTTCAACATCCTTTGATCTATTGCACTCCCGTCTTTAGTCCCTGCCTGGACCGTCGTGTAAAATCTCATCAGATGTCCATGTGATACGACGTAGTTTGGATTGAGAAATTTACACAAAGTCGTAAATTCTTTTCCTATTTCGATGGCAACTCCCAGATCATCCTCACACGCTAATATATTGCTCTCTCTCTCTCTCTCTCTCTCTCTCTCTCTCTCTCTCTCTCACACACACACACACACACACACACACACACACACACACACACACACAGTTACGGCTTCCCCCACTGTTTTATTATGGTGAGTATATCTTTACGCTCTTTCGACAATGTAACACCCGCCAAGCCACCGCTTGTCACATTCATATTATGTGACTTAAAAGGTTAGGCGAGGGTTTATTTCTCTCCACCTTCAAGCCATGGAGGCATCTCTCTCTTTACATTCACCCCGAGTCACTTAACATCCTTTCTTCCAAAAAGGTGGGCTTCTCCTCCCATCGGGGTTGGGCATTGAGTTTACTCTTATATAAGACTTCTGAGGTGGGTACTTTGGTCTTCTTTCGTTTCGTTCCCTATCCCCCCCCCCCCAACTACACACGGACGAACTTACTCAACGTCGGAGGAAAACATGTGGTTGTTGAGGAAAATATTTTTCCTTAATGATTCACGTCACACCTATTTTATTTCATGATCAAGCGTGTGTGCGGGCGCATAACAAACACATTTGTGCACGGACCGGCGTATGTACCTAGAATCTTAGTAATCGGTTGGTAGGTGGTAATTTTTTTTAATCCCACTTCATCGATCCAACCCACGCAAACAAGCACACGCAAAGGAATGAAAGCAGTTAATGATTTATGATAATTGTATTACTTGAATGTAAGAGAAAGTAAGAATGCCTTTCAGTTGAAAACTCGACATTCATTGAATGGAAAATACGTATTTCGCTGAAATATTTATGACTCATAGGGGATTTTAACGAGGCCTCTTGAGTCATACATGTAAAGTAAATGAGAGGTGAAAACTTGGACCAGGTAAAGTTAAAGAAGTTGGACAGCTTGTCGGGGAGAAACCAAAGGGAACAGACGAAAATAAAAGAGAGAAATTCATGCAGCTAAGGGTCTAAGAAACGCACATAGGAACTTTAACCATTTCCTA
>NC_089741.1:54809357-54829357 GCF_040412425.1 Macrobrachium rosenbergii
ACAGGGCCTTCGTAATCCTAAGCAAGAACGTCTGCAGAAACATGATGAATCCCCTGGCATATGCGCAAGGAAGACCACTTTTACTCAGCACATTCTCAAACATCCTACATTAAGAGCCTTTATTGTAGCTCTTTTGCTTTAAAGTTTGTACATATTTAAGAAGTGCCGGCGTGCTGCCATTCATCATCATGAGCTCATTCTGAAGCTTCGTGGGTACTAGGTTCTGTCGTTGTAACACTTATAGTGACAATTTTTACAAATAATTTGAGCGTAAAAATGTTTGCATCGCTTTGATGCAACTGTTATATCCACTCTTGTCAAATTCCTTGGTGTAGGGTTGGGAATGGTCATTTATCAATTTGTTTCTTTGCAATGTTGACTTGAAATATTCCTTGCAAGTTGGTGGTTTATTTCCGGGGCGTGTTGTTGTGTATGTTTGCTCGAGGCGTGTTTAGACAGGATTCGATGATAACTTAGGTTGTCTGTGTTCAATTTTCAAGAGTTCCCATCAGGAGAAATATAGAGGAACAAAGTCTGGGAAGACAGACGAATAGATTGAAATGACGAGAACACTTCACATTTTGGAACTGAGAGGGATTTGAAATATCTCGGAAAGAATTAGAGAAGAATTCTGTAGATGATGCTCCATATGTAAGTACATCCTATTCAGAAGTCCAGATACCATACCAGTTCACATTTTACAGATGTAAACGAGTTCTCTTCCCTAAGGTTTTTTTGAGTTTTAATGCTGGTTACGAGGAGCATAATTGAATTACTTTTCATGCAGGCAAACGCTGGGTTCTCCTCCTAATACAGTTATGTTCATAATTTAATGGATGCTCGCTGTGGCTTATGCATCTCGCGAATTATGGTTCTTTAGAAGTCCCTCCACGTTGCTGAGTAACATTTTTGAATTATGTAAATATGTAATCATGTGGCAGCCTTTCAGATATTTATATCGTTGGATGGTTATAAAATTGATTGGCAGCCTTTTAGATATGTATATGGTTAAGTGGCAGCCGTGTTGGTTGAGTATGTAATTGAAATAGCGTTACTTATATTCAACGTAAATGAAAGGGAGTATACTCCCTTTATAATGTTTGGTTTGAGCGTGTGTGATATTTATGTGATCCGGTGGCAACCTGTTGGATATTTATGAAACTGAATGAGAGCATTTCTGATATTTAATGCAACAGCATGAGAATATGTTTTCACTGATGTGATAGGGTTTCTGATATTTATGCAAACCAGTTGAGGTTTATGAGATATTCGAGTCATCGAAAGGGAATTGCTGTCATTTCCACAATCAGTTTTGAGAATTTAGGATATTTATGCAATGGAAATGGAATCTGATCAGTATCTATGCACGTGAATAAGAGTTGTGCTTTTTTAATCGAACGGTTTTATTTGATATTGTGTCGTTTACCGAATAAGCTAGCCTCTCGTGACTTTTTATTTTGTTTGTTTTTTGTAATAAAAACAGTACCGTACTCTCAAGTAATGGGATCTATCAAGTAATTGCCATGCCATCCGTAATCTGATATGAGTGTTGTGGTTAACTATAAGATCGGATAAAAGCCTTTCAGGTGGTTGCGTGATCAAAGACAATAGATTTATATCTCGGCACATGCTGTTTGTTTGTGCATGTAAGGGCGTTTGTGTGTATCGTGAAAATCTTAAAATTGTCTGAGCGATCGCTCGCACTGACTCAAAATCCATCATTTGCTTCACAATTGTGATCTATTAATTACATCAAAAGAAGAAATAAAGATAAAATTCCCACATGAGCATCATTGAAGCTGTAATAGTCGTTTCCTGCTACTTCCCCGATACATGTAAAACCGGTTCCCTTCCTCGGCGGTGGCTCTGGGTGTTGCCATCCAGGTGCCCGCATGAATTGTTACTGTGTTAGGATGTCAGCTGACGGCAGCCAACTGATATAAAGGTGATCTTAATCCGGAAGGCTTTTCGAGGTTAGTTTCGTTTTATAGTGGTGGACTCGGTTGCGCTTGTGTATTGTTTTGTTCGTTAGTATTACACATTATACAAAGACACATGTATGTGTATATGTATATATACACATATGTGTGTATTATATATATATATATATATATATATATATATATATATATATATATATATATATATATATAGAGAGAGAGAGAGAGAGAGAGAGAGAGAGAGAGAGAGAGAGATATATTTTGATTATATAGCGCCATGCCCCTATACATTTATGGTTCCAGGGAATTCTCAGTTGAAAATCAGCGCGACAATTAAAAAATAGTTACGCTAGTAAATTCCCTGATATTTTGCATTTTATTTGCCATATAATGGAGCAGTTTACTTTTTTCTCATATTTTTGAAACCTGGCTTCTTGAGGGTATAATGTGCATACTAAAGAGAAGAGAAGTCTTTAAGCCAAGTGCGTTATGTATGTAATCTATCCTTGTACACCGAGTTCAACTGTATTTTTCAAAAGAGGATTCGTTGATTTCCGTTTTGCAATAATTCAGGTTGACGCGTTAGACTATTTTCAGATCCATTAGAAGCGGTAATACCTACAGCTGACCTGTGCACTGTAAACATAACGTTGACTAACATTGATGTCCTTGGCAGCTGACCTGTGTGCTGTAAACATAACATTGATGTTCTTGGCAGCTGACCTGTGCGCTGTAAACTTAACGTTGATTAACATTGATGTTCTTGGCAGCTGACCTGTGTGCCGTAAACATAACGTTGATGTTCATGGCAGCTGACCTGTGCACTGTAAACATACCACTGATGTTCTTGGCAGCTGACCTGTGCAATGTAAACATAACATTGATGTTCTTGGCAGCTGACCTGTGTGCTGTAAACATAACGTTGATGTTCTTGGCAGCTGACCTGTGTGCTGTAAACATAACGTTGATGTTCGTGGCAGCTGACCTGTGCACTGTAAACATAACATTGATGTTCTTGGCAGCTGACATGTGTGCTGTAAACATAACGTTGACTAACATTAATGTTCTTGGCAGCTGACCTGTGTGCTGTAAACATAACGTTGATGTTTGTGGCAGCTGACCTGTGCACTGTAAACATAACATTGATGTTCTTGGCAGCTGACATGTGTGCTGTAAACATAACGTTGATTAACATTAATGTTCTTGGCAGCTGACCTGTGTGCTGCAAACATAATGTTGATGTTCTTGGCAGCTGACCTGTGAGCTGTAAACATACCACTGATGTTCTTGGCAGCTGACCTGAGTGCTGTAAACATAACGTTGATCTTCTTGGCAGCTGACCTGTGCGCTGTAAACATAACGCTGAAGTTCTAGGCAGCTGACCTGTGCACTGTAAATATAACGATGTTCTTGGCAGCTGACCTGTGCGCTGTAAACACAACGACGTTCTTGGCAGCTGACCTGTGCGCTGTATACTTACCACTGGTGTTCTTGGCAGCTGACCTGTGTGCTGTAAACATAACGTTGATTAAAATTGATGTTCTTGGCAGCTGACCTATGCACTGTAAACGTAACGTTGATGTTCTTGGCAGCTGACCTGTGCACTGTAAACGTAACGTTGATGTTCTTGGCAGCTGACCTGTGTGCTGTAAACATAATATTGATGTTCTTGGCAGCTGACCTGTGCACTGTAAACATAACATTGATGTTCTTGGCAGCTGACCTGTGCACTGTAACATAACGACTGTGTGCTGTAAACATAACATTGATGTTCTTGGCAACTGACTTGTGTGCTGTAAACATAATGTTGATGTTCTTGGCAGCTGACCTGTGCACTGAAAACATAACGATGTTCTTGGCAGGTGACCTGTGCACTTTAAGCATAATGTTGATGTTCTTGGCAGCTGACCTGTGCACTGTAAACATAACGTTGATGTTCTTGGCAGCTGACCTGTGCACTGTAAGCATAACGTTGATATCTTGGCAGCTGACCTGTGCAATGTAAACATAACTATGTTCTTGGCAGCTGACCTGTGCAATGTAAACATAATGTTGATGTTCTTGGCAACTGACCTGTGCACTGTAAACATAACGATGTTCTTGGCAGCTGACCTGTGCACTGTAAGCATAATGTTGATGTTCTTGTAAGCTGACCTGTGCACTGTAAACATAACACTGATGTTCTTGCCAGCTGACCTGTGCACTGTAAGCATAACTTTGATGTTCTTGGCAGCTGACCTGAGCAATGTAAACATAACGATGTTCTTGGCAGCTGACCTGTGTGCTGTAAGCATAATGTTGATGTTCTTGGCAGGTGACCTGTGCACTGTAAACATCATAATGTTCCTGGCAACTGACTTGTGCACTTTAAGCATAACGTTGATGTTCTTAGCAGCTGACTTGTGCACTGTAAGCATAACGTTGATGTTCTTGGCAGGTGACCTGTGCACTGTAAACATAACGATGTTCTTGGCAGCTGACCTGTGCACTGTAAGCATAACGTTGATGTTCTTGGCAGCTGACCTGTGCACTGTAAGCATAACCTTGATGTTCTTGGCAGCTGATCTGTGCACTGTAAACTTAACGTTGATGTTCTTGGCAGCTAACCTGTGCACTGTAAACATAAGGTTGATGTTCTTGGCAACTAACCTGTGCACTGTAAACATAACGTTGATGTCCTTGGCAGCTAACCTGTGCACTGTAAACATAAGGTTGATGTTTTTGGCAGCTAACCTGTGCACTGTAAACATAAGATTGATGTCCTTGGCAGCTAACCTGTGCACTGTAAACATAAGGTTGATGTTTTTGGCAGCTAACCTGTGCACTGTAAACATAACGTTGATGTCCTTGGCAGCGTCCGTAAGGGGTGCCACACTGCCTTGCTTTCTTCCTTTTCCTTATTCCCCGTAACCCTTAGTATCTTCAAACTCAGATGTCCAACTTCTTCAACCTTTCCTCTCTTCTTATATCACCCACATTTCATTCTCATTATAAAACATTTCTTTCGGGCAGCCCAGTGAGAGTCAAGAAATGCGAGTTAGTCGTCTCGTAAAACTAATATATAATGAAGTATAATGGTGAGTGTGGGGACATCGAAAGGTGAACAACCTCTCCTTATAATGGCCTGATGATGATCCTGATGCCTTTCACCTAGCACGATGGGTTATTTCGGTCGATGGGTGACGTTAATTAGAGGCATTAAAAGGTTCCTTTCAGTTCATTACGTTTTCAGAGCGGCTCGTTAAAAGGTCATTGTGATCGTGATGAGATAAAAGTCGCATTATATATTATGAAATAAATATTGGGGCGATTATGAAACTTTTGTATATTGGCACGACTGCGTGTGACGCTTTTTAATTTCATTAATGAAAGGTGTAGATAATTGCGTTGTATAATTCATTGTGTTAAATAGATTGTTTACTTTAGACTGCTTTTATGGGATAATTTTAACCAGTAGTGTTTGATTGGCCCGCCTTGTATTAAAAAAAACTTAAAGACGTCATTACGTTTTGATTTTTCGTTTTCTTTGCTCGATATCTCTTTTGTTTTACTGTAATTCAGTTAAATTCTCAGGAAATGGTTGAACCACTACTTGGTAGTCTCTGAAATTTATTTTACCTGTTATGACACTTTTTACCGTATATCTGATTTCGTAACGTTTTTTATTCAATGACAGAAAGATTCACTTAAAATCTTTCTCTGTAGGCGGGTAGTGACGTCAGTGCATCTCGCGGTGCGCTGTAGGCATTGCTTAAGGTTCTTTGCAGCCTCCCTTCTGCAGCTAGTTGCAACCCTTTTCATTCACTTTCCTGTACCTCCATTTATATTATCTTTTTCCCATCTTACTTTCCACTCTCTCCTAACAATTGTTTCATAGTGCAAGTACGAAGTTTTCCTCCTGTTCCACCTTTCAAACCTTTTACTGTCAATATCCGTTTCATCGCTGAATGACCTCATAGGTTCCATTGCTTGACCTCTGGCCTTAATTCTATATTCTTTTCTGTTCTTAAAACCTTCAACTAAACGTTGGTTTGTCTTTTCACACTCGGCCTAAAGTTTCATGACCTCGGCATGTTGTCGATGACCTTGATGATATTTTCAAGATCTCTTCCTCCCTTTTCAGTCCTTGGCATTTACACCGGTCTTGGGCTTCAGATTTTATATTATAGGTTTTGTTTTTTTACTTAAACTATCTGATTGCAGCTCGTTAGCCATTTTGTACATTGTTTATATTATGTTTTGAATTTGTGTTTTCTCATAAAAAGAGGTTGTTTGTCAATTCATTATTATTATTGTGTGATATATATATATATATATATATATATATATATATATATATATATATATATATATATAGAGAGAAGAGAGAGAGAGAGAGAGAGAGAGAGAGAGAGAGAGATTAGAAACACTTCCAAAGTTCTGTTTCTGTAAAGTGCCGAATGAAAGTTATTTCTTTAGGACATTGATGAGTGAGTATGTTTGTGTTTGAGAGTGTCCGTGAATGCTTTTGTTTAGCTTGTAATGTCATTTGTCCTAATCAAGGTTTGAATAAAGAATTAGCTGTAAGTTATTTTCTGTATTTGCAAGCGACCTGCATGAAATTCTTCTCCCCCTTTTAGTTTTCTGTAAAAGAAAACCATTGAGACGGCTATTTGTCTGTCCGTCCGCACTTTTTCTGTCCGCCCTCAGATCTTAAAAACTACTGAGGCTAGAGGGCTGCAAATTGCGATGTTAATCATCCACCCTCCAGCCATCAAACATGCTAAATCGCAGCCCTCTAGCCTCAGTAGTTGTTATTTTATCTAAGATTGAAGTTAGCCATGATCATGCGTCTGGCACCGCTATAGGTACCAACAACACATGCCACCACCGGGCCGCGGCTGAGAGTTTCATACAGCATTATACGCTGTACAGAGAATTCGATTGCGCAGAAGAAACTTCGGCGCATTTTTTCCTTCTCTTTTTAGCCTGCAGTTTTGATTAACTCTGGGTGAGGCATTGACCCAGAGGTTCTCGCCCCTTTAGCTCAGGGGATCGTAGGATAGCGAAGTGATATATCATAAATGTGCTAAGGTTTCATTCTTTTTAATGTAGTAATGTGCATCTGTTATAATGTTAATTAACTGCGTTGTAAATTTGTACGATTTTAACTTATTTATTTAAAATTCAGCATTGTTATAATTAACGAAATAATAGATATAATCATTCTGTATTCAGGATCAGGTTAAACGGGGTAAAGACAGACGGTTTGATAACCAGAGGTACCGATGCTTTGCTAATCCCAAAAGGCAATTCATGAACATATTTGTACTTGATGAACTGTGGACTTGGTATGAAAACTTTTGATGGGTTTTTGAGGTGAATACTAACTACAGCGTTTCGCAGTTCATAGGACTGTTTTTTTTTTTTTTTTTTTATTGACTTAGGCCAAGTGACTAGCTTTCAAGTTAATGGTGCCGTTGATAAGCCAGACTGTTTATTATTATTATTGTTATTATTATTATTAGTAGTAGTAGTAGTAGCAGCATTCAACAAGCCGAAATGCCATCAACATTCTGAACAAGTTTTCACGAAATAATTGTCCCATGTGACGTAAACAGAGGAAAAGAGAACTGTAGGGAGAGATAGAGGAAAATTACATATACTGTATATACACACACACACACACATATATATATATATATATATATATATATATATATATATAATTACATATGAGAGAGAGAGAAAGACTGTGTGTGTGTGTAAGTGTGTGTGTGTGTGTGTGTCCCAGGTTCTATTCTGGAATTAGTCAATTTGTTGGTGCCACTTGCATCAAATCCGATTGCGCCAATGTTGTTTAAAGCAAAGCAGTGAATCATGTATTTGGTCGTTATACGACTGTGTTGGTTTTAACCAGAGAAGAAGTGATATGAAGCTAGCTGCCTCATCCCTAAATGTTTTCCTGTAACCCCTCCCTCTTAGGGTAGAAAAGGCATCTGGTGGAAAGAACATTTACATTAGAATTCCTAAACACGTTGGGAACATGATATAAAGGTTAAAAGAAATTGTAGCCTTTATAGAATTCCTTCTTTATATAGCTTTCGTCCAAGAGGTTTTGGGTCGGCTCCAACTCGAAAAGATAAGCCAGATTGTCAAGAGTCTCTCTCTCTCTCTCTCTCTCTCTCTCTCTCTCTCTCTCTCTCTCTCTCTCTCTCTCTCTCTCTCTTTATGTGATGACATTTTCCATCATTTTCTCCCCCATTTACCATTTCTTTGGCAGTCTGACAAAAAACCACTGACCATTATGCAGATTAGTGTGTATGTGTGTGTGTTTGGGTGGGTGTGGGTGTGTGTGCGTTTGGACATTGATGGGGAGGCTCTTGAAGGCGTTATTTCTGTATCTCTCCTAATACTATGGGTTTCTGTTGCTAGTCCCATTCCAGTCTCTGTCTTGTCTCTGACCAATTATCGGTGATAACTCTCTGGTATCTAATTCACAGTAATGTCAGTAGAGGAGCAATAGATTTGTAGGGAATAATGCGCATATCGATTTGTCTGCTCGTGGGGTTTGGACCAAGGTGTTCTCGCCAGTGTGTGTTAATGCATTATATATGTATGCAATGTATATACTGTATGTATATGCATAATATATATATTATATATATTATGTATATGTATGTATTATATTTATATACTCGTATATGTCTGTGTGTATATATATATATATATATATATATACACACACACACACATATACATAAGCAAGCATGTGTGTATATACGTAAGTGAATTATATTGAAGTGTAATTAAGCTTACGAGGGATAGTTCTAGAGATTTAACGTTCCGTACCGTCGTCTCATGTTGCGTGTTCGATGTCACGTGCGTCATTATCAGTGTTCGTGTGTTCGTGCCAGAGGAACCCTTTCTTTCCTCACTCCGATGCTCTTGTGTAGTGGGATTTGCATGATGTTGTGGAATGGGGGAGAGTGGATAGAGGAAGGGGGTGGGGGAATGGCGTCTCTCATGTCACAGGTATATGCTGTGTGGTGGGGCTCGAGTGTGTTTGTTAATCGAAAGATTGAAGATCGTGGGCTTCAAGGAGTATCGGTTTTTTATTTATCTTCGATAACGAGAAAAATGATTTACGGCAGTATGCTTGTATGTTTTTATGTGTTTGTTGATTTTTCTGTGCCTTTGTTTTCTTGTTTTCTCTCTTTCTGATCTGTTGAAGTTTTCGTGGTAAGGTAAAAAGTGACCAAATGAATATCGCTTCGAGTGTTGTTAATAATACCTGATCTTCTCTTTCTGTATTTTCCTTTACCTTCTGCTACTTCTTTCGAACGAACACCATATTCTTTGGAAGTTTGAATTTAAAGTCAGTGGCCTCTGTGGGCTTGTTCCATATGAATAGGGTTCTTCTAATAATAATAATAATAATAATAATAATAATAATAATAATAATAATAATAATAATCTGTCCTTTCGGCTGTACATTAGTTTAAAGGGATTCTATTTCGTGACGGACCATGTAATGCTTACTGCTTAACTGTGTATTCTTCAGGTCATTATAAGATTCATACTGTTTTTAGTAGTATATTTAAAAAAAATTATGTAACTTATAGATGGCTTAAAGAATATACAGTTAAGCAGTGAACACTAACATGGTCAGCCACGACATAGAATCCCTTTACACTAATATCTGTTCATTTTCACTTATTAATGTATTGAATTCAGATCAAGAAGCTCACCTTACCTCAACCCAATAAGATATGACAACTTCGTAGCAAATGAAAGATATAAGAGGAAAGAAAACGAAATTTACTTTTCGTTTAGTTGGAATTTTTATCGGACGAACTCAGTCGTGTGTAACAGTTAAATGGGAATCTATCCCAGCGAAGACCCTTAAAAATGTGAGGGTTCGGCTCACTTTTGTGGCCATTAATGGTTATTGTTTGGTTGGGAAATACATCTGATTTTTTTTTTTTTTTTTTTTGCCTCGATAAACAGCAATTTGATTGTGGGGCTGGGTGAGACACTAATGTGTGTGGTTAGTATATTTCGAACTTCGTTTTATTGACCTTCACCCGTGTAAAATATCTTAGTTTTGTTACCATGCCCATGACCTGTGTAAAATATTTTTGTTTGGACTCTCATGTTGTTTGGGCATTTCTTAAAATTACAGTTGACATTTAGTGTCTTTGCTACCCAGGTTATTGTCACAAAGTAGGGATCCATTTACATTGCAATAGATATTTGGCTTCTTTTCTACCCAGGTTATTGTCACAAAGTAGGGATCTGTTTGTATTACAATAGATATTTGGCAACATTTCTACCCAGGTTAATGTCGCAGAATAGGGATTTCTTCACATTTCAGTAGATATTTATCATCTTTTCTACCCAGGTCACAAAATAGGCATTTCTTAATGTTACAATATATATTTGGCAATTTTTCTACCCTGGTGATTGTCATAAAATAAGGATATCTTAACGTTATAATTGACATTTGGCATCTTTTCTACACAGGTTGTCACAAAATAGGCATTTATTAATATTTCATCAGATATCCAGCATATTTTCTACCCAGGTTATTGTCACAAAATAGGCATTCTTAACATTACGATAGGCATCTTTTGTATCCAGGCCACAAAATAGGCATTTCTTAATATTACAGTAGTTATTTGACAATTTTCCTATCCAGGTATTGTAACAAAATAGACATTTTTTAACATTATAAAAGACTTGCCACCTCTTCTCCCAAGGTTATAGTCCCAAAATAATATACATATTTTTTTATCTTTCCAGGTGATGGTAGTATGGGAAACTTACTGAGGCTGCTTGCGAGGGACGATGCTGGCAACAGTTGTTGCTCTCACCAGAAATACGACGTCTTCTTGGATTTTGAGAGTAAGTACCGTCATTATGTACAGTTAACGGCAGTCATTGCGTTCACTGTGGGAAAATCGCTTAGAGTGGAAAGAGTTTAGGTTTAGAGGATTTGCGAAGGCTTAATTCTAAGCATTGCAGACTCGTTCTTCAATCTCTTGGTTCCAGGAATCACTGTGATCCTTTGCCGATCACAGTGGATTTCGCAGTTTTGTTACAAGTTTCCAAACTTGAGTTTCTGGGATGATGATGCTAGCCCCATGACATGCTCACAAAGATGGCAACGGAAGCTCATGCACCAACGGCGTCTTCATTTACAGGACGACCCCCATCCAAGCAATGACCAAACCCAGCGTTACTTAATTTCACGGATTAAAATGCCATGGTGCAGCCAAACGCACTATTATGTTTGGGGACTCCAGCACCGAAGGAATTTCGAACCCATGTTTATTCAGGAGGGCATTTATAGAGGTCTCGAGAATGATGATAATTTTAATAGTAGTTGTAGTAGACGAAGAATATATTGCAAAGTTATTTTTTTGTATTTATTTAGTGCTTCGGGTAATTAGTGTTTATATCCCAACTAATTATTCATTTAAAAAAAATTGAAGAATATCATAGCTATTTTCATTCAATATCCAGATTTTTTTCTGGGCGACCGAACAGTGTCCTCGAATTTCACAATTCGCTGTAAAAGATACATACGATTATGGATTAGTTTTCTCTATGTTTCGCTTTCAGAATACGGAGGATGGTTGCCTTAGTATTCTATCATTATTATAAGATAAACATTTTGTAAGAGGTGTTAATGGAAAGCCAGTTAAGCTGGCCCAAAGTACCGGTTTTGAGACATTAGGTTTCCAAGCATTTATAGGGAGCTGTGTACAGTACATTTTTGCTATTACACACATATATATATATATATATATATATATATATATATATATATATATATATATATATATATATATATATATATATATATTTATATTATATATGTGTGTATGTGTATATATATGCATACATAAATATTACTTTCATATGCTGGATTATCTGTTTGCTTAAGTAAGTTTTCAATGTTTGTGAATATAACCTTTAAGCAACTCCACAAACAAAATTGTTGAGCATTCTTAGTAAGGTGTTAAAGAAAGTACTAAACTACATTTCATGATTTATGAGCGTTATGTTCGCCCAAAAGCGTCCTGTGAAGAATATATTGTGTGAGGAGTACCATGATCTTCGTGTATACGATTACCTCTCTCTCTCTCTCTCTCTCTCTCTCTCTCTCTCTCTCTCTCTCTCTCTCTCTCTCTCTCTCTCTCTCTCTCTCTCTCTCTCTCTCTCTCACGCAGGACTGGGCTCGTTGATCTATATAACCATCCATATCACTTAGGAATGCTATTCGTCATTTCCTTTCCTAGAAATTAATATGGGCTTTTTTTTTATTAGGTTCCGAGAAATTAAACGTGTCATTCTATTCATTTTTGTTTGTTTTTGATAGCGGATGTCCACATCCTAAGGATTTTGAACGCTATCTCTCTATACTTACTCTATTTTATGTCAGTTGACTGGAAAGTTAAATTAGTTAAATCAAATCCTTCCTAGATAGTGACCACCCAGCAAAGTTCTGGGGGTCGTTATCTTGGACTAATATTTCTTTGAGGTCATTATCTTTGATATTTACAGTCTTTTTTTATGCTTTTACGGCAATCCCCAACGGGCTTGTACTAAACATGCCGCAAAGGTGGACACATACCGGGTTTAAACCCTTGGGGGTCACTATCTAGGAAAGATCTGTTAAATCTTTACCAAACTTATGAAGAATTGCTAAATAAAAGGTGGCAGTGAAAGTGTTTATTTTTAGTTTGCAACACCATCTGACGGTAAACAAACACTTTACAGTCTTCGTCGAAGCAGGGTATTATAGGTGGATTATTGTGTAATAAAGCACGCGTAATCGTCGTGATGCGAGCAGTTCACTTGGTTGAGAGGTAATAAGGCGGCGATGTAATGGCCTCTCTATAATTCTAATGATGTTGCTCCTTTAGTAAGATCATTACGTTCTACAAATCATGCTTTTTTTTATATACATTGGCTAAGGTATGCGTTAACTTTTTTGTCGTGCCCTACAGAAATAACCACGACACAGCCATGTTTTATTACATCTTTTGAGATAGCAATATTTTTTAGACCTCTTCGTAAATCACATAAAAGTTGTTCAAATTAAAAATGAGATATCACTGGATTTTCTTACGGAGGTTTAACTTAAATTTAGTTTACCTTAAAAAATAACTTATTTTTAGTGAAAATGGAGTTGAACTATATGTAATTCAAATTAGAAACAGCGAGATATTGAATTTTTACACTCCTGTAATGACATTACCAGTCTGCAGTGTATATCGTAAATGAAATCTAATTTTAGTACCATGTTCTAATGAAATGCCCCGTATATAAATCTACCACAGGAATGTTAGCTTAATAACTCGGTTTTATTTTCTTAAACCCATGTTCTGTCTCCCTTCAAGAGGCCGATTTGTCATAAGTGAGGGGAAGGGGTTCATAAAATAGCACATCAATTATTCGCCCTGCTCTCTTCGCGCCATAAAGAACGCGATGTGAAGCGAATTTTGTCCTACTTAAGAATGTCAGATGGTGTCTATAAAAATAATCTATTTTTAACATATACCTCCTCGAGTTTACCTGGTCACGTGTCGTCACGTATCGTGTCAGTTTTAGTCTGCAGCTTATAACTTGACGCTGAAGTCTACTCGAGTTGATGCATGGCAGCGCGTGTGATTCTAAAAATGCATCTCTCTCTCTCTCTCTCTCTCTCTCTCTCTCTCTCTCTCTCTCTCTCTCTCTCTCTCTCTCTCTCAGAAACGTCTGTGTGAAAACTGCGTCTCTCTCCATCTGTCTTAACACCTCGTATTTTATAGATTTCTACAGATTTTATAACGAAAAGACATTTGTGTCATACATAAACTTTGTGTTGTACACGTCTGTTCTTTATATATACTTTATACAGGTTATAATCAAGATAACTCGAAACTGTCTATTTAGTCCAAAAATAGCGAAGTTGTATAAGAACTGAAAGACAAATAAATAAAATATCTCACATAAAGTACACAGCTGCATAGTATAGAGACGATAGGGATGAAGGTATAGCGGAAATAAATTTGGTGGTTACGAATTTAAATGTTATATATATACATTTGATACATACACATATGTATATGTGTGTGTGTGTGTGTGTGAATATGGGAAAAATATATATAATACCAGTATATACAAAAACTTTTGCAGAAATATAACAACGTAGCCATAATACTTCATAACAGTTTTATTAATACATAGGCACCATAGCTACACACATGCACTTATATTGATATGGGCTCTGGTCAGATAAGAGCACTGTCCGTTCCTGAACAACGCAGACTGCGTATATGCAATTAAACCTCCGGTACGAAATCCCTCTCCAGGCTCTCATGCAAACATTGATTTCTGTATAATCTGCTCTTCGTCCTCGTCCTCCATTATGGTGCTACGTTCATATTGATACTATATTTCGTTTTCCACGTTAATATCCTACCCTCTTATTTAGAGGTCGATAGAACTGTCGTTCCTGTGCCCCTATTAAAAAAAATAAATTAAACTGGAGGGCAAAAAAAATATCATAGCTAACTTGGTAAGAGGTGAGGTGAATTGACCTCAATCCATGAAGAAAGGTTTATGGCTATCCTATCGATGTAAACAAGATTCTTGTGTGTTATTTATAATTTATTTTGTACTTAGATGTTTGTTGATACATTGAAACTTAATTTTTTTGCATTTTCCTTTGTATCACATTCTCTCTTTCTTCCATCTTGCTATCCAACCTCGCTTAACGTGTGTTTCATGGTGCAACTGTGAGGTTTTTCTCCTGTTACATCTTTCAAACCTTTCTACTCCCAGTTACCGTTTCAGCGCTGAATGACCTCATAGGTCCCAGCGCTTGGCCTTTGGCCCCAATTCCACATTCCATTCCATTCTGTATTGCATTCTACTTCCCCTCCATTCCTTTGTCAAACACGAGCTTCGGTTCTGTAAGCAGCTTGTTCTGCGTGTGAAAAGACTCATTTAACTAGGTTGCGTTTTCCACAGGAATGTGTACATGTATTAAATAAATAAATATTAGGTTCGCAATGATAATGACTTCTTGCGTCAATGAACCACGATCCTGCGATTCCTGTTCGGTCTCCTGGCAATTATTTTATGCTTGAATTCTCACGGAAAGTTTCTGATTGTGTTTGCTAATTTTCTTACGATTTAAAACACAGCGTGTGTATATATATTTCTTTGTGTTCGGTGTAAAGTAGACACGTGTAATGAACTCTTGGTTCAGATGTCACGATGTCTTGAACAAGAAAATGCACTGAGCATCAAGTAATCTATATCTTTTTTGCACAATGCAGTGTCATAGTTACTTGAATGCTCTTATCGTTTTTAACAGAAGATTTATAGTAACAATAATTATATTTAGAGAAAATGTCTCGGATTAGAGCTAAAGGTCAGGAAAAGTAATCGAACAATTTAGAGTACTTGCACCTCATTACGTTATTAATAGTGCTCTGATGATTAATTGTACTCATTTGTTTGTAGATTGCTATGTCTAATTGTTCTCATTAAATGATTAGCTTGCTTACTACCATAATTATTAGAATTAATATTTTCTTGAATTTAAATAATTGCTGTTTTGTGTAAGTTGGACTGAAAGTCTGTCATTATTATTATTATTATTATTATTATTATTATTATTATTATTATTATTATTATTATTATTATTATTATTATTATTCGGAATGACAAAATGATTTTATGGAACTAGCTCAAGGAGGCATAACCTTGCAGTCATCGATAGAAAAAAATATACCCAACTAAAAACGCGAAAACAGGGAGACATGACAATATAGCCAAGTAAATAGATGCATGCGTGAATAGCAGTACAAATACAGTAATGAAAAATTAAGCTGTTTTTACTCTCGTCGTACCGGTTATTTTGTTTTTCGTGAAATTGCTGTTTCAGCGATATCACGGATTTTGTCACATTTACAGATTGGATTTCATGTTTTTTAATTTTCCTAGGACGAGCTGGTTGATTTTACTTTTGTTTGAACGTATTATATAAATTATATAAATCTTTATACACATTGTTTCATAAATCATGCTGGTAGGCTGTACGGCCTGATAGAAGATGGGGGTTAAGTCAATGGCAAACATTTCTGAGAGAGAGAGAGAGAGAGAGAGAACCTTGTAATGACCTTATAGGTGTCAGGTGCTAGTGTTAATGGGTTGCAATGAGATCCGAGAGCCACCGGAATGAGTGCTTATGTCATGTGAAAAGAATATGATGAATCTTAACGAGAATTGTAAGACTTGTATTGGCAGTGATTCATAGTGGGTATAGTCCACCGAAAAATTACCGGAAGAGTGAAAGAATTATTATTTTTTTATACATTAAACGCGTGTTTGCTTTTACCTCTTACTCCCATTGGGTTTCGAGTCTCATTGTGACCCGCTTCTACTCCCACCAGGGATGTTCATATGGTTTTATGCAATCTCTCGGTCTCTAATGGTCATGCTTACTGGTGTTTCCTTTTAAGTTTAATTCAGTATTATTACCTTTATTCAGGTTTACTGGTTTCATTCATTAGATGATTTTACCTATTCGTTTATAAATAACGAGTGAAACTTAGTCGAATAATTGAATTTTGATTTACTGAGATTTTATCTTTGCTAACTCTTTCATATCCTTTACTAAATTCCTTCTGATTTCTTTTTAAACTTTTATAAATGCCGAATATTTTTTTGATTCGTGAGTTTTTGTAAATATAAAAGTCTCTTCTATTTTAAATTTTTTTGATTGCCCAAAGTTTTTCCTTGCCATTATTAATTTTCGTATTTTCATGATTTCAACTTCTGTATTTTAGTAATTTTCTTGTAAATGGACACAAAACCTTTTGTGATATGTTCATGAATTATTTAAAATAACTAAATTTATAGAAACAAAACTGTGAATTCCCTCTGTCTTGTACTGTGAAAATTACTTTGAAACTTGTTAAAGATTGTGATATTGTTTTCCTTTTGGCACGTTATATTAATACCATTGAATACTTATGGATACTTATAACTGATATGTTCTGATTCATTTTTTAACTGATTTTGTGTGAGTTCGAATGAGTTATGAAAGATGTAATCTTGATAACGGTAATAATCATGGATTTTTTTTTCTAAAGATGAGCTTTTGAATCTTGATTGTTATGCTCATTGATCTTCATGAGAATGAAAGATTGGGATACGAGTTTTTTATACTTCATTGTTATTGTAAATACTTAAGGATATTTTCTTCAAAATTCTGCTATGGCAAAGATTATATTTACTTTCTAAAAGAATGCCCATAAATCTTATAAGAGGTTCTAATTTTAACTCTTAACTTTCATTATTTAAATGTGTGAATTTTTAAAACTTTTTCAAAAGCTACTTCTACGGTTTTGCCTTCCATATCCACTGCGTAAATGCTAATCAATCTCTAAGTCGTTTTTTTAAAAAAATTCAAAAAAAAATTTTTTTCTTTCAGGGAAGGTCGCAGGTTTCGTCATGCTTTTTATTCACCCCCGTTGTCTGAAGGGTCTCAGGACTCTTTTATATATACAAAGATACTGACACTTCCTTTATATTCGGATTTGCAGATGCGTCCCCAAGCGAGGCCGAGCAAGCCCTGTATGACGACGTGGGCCGCGTTCTTAGGGGATCTCAGACGGTCATACAAGACCTCCAGCAATATAAAGGTGCCGCCAAGGAGATAAGAGAGGTCAGTGAGTCTGCGGTTGTTGTTGTTGTTGTTTTTTAGGCGTGAGGTGTTTTTTAAAGATTATGGTTGTGGAGATTTTTTAAAAAATAGAACTGATGGTAAATTGGATTGAACTGATGTTGACCTGAGATTAGATTATTATTATTATTATTATTATTATTATTATTATTATTATTATTATTATTATTATTGTTATTATTATTATTATTATTTTTTTTTTATTATTATTGTTGTTGTTGTTGTTTTAGGCGTGAGGTGTTTTTTAAAGGTTATGGTTGTGGAGATTTAAAAAAAAATTACAGCTGATGGTAAATTGGATTGAACTGATGTTGACCTGAGATTAAATTATTATTATTATTATTATTATTATTATTATTATTATTATTATTATTATTATTATTATTATTATTGGTGAAGAAACCACAATGGTGTAGATGTAAATATATGTTAGAAATATATACCAACGTTTCTATACATATTTCTAATATATATTTACATCTGCACCATTGGGTTTCTTCACCATTTTAGTGAATCATATTATTATTATTATTATTATTATTATTATTATTATTATTATTATTATTATTATTAGGTGTTATTTTGTTAAAGATTAAACTCATGTTGTTAGATTAAAATGGTGAGTTTTTCTTTATTTAGTAATTTAAGCTTGAGGTGGTGCTGTGAAATGAAGCAGTTGGGTTCTGTTTCCTGTGTTTGGTTGAAGCTGGTGTTGTTGTTATTAGATTAAAACGGTCAGCTTTTGCACTAGATTAAGCTACAGTTGTTGTATGTCTGATTAAACTTTTTTGTATTTAATCAGTGCCTGTTGTGATTCTTGTTAGGTGAAGCCGAAGAGCTTGGTTTATATATTAAGCAGAAGTTTCAATCAAGATTTCCCTTTTGATTTTACATTAAATGTGTTTTTGACATCGATTGCCAGTTATGACGTCATTCTGCGGAGTTGAATCAAGCAGTTAGTCAGCAAACATATGTCACTAAGGAAATAATGCCCTTATAGAATGGTGCCATGCTTATTATAGAGACTAGATGCCAGTCTTCATCTTGTATTCTTTAAAAAACTGAATATTTTTGTAGTAATATAATTAGGATCGTTTATTTTAATAAGCATCTCTCTTTTTATTTCCTCCCCAACAAAGCCCTTACAGACCCAGCTGTGTGGCTGCCTTCATTTTACCTTATTTTTAATACGGTCCCTTTTAGTCTGTTCCCACTCAGCTGTTTACCTTCTTTAACTTTACTCCAACACCCACCTGTCATTTCGAAACATCCTTATGAGACTAAATAATAATAAATCTTATACGTACAACGAACGACCCTTTCTCTTCTCCATTTTCCCCCCTGTTTCTATCTTACTGTCATCATTTGTTCTTTTTACCTTTAACTTTACTCTTAACTTTACTTCAATGTCCACTTGTCATTTCGAAATATCCTTACCAGACTAAATAATAATATTAAATCTTATGCATACAACGAACGACTCTTTCTCCCTTCTCCATTTTACCCCTCATTCTCGCCTACTCTCATCCTTTGTTCTTTTCTACAGTGCTTTGTTTCCCCCCGCAGTACTTGAAAGCGTACCAAGGCACGGAGTGACAATGGGACGCTCGGTGCCACCTGCGTGTAGCTTCTGCTTGGCTACTGCCAGTCTCCTCATGTAAATCCAGGAGCCGTTACAAAGGCTTTTCCAAAACATCTTGGAAACCCAGGAGCCGTTACAACGGCTTTCCCCAAAACACCTGTATTATAACTCTATACTTTTAGTAATGAAGGATTTGTATGGCTCATAACTAGTATTCGTTTATTTGAGAGAGAGAGAGAGAGAGAGAGAGAGAGAGAGAGAGAGAATTATAACTGGATACTTATTCTAATAAAGGAGTTATTTGGCTTGTAGTCTACCCGAAGTATTCGTTTATTTAAAAAAAATTGTTGAGAGAGAAGAGAGATCATAACTGGATACTTATTCTAATAAGTTGACTTGGCTTGTAACTGTAGTAGTCATTTATTTGAGAGAAGAGAGAGAGAGAGAGAGAGAGAGAGAGAGAGAGAGAATCATAACTGGGTACTTATTCCAATAAAGGACTTATTTGGCTTGTAACTGTAGTATTCGTTTATTTAGAAAAGAGTTGAGAGAGAGAGATTTGGGTGTTTATAGTGATTAGAATAGTGCCAGTCGTGTTTTCATCAGGTCAAAATTTATTCTTTTATGAGAGAGAGAGAGAGAGAGAGAGAGAGAGAGAGAGAGAGAGAGAGAGAGAGAGAGAGAGAGAGGGGTTGCTTCTGAGACTAGACTACCACTTCTCGTAGTATGACTCTCTTGATTATAATTC
>NC_089741.1:54834357-54856857 GCF_040412425.1 Macrobrachium rosenbergii
TATGGAACAAAGGTATGGGAAACTGACGCTTGAACACACAACACCCAGACAAAAAGTTGACTTCAGTACTGCAAAAGATGTAAAACTTACGTGACATACTCAAGAAAAATCGGTAATTCTACAGAATAGCTCCGCACGGAGATACTTTTTTTTTTTTTATAACAGTTGCGTTATGTTTTTTCGTTCATCCCCGAGGGGCTGATACTAAACTGAGCGGCCCGCGGAGCTTTACAGTAGAATTGCCCGAAAAAAATAAAGAAACCCATTAAGAAACCTAAAACAGAAGAGTTATTCAAGAAAATATAAACAATAATAGGTAATTAAATTGGCTCCATCTAATGTAGATCAAATGAAGGCTAATTGGAAGTCCTCCAAATATAAACCAGCGTGATAGTGATGACGATGAGACACGAACGTTAAAAAATCTACGTAATGACTGAAAAGTCTTGTGTAGGGGAGGGGATCGATTTCCATTTTTTCAAGTAGCGGTAGGGAAAAGGGCCGGAGCTTGAACGAGGGAAAACTCAGCACCGTTGTTGCTACGCCGGTGACAGCTGGTGGAGCACATGGTATACTGCACAAAGTTTTGTGGACATGCGAATCGTCCTTCCTTAAAAGCTGTATTTCGTGATGCAGAGTTTGACGGCGGGATGCTACTTGATCAAAGAAAAGGTTTTCTTGTGACATTACTTGAAAGCCACCGAAATAGAAAAATGTCATCTTTTACATGTATATAAATGTTCATTTATGGCTGTCCGTAATAGTGTCAGAAGTGTTAAGTTTTTAAGCAGAAATATATATATATATATATATATATATATATATATATATATATATATATATATATATATATATATATATATATATATATATATATATATATATTATATTATATATTATATATGATATATATATAAATATATATATATATATATATATATATATATATATATTATATATATATAGATATATATATAAATATATATATATATATATATATATATATATATATATATATATATATATATATATATATATATAGATACAGATACATTTATAAATTTTTTTATATATATCTTTTAACCAAAGTACTTCATCTGTTTTCAGTTAAGTATAAGCATACTTTTCAGTGGAAGTTTGCATTACGGATTAGACCTTTTAGGCTTATTCTGTTGAATAGTTGTGCGTTTTCAGTATTAATTGACCAATGATTAAAATCTGAGATTCCAGTGAAAATAAGGCCTTTTTTATATTTGATTTTGAAATTTATGTTTTATTCTAATTCAGGAGGCCAGTGGGAAGGACATCCGTATGTTCTTGACTAGATTTGAAGGTTGAAGAAGTATTTACAGAAAACATTTTTTCATTCGTTTCTAAATGTTGCTTAGAATAGTTCCTATTGCTTTGTAGGCTTTGCAGGAAACATACTAAATGCGATTGAAGTAGTCCTGTTGTCTTCCCGTTTATACATAAGCATTCATACAAACAGCAATGTTATAACGTAGTTTTCCTCATGTGCAATTTCCATTGATATTCAGCTCATTTATCTTTTGGTCACTTTTACCCTTCGGAAGGGGTCGCGTCTCCTCTTTTTCCATCATATGAAAAAAAATGAAACGATGAATGCGCCTCTCCTTCTGCTACCAAGCTTATAACACTCCTGCTGCTTCTGTTTTATTTCTCTCTCTCTCTCTTACCTACCATCTTTCAAGAGGCGGGTCCATTTTTTCCTCTTTTTTTTCTTAACTTTTTCGCGCCTGGGGTAGATGAGGGCATTGGGTTGCGCGTTCCACGAGCCAGCGCCTTTATAAATCAGGAAAAATTTCTGTTTTCCCTTACTGCCAAGCTTTAGAATTCTCAGCTTGATTCCATTTTCCTGGCTTATAAACTTCCATTCTTTCTGTGAATAAGTCAATATTTTGCTTTCGAGGTTTGGCCGCTCTGTGGTATTTTCAAAGAGAAAGTGAGATTCCATTTTCGGTAATTTCGGAGAGAGAGAGAGAGAGAATATACTTTTCAGATGGCAGTTGGGACGAGTGATAATATTTTGATGGGGTTGCCGGTTGAAAGGAGGATTCTAGCTCGGGTTCCCATCATTTCAGTCCCTAAAGGAACCGGTCAGAGAAAAAGAAGGATGTGTGAAATGTGAGGAGCTGAGTATTATGAAGGCATCTTCCATATCGGTGAGGTGGCTGTGAGCTGTTAACTCCCAGTGAAGTTGGGAGGAGTCAAGTCAAGTCAAAATTCTTGATTCCATTAAAAATGGTTGTTACACACATTTCATTACTCATGCTTACTCTTATAAGTCCATTCATATTTTTATAAAACAGTTTCTACATAAAAAGCTCTATTCATTATCAAAGTACTTACATCTAGGAGGCGATGCTTTTGCGTGTGTTCGTGTGTACTCACAAAATAATCATAGAAAACGGACGAAGGAATTTAAATAGATATAGGTGAGCACATTCCATGACGAAGACTCAACAATTTGTCGCCTTCGAAACAATATGGCATTTTTTAATTATTACAAAAGGAAGCCCGCCGCTCCATAATTATAAATTCTTCTGTACTAATAATAATATGCATTCATTTTTGTTTTTTGCTTTTTGAGTGCTTTTGGCAGAGTTACGCTCTCTACCGATTGTATTTGTTATCTTTATTCCAGTTCGTTTTGCAGTGGCATGAAGGCTTACTATATCTTACGGAACATTTAATTTAATTTTGCGAACTTACTTCTATTCTGAATTGACAGTAGATATTTCTCCTGCTTCTGTGTCAACTACCATTCATTCTGTAAAAAGAATCTAATCAATGAGATTCTCTTTACAGAATGAATAAATCGGCTGCAGAAAGCTCAAATCTACTGTCAATTCGGCTAACAATAAGCAAAGTTCGCAAATGGAAATAAACTGTTCCATGGAAACTCCCCAATGGCTTATATTACAACTTGATTGTATCATGCTGCCCCAAATATTCACAAACTCTAAACAATTCATTCTAAAACTTACAGTACAGCAGTGTGACTGTAATATTCCCTCTTAAAGTTGAAAAAGTCCCCTCACTCGGCATCTCGTCTTCTTAGGGGCCTTTTGTGAGGAAGAATCCGCCGCAGATACCGCCTTTTTTTTTTCTTATCTAAAGGAGTTTTCCCAAGAAAGAACTTCAAGTGAGATAGCCCAAGATCAAAGTTAGTTAGTGTGACCGCAAAATTACTTAGAAAAGTAAGGATTCTGGGGCGAAGTCTGGTATCAAGCGATTACCCACCGGGCCCCGAGAGAGAGAAAGAGAGAGAGAGAGAGAGAGAGAGAGAGAGAGAGAGAGAGAGGAGGGGTGATGATTCGGAGAGGGAAAGAGATTCAGTTAATGGGAATTTCTTATAGAGGGATTCTTTTTCATGGTTATATCGGCGAGAGAGATTAATTTTGATAGTAGTATCAGATAGTCATTTTTTTATAATGAGAAAATGAAACTATAATCCTTTCAGAGGATTGGAAATTTTGTCACATAATATAGAGATATAATAGGGAAATGACTGTTACATATTTTAACCATTTAAATGGTCTTTTTGGTCCGGAGGAAGAAAGAGGTTTTAGTTAACTGTCCTGTGCACGAACAGTACTTTATACATTTTTTATTATGTGATATGGCGTGATATAACTAACATATACATTTTTTATTATGTGATATGGCGTGATATAACTAACAAGGAAGAAGCGAAGTTAATCAAGAAATGAGGGAAATATTCTTCAACGATGTAGACACAGGCTAATTAGTAAAGATAAGATGATTGGAAAAAAATACCTGCTATAGGTCTAACCTCTCATCAAAAAGAAAGATTTTATGAAGAATATGGAATAAAAAAAAATCGAGAATTTAAAGATCACATGCGTTGCACAAGAAGTGAAATTAAAAAGTCACACAGTGATGGTTATATGAAATTTTAAAATTAAATTACACTACCGAAATTAATTGCATATTAAGTCAAAGCGAACTTTCGCTCATGCGGCTATCAAAAGACTATGACCTGAGGTAAGAGATCCTCTCTCTAGTGGATATTGGTGATCGTACTGTAAGTTTAATACCACTTAAAACACCTTGCCGCTGTGGCCCGCTAGCCCCCTTTTGGCGGGTGGTGGGTCCTTTCTTTATATTTTTTACATAGGAAATTATATTCCGAAGATATTCGCTCCGTAGTTTAATAGTTTATTTAGCATTGTATGTTTCCATTAATATTTACGCATAGTGAATAATGATGCTGCTCTCTCTCTCTCTCTCTCTCTCTCTCTCTCTCTCTCTCTCTCTCTCTCTCTCTCTCTCTCTCTGTTTGCACGTTATAGTCAGCACTGTAAAATATTTTTTTTAACTTCTTATGGTGCTTCCACCTCGAAGCAGTACTAACCTTAACATTTTTTGGGCATCACTAAATGCTAGTCATGTTTCTGCAGAAGGTTCACTCTCAAATTCCGGACACGCAAAAGGGGGGGAAAGAAGGTCCGCCTCAGAAGGAAAAGGGTTGACTTTTACGCCTCTGCAAGGGTTCTGGTTTGTGCTTATAGAGGATTTCTGGGCGTGAGTTTTGAGGCGCACCGCAGAGCCGAATTTCTTCATTTTGGGATCGTATTTCTAAATAAGGTCGGCGAATATCATAACCTTAGTGTCCGGCCATCCCAGAGATGATATTGTGTCCTTCGAGGAAGATTGTTAATATCACCACGTTTTGTTGTTATCCTTGACGTAATTCGCCTTTTGAACGAGATTGGTAGATATGAACACCTCTTGTGTTGCTTTTATGAGAAGTTGGCGAATGTCGTTCACCTGTCCACGGTGTAATGTGTCTTTTGAGAAGAATGGTGAATCTCAGCACCTGTGAGTTGATGTCCCATAATGAAAGCGCTGTCTGTTAAATGAAAAAATAACCATCAGCTCTTTTCTGCTGTTATCTTGAATATACCTTTCCCTGGTAAATCCAGCTGTCACTTTTAGTTAGAGGCAAACGTGTTTATATTTAAAATGAGATAGAGCCTGGAGCGTCGAGGAAGGACACTCAAAAATGGCGGGGAGGAGGAGTGGGGAAAAAAACAAAATACAACAGAAATGCGAAAGGAGATCGGCAATATCGTTGATTTCTTGGAAAACATTTAATGTTGTGTTTCCAAACCCAAAGTTATTGGTCGCCGTCCCTCGATATATTGTGGAACTCAGCACCTGTCTGTCGTATGTGTTGTCATTCCATAAGGCTTCCTGGAAGCACCGCACCCCCCACTGTTTATTAATTAGTCGGGGCTCTCTTCGTACTGTTGTGTGGAATTGACTTGGGAGGAGGGATCTTGTTCCTGACAGGACTATCTTACTTTTTCTTTTTTTTTTTCTTTCTTCAAAGGGAGATAGACTAGTTTTCTTTCTTTCCTCAAAACGTGATTCAGTTCAGACTACCCACTTGTCAGAATCATATTATATCTCCACGTCTTTTGGAAAGTAAATAAACGTTTTCTCTCTCTGGTCAATTTCATGAGTGCTGTATTTTTTTAAATACATTCTTTATTAACTTAGTACTTTTAATTGTAACTATTTTTTATTTCATATCATGTGGTGAATTTGGAGATTTTTCATGATGAAAATTCATCAAATAATTTCTCTCTCTCTCTCTCTCTCTCTCTCTCTCTCTCTCTCTCTCTCTCTCTCTCTCTCTCTCTCTCTCTCTGAGGTAGGGAGGATGGGTGGCAGCTTGAACTTCCTATTGTTCACTCTTGTTATTGGGAAGCACAGACAATGCCGGTGACTTTTATCTGCCGGGATTCACGCGGAGAAACAACTTAATTTCTCTGTGGTTGAGTTGGCATTTGGAACTTTTGGATGTACAAATGAATGTACAGGAAGGTTTTAGGAGTCTATTTATTTATCTTTGTTTGTGAATAATATCGGCAAATTCCATTTATCTTTAATCATTCTTATATCGCTATCGATACCTTGTCTAGTTCTCTCATGATGGAAGTGTAAGTGTTCACATAATCGTGTTCTCTCTCTCTCTCTCTCTCTCTCTCTCTCTCTCTCTCGTTTTTTTTCTGTGCTGGTAAACGTTCTAAAACTTCCCGTGCAATGCCAGACTATGTAACTTTCAGGAGTTCACTTATCTCATCTCTTATAATCTTCTATATATCAATATATCAAGAAGTAGGTCTTTAGTTTCCTTCCAGTGTGAAGTCTCCCTACTTTTTTTCCTTGGCCGGCCATTTTGTTCTTTTCAGGCTTGGGCTAGAAAAGTGTATCGGGTTGTCCGTCTGATTAGCCTGTGATTAAGAAACACAATGTCACAGGATGACATCTTACTTCTCGTTTCTTTGTGATTAAGAATAAGATGTCATAGGATGACTTCTTATTTCTTATTTCTTTGTGATTAAGAAACAAGTCATTTCTTATTTTTTTGTGATTAAGAAATAAGATGAAATGGGATGACATCTTATTTCTTATTTCTTTGTGATTAAGAAATAAGATGTCATGGAATGACATCTTATTTCTTATTTCTTTGTGATTAAGAAAAAGGATGTCATAGGATGACATCTTATTTCTTTGTGATTAAGAAATAAGATGTCACAGGATGACCCCTTATTTCTGATTCCTTTGTGATTAGGAAGCAGGATGTCATAGGATGACATTTTATTTCTCATTTCTTTGTGATTGAGACACAGGATGTCATAGGATGACGTCTTATTTCGTATTTCTTTGTGGTTAAGAAACAGGATCTCATAGGATGACACCGTATTTCTTAATTCTTTGTGATTGAGACACAGGATGTCATAGGATTACATCTTATTTCTAATTTCTTTGTGATTAAGAAACAGGATCTCATAGAATGACACCTTATTTCTTATTTCTTTGTGATTGGGACATAGGATGACATCTAATTTCTTATTTTTTTATTTCGTATTTCTTATTCTTAGGATGAATGTGTGGCGGCAATGTATGTGGATACTGAGCGTTCGTTAGACATATAGAGCATTAAACGCCATTCATGGGTCGAAATTGTCCGAGCATACGGAAAATTGATCATGAAGTTCCATTAGATATAATATCAGTTATCTGAGGAAAACTGCAGCCTAATATTCTGAGGAGATTTTTGCTTACGGTTTTTACTCTTCGTAATAAATTGGAATAGTTGCTAATTTCACATTAGTTCTTTTCACCACTGGAGACTCAATCTGACATATTGTGCTTGCAGCAGACAATTAATTTATATTTCAAGTTTCAGTAACGCTTTTATTGTTTTGCATGGCAGAGACACCAGACTTGTTTCCGGGTAAGGAAAATCTCAGTGACCCATAAATGTATCATCCAAAAATGCCTTGTTAGAATATTTCAAATGGCTTCGTTTTTAGCATGATCCATTTGCGTAATTTGGCAGTAAAGTAATAGGGTATTAGTCTTGCCCTTTGTCGTAATAAGATAGAAATTAATGCATTATAAGTCTGAATTCTGTCGGAAACTTAACAGTTTTGCAACTTTCCCTTGAACAGTTTTGCAGCTTCCCCATGTCATAATTAACTTGTTGCAAGTATCCATTTCATAGAAAACGTGAATGTGAATATTGAAGAAGAAAATTTGATGTACCATTTATGTTGCGTTGGTGTCTCATAGCCAAAGATCAGCGACGCCTGTCTAAATTCATTTAAACTTTTTGTCTTGTATATCATTACAAGCATTTCGAAAAGTAGATTAGGTATTGTGATGAGAATTAATATTGTTTCCCATTGTTTTAAGACTCTCTGAGGGACAATATTGTCATCAAAGGTTTTGCAGCTACTGATTTCTGAAATATAATATCCGACGCTATCTGCATGCAAGTTCCTTGAAGCTACTTGGGGCTAGCAACTCATCTATGCTTACTGAGGATCGGAAGGTCAGCTCTCTAAAGTACACTCCTTTGGAAGAAAGACGTCTATTAGTTATGTACCAGATGTATTGTATATACATTATATATATATATATATATATATATATATATATATATATATATATATATATATATATATATATAATATTTATATATATATATGTATTGTATAATGTGTCTCTCTCTCTCTCTCTCTCTCTCTCTCTCTCTCTCTCTGTATGTATATATATATATATATATATATATATATATATATATATATATATATATATATATATATATATATATAATGGTATGTGTATGTATGTATGTACGTGTGTAATTTACCTTCATGTCTCTCATCATCATTTTCGGTCATTTTCCCTCCGCGGGACAAAGGACCTTAGCGTTCTTTATTTAAACCTGCCAGTCTGTTTCTATTCTTATCCAGGTCTCCCCGGGCGAAATTTCATTTCGTATCTCATTGCATTCGCTGACAGCCTTGACTTCTTACCCCGACCACGGGTTGCCATTCCATTTGTTCACAGACGTCCGTCCCCTGTCTTTCTGCGTCCCGCCCAGCCATTCTCCGTCCTTATTTCCCTTTATTCGGTTGGAAAAGTCTTGTAATTTCGTTCTCTTTAATACGGGGGACGGTGGAATGCGCAAATCGATGTTCATATCCAGTACGGGTCTGAGGCAAAGGTAAAGAATTCGAAAATTGGAAGGCCATAATTGTCAGTCAGGGAATAAAGAAGGAAGGAGAGCGTCCTAAAAGAGGACAGTAGAATGAGCAAATCGATGTTCGTGTCTAGGACGGGTCTGAGGGAAACGAAAAGAATGAGAAAAGAGTAAAATGGAAGGCTATAATAGTCAATCGGGGAATAAAGAATGAAGGAGAGCGTCCCAAAATATTGGAGTAGATAGAAACAGTTCCCTAACGTTGCAGTCTATTCGCAGACTTCCTCACTTCATTTGTTTTCCTGTCCACATAGTCTCATATTTCTTTCTTTCCTCTTCTGGGAGATACGAGATACTGAGGTTCTGTTCTAGGGCTCTCGAAGACTCGTGTTGGTAGATATGAGTGATAATCTTCTTTAATGATGTGTGAGATGCAAATTCTCTTCAAGTGGTGGGAGACGAACTGTTATTGGTACAGTAGTCGACATCTTTTGACGATTTTCTACGTGGATTTTGATTGATGTCTTCGCAGCTTAAACACATGTTCTACTTGATGGTGGTGTAGATTTTTTTTTTTAAGTGTTCAATGGTATTTTCATCCTCATCTCGCGTTTTATTGTAATGATAATGAGCACTATGATTTCCATAGCGACGTAGAGAAAATTTCCGTCGATGGTCAGTCAAAGTGAACTTTTCTGGAGGAGTTACCCTGTGAATCTCCTTCAGTTTTTTTGTTATCTATTTTTCTTATAGAAAAATAACCTAATAAAACACGTGCACGCACACACACATACACCCTACACACACATATATATATATATATATGTATATGTATATGTATATGTATATATATATATATATATATATATATATATATATATATATATATATATATATATATTATATACTATATATATATAGTGTGTGTGTGTGTGTGTGTTGCTGAGTGCAGAAACAGGAGAAATTCTTGGGTGTAACGGAGAAATCGGGTCCAGTTCGTTTACCTGGAAGAAACTGCACCTAACCCATTGTGGCTATGATCCCTCATGTGCCTGCTCGTGAATTTGCGGTTTGTCATGTAACCCTCTGTGTGTGTGTGTGTGCGCTTGTACTAGTGGTGGGGAAGTGTGTGTGTGTGTTTTGGGGAGGGGGGTTGGGGGGGCTGTGGGTACAGTAATGGGGCTGTTGGGGAAGAATGGCAGGTTCGTCGTGAACTCCACATCTCGTTTGTCAATCTGTTTATCCACCCGTCACTCAGGGTTTCGTTCAGCCTGATGGACAGGCCAACGAAAAATCGCTTGGCTGCTCTTTTTGTTCGTTATCCCCCCCCCCCCCACAGAAAAAATTCTAAAACGAGTTTGAAAACCTAAATTACAGTATTGAAAATATATTTGTGTTGGATTTAAATGCTGTCTGGCTATTAAAGTGGTTATTGTGCAGGAAGGAGATTCTTAATATTTTCCAATACAGTTCGACGTTAAAGTTATGGTAATTCAGTTGGCATGAACAAGCCCCGGATTAGGTATCCTCTCCTACTCTGTCGGGTTCATCAAACCACGGGGGAGACCATGTCTGCTTTTGAAAAGATTTTGCATGTTGAAACTCTCTCTCTCTCTCTCTCTCTCTCTCTCTCTCTCTCTCTCTCTCTCTCTCTCTCTCTCTCATTCCTGTTGGTGCGCGCTTTCGTCATCTCAGTTGTTTTGATCGTTGGTTCACGCTTGCTAGCGATTGATTAATCATATTTCGAAAGTGTGACCTCGTGTTGCAGCTCCAGGGCAATATCCAGGCTGCAGTTAATTACTTAAAGGTTAATATGGAGTTTGGTGTTAATTCTCGTCTTATCAAACAAAAAAACAAAAACAAAAAGACCAATAGACCTCACCCGTCAAGTAATGAAAGTCTCGCCTCGTGAAAATGCATGGCTTGAAATGATCAGAAAATACTAAGGAGGATAGATACCACATTACACGTCTGTTTTCTTTAATGATTTACGAAGGTAGATAATTCCACATTAAATGTCTATTTTCTTTAATGATTTAGGAAGGTAGATAATTCCACATTAAATGTCTGTTTTCTTTAATGAATTAGGAAGGTAGATAATTCCACATTAAATGTCTGTTTTCTTTAATGATTTAGGAAGGTAGATAATATCACATTAAATGTGTGTTTTCTTTAATGATTTAGGAAGGTAGATAACTCCACATTACATGTCTGTTTTCTTCGACGACTTGTAAATTATCCAGACTGGGTGAGTCATTGTTCCTTATAGTATTCATAAAGCAAAAGGGGGCTTCGAGGGGGTACTCCGTAAGAGTGGCTTCGGTTTTCACTACACTACAGTATCATAATGCTCATTTTAATATTTTCTGTGAATTTAACAAATTTATTACGGCTTGAACTAGGTTACTAAAATCCGGTTACTATTAGAATTACAGTTCCATGATGAATAAATCCTAAAATCTATTCTGTATTCAGAGTCAAATGACAAAAGGCCGGGTGCAGGTGCGTAGGACGGCCTGACGACAGCTCGGGCGTACTTAATGGAAAGAAAATTTAGAACCCCTGCCGCTTGTAACCGACTTTGACTCTGTAATAATCATCCATCAAGGGTTGTGATTTGCAGGTCAAGTTCGTGTACTTTTCTTTTTCGAGATAGCTGTAGGTCTTCTGCTGCTGATGATTTTGCAAAAGTTAAAAGAATATATCAATTTCTGTTATATAATTCAATTCTCATATCTAATTTAGTGGTCAGTGTTTTGATGCCCAATTTGAGGATTTTTTTTTTTATTCGGTGAATTTGTTGTTATTCATCTGTATTTTTTCCTAACTAATTGCTGATGTAAGCCAGAAGTGCTTGACGACAAACAGTCGACTGCTTCAATGCTTACTGTTTCCATAGTGAGCATTTGTTCACTTTGTTTGGTTTTATGTAGAGCCCTCCACAGGGATGATTCCGTCTCTGGCGGACCCTCGTACGTTTTCAAAATAAGGTGGTTCTTGTATTTTATAATTGTCTTTCAGTGTTTTCTCGTCAGTATCGTAACTCTTGCAGAATGGGAGAGCCTTAGTCCTTTTTTAAATTTGCTTTCTCCTTGTATCATCTACATTCGTAAAAAAAAAAAGAACTGTTTGTCAGTTTTCGTAAATATATGTGTGTGTGAAAGGACTGAAGTCAATCTAGTGTAGGTCAGTATTTCAAGAGGAACTTTTATAAAATCCGCATACTTTATGTGAGCTGGTAGCGGCCAGACCGAATAGCTTTCTAAATAAATAACAAACCACGGTTTTGAAAGCAAGCGGAAACAAGAGCATATAGGGAATAGCTCCTCTGACAAGGCCACTCCAATCTGTAGCGGGTTATTAATAATTGAAACCACCAAAAATCCCCATTGTTGCAAGTGTGTGCGCGTGGTGTGTGGTACTACAAGATATCAGCTAAACGAATGAACTGAATTTGGTGAAATTTGTCGAATACATTTATTAAGTGACCTCGAAATAATTTCTCCCAAAAGGAGGACATCTCGAAAAAGTAAGCTAATGGATAGATCTGCTAATCTTCATCCAAGTCTATTTGCCAGTTAATGAAGTATAAGTACTAACACAGACGGGTGAAAACTCTTTCCAGCTATGTTTCCTGGGGTTGATAAAAAATCAGAAGAAATGTCACAGGCCATGTCTCCATTGATGAGTTGCTTTTCACCATCTTAAAGGGCTTGTACCGAAACATGAAAGCTTTCAGTTTAACTCTCTGTTGATTTTATGCAATGATATGAGTTTTTGGGAGTATAAACAACAAATTTTTATCGGGAATGTCATACTGATGCATTTATTTATAGAAAAAGGAAACAATTTTTTATAACATTTTTCTCCCATAATGAAGTTAAATCATCTTTCATAGTGAATTTGAAGATATTTTTTTATTTTGACGGAACCTTTAAATAAAATTAAATTCGTTCTTGAGGTGCCGCTGGATATCATTCAATGAATGTCGTACGGGACCATTGTATAATAACAAATGAATTTTTTTATGAACCTTTTGGATGAAATACTGTGAATTTTGACAGACCTCTCCGCAAGATTACATTCGGGCACAAGATCCATTGAAACTAAAGTTAATTGACGGCTGTTTAGCGGATGTTAGTGAGGCTGTGCTCAGTGTCAGATTATGAGCCACAACAATGAAAAAAAAAAAAACTTTTGAAATATTATCGTTATTAAAATCCCCAACCATTATTTTGTATCACGCTTAAAACCCAGCTAGTTGCGAAACATTCTTGCACAAAACTGATTGTAAAAAAAAAATTAAAAAAAAAACACTTAATGAAGACGTTAGGTAAATAGCGAGAATAAAATTATAAACATCTACAAAAATTCGCAAACAGCACACGAATTCTGTTATTTTTATAAAGCCTTAGTATTTCTTTTAACTGCGCACAACTCACCGAGAAAGCTAGGGTCTGCACCACCGAAATTGAGGTGGGAGGACCTCTGTTGTCGGCTGTCAGTGTCATACCCGAAATACGTGGTCTTGATCCTCACTTTATCGTTTAGAGTGATTGTATTTCCGATATGCTGTTACGTTCCTCTCTCTCTCTCTCTCTCTCTCTCTCTCTCTTACACGCACATATTGTGCAGTAGTGCATATTCGCCTTAGGAGCCTGCGGTCTTGGGTTCATTTCCCTGACGAGGAAGGGACGATCAGGGCACCTTCTTTCGTTATGATTGTGCTTCTGTCGCCCTAATCATTGAATAAAGTATGGTGGTCAGTTGGGGTTGGGGAGAGAGAGAGAGAGAGAGAGAGAGAGAGCAAAATTAGAGGAGGGTCTCCACAGGTTAGTCACTCACCTCAGTGGGTAAGGAATCATTAGACAGATAAATTTCACATATAGGAGACACCATGAACTTTCCATGACGCTGGCAATAAACTTTTGCCATTTGTAGCCGTGAAAATCTTGTAAGGGACAAATCCTCGTGTCAGTTTTCTGCGAGTGAGGAAATGTTCCTATTAACACCCTCAGATTAATACGTTCCTGTTTGCTTTAGTTTACGTCTTCTCCTAAGCATAGTCCAAGATGTTTACACTTGTCATAATCTAATTTAGACCAGTGATGCTCATCCCCGGTTTCGCCGATACCCAGGGGTACGATAGTGGTTCTGGTGGGTAATTGATGATTGAAGAAAATTCGCGTCTGGAGAGAGAGAGAGGGGACATAAGGGTGGGGTTATAGGCAGTTCATAATAAAGTCATTCCAATTTTAACCCTTTGCAGTACTGTTTCATATGAAATTTGTCTATATAATGTATATGAAGTATTATGGAAGATCCAGGCTAAAGCTTATTGCATTAGACAAGATTACTACCATCTCGTCGCTTCATTGTTATTTAAAGGTGTCCACTTCTGTCTTTGCCTGTGACCATCTCAAAATAAAGATAAGGCGGATTTGCCAGATGTTTTACAAGTGGCAGAGTGTACCAGAAAGAATTCAAATGGGATTTACAATAATACAACCAGATCCAGATGTGGATCAAGGAATATATTTTTTAAAAATTTGTTGATTCACGACATTCAATCATTTATTCCCCTCGTTAAGGAAATCTGACGGAGGATGTTCATGCTGTCATCCTGTACAAGGTCAGCTAAACGGACATAGTCGGTAAAAATATACTTCAAGGAGCTGGCGTTGGTGGAGGTATGCTCTGTATGATGTTTCATACAATGTCTGTTCTCCGCAGCATCCGACTTGCTCCCGTTTCTAAATCGCATTATGGTCGTCCTTACCACATCCAGGGGAGGGTAGGGGTGAGGGGACAGAGTGGGTCCTGCTGTTGCAGTACGTCACATTCCTGAAGCGTTTTTTTTTTTGTGACATAACGAATTGAGGTCTTTCATCTTCTAGTTGTTTCAGATGGGAGAAAGAAGCCAGTAGGTAACTGAACTGAATTCGTAATTTTTTTGAACGTTGCGTTGTAGTAGTGGTTTTGATGGAGGGAAAGTGTAGCTTATTTTTGCGTATGCTTACTCCAGTATATTAAAATTGTACCTGCAAAATATTAATTATTCCCTTTATCGTTGCAGAATGTGTTTCTAGCATATTCCTACTTTTTAGGAAAAAAATGCAATTGATATGAGCACCATTTACCAAACTTGGAAGCTAGTTTTATTTTATAAATTTAGGTATTGACGTAAACCGAAGAGTTGCCTTATCTCTCTCCCTCTCGCTCTCCGTAAAGAAATGATCCTTTTGGAAAGTAAGGAAATTGAGAACAAACCAATTTCCTCAGAGGGTGTATTGCGTGCCAATTGATAATAAGGCGTTCTCATAAACGGAGCGCTTATTGTGTCCATCTGGTCTCGTTGGCTGGATACTGTTCTTTTTATTTCACTCTTTTACTCCCGAGAACATTTCTAGATGTAGCCATTTCGCAGTACAGTATCAATTGGACTCTAGTTTTTTCCAGCCCAGCGAAGGTGTAAGGAATGCATTCACCTACGTCTGATGACAAAGTACTTCGAGAACTGGGGAATGACTAGATTTAAGTTTTGTTGATTCATTTCATTCTTGTACTGTCACAAAAAGTAACATCTGGCTTCATTAAGTTCAAGCGCACTAGGGACTTTCGAAGCCTTTTTACATAGGTTGCACTTGTTACGAAGAAAGGGCCTGTAGTCGTGATTGCTATGCCTCTGTTAATGTCATTAAGAGAGTCTTTGCCTTGGAAAAGTCAAGCCAGTTTTAGTAATATACAGAAATTAATGTTAATATGATTACTCCTATATGTAGATATAAATGCATAGATAAGTTTAGTATGGTTATAAATGACAATATGAGTGCTTTACGCTCAGAAACTCTTGCCCAAATGAGTATCATACTACTAGAAATGAATGGCAGTATAAATATATCACCATACTTATAAAAATGAGTGCTGATTGAGTGCACCGAGATTGTGACTTTCATTCATTATTCTCGAAATGGGTATCCTTAAAGGGCAAGTGTATCTTGCTTTGCAGCGGTTGTCTTTAAGAATATTTGCTTGCCAAATGATCTCTGTCAACATTGCTGGAAGGAATACGTTTATGTTTTTACTCTTGTGTCTGTCTTTGCTTATATTACAAGGATGTCCCAGAAGAGAGGAAACAGTATTTGATGAAGATTTGTCATGTATTTATTGCATGACCTGGCTGAGACAACTTTAGGGAGAAGTGTAGCCAAGGGAAACAACCTCCAATCTGAGTCGATTTTTCCCCAAAAGTTAGTAGATTCGAGGTTACCTGGTGAGTAAAAGTCTTCCCGGTTAGTGTTTTAAGGTCACTTTTAACCCGTATCTTTCGAGGGGGAAAAAAGAAACAACTTGTTGCAGTTGTTGAAAGGGTCAATAATCAGTCAACAAAGAATTGAGGAGAAAGGAAAAGGTACCCGAGTGTCTTAGGGGGCGTTTGTTGATTTTTTTCTCTCTTTCTCTCTCCCCGCTGGTGTTGCTGACCCTCAGCAAAGCTCAACATGTATGCTCCATGTTTATTTTGTTAGTGTGACACTGTTACATTTTGCGGCGGGGTCGTCCATTCCATTCTCGTGACCTAATTCGGCTGATGGAATGGTTCTTGATACAAATATAGTCTCGTCTTCTGTTGGATTATTTAGCTGATAATCTTTAACGCCTTTATGATTATTCATTTGCCTGAATAGATTGTTGCGTCAGATTACGTTAAACAGACCATTGACCTTCTCTATGAAACGTTACGTGGCTCAAAGATGACTGCAGCATCCTCATACCTCTCTCGGGTCTCTCTCAAATCTCTCTCAAAGATTCGTATTGGATTTGAAAGTTGTTGAATCGCCCATAGGTTTTTCAAATAGGGAGAGGACACAGGGGAGGAGTAGACGTCTGTTATGAAGTAGGGGTAGGGAGGATGAGCCGGGGGCCACGATATAAGGAGAGGGGAGAAGGTGCCGAGCCTGAATTAAAGGTGATGTTTCTAATAGGGAGGCCACGCGCTAAGTTTAGCTTTTCATTGAGGAATAGAAGCAGTTTAACCGGGTCCTTAATTGCGCTGGACGCCAGTTGTGGCTTCTGTTGTTGTTGCTTTCCTGTATTATAATGCTGTATGTGACCCATTTCTAGGTCTTCAAAATAACAACCCCATTTCCGCACTCATTTTTTGTTATTATTCTTTGCTCTTTGTGTATTTTGTCCGTTAGCGAAACTGTCTCGTCTCTGCGGTCTAGCTTAAAACTTTGAATGTCAGCACATTAAGGGTGAGCCGTGAATTTTAAAATCATGAAATTAACTAAGGATGTGTTCACAAAAAATCAAGAAGATATTTTGTTTTTTGTTGATCATCTTCTGTGGGGTGTTTTCACGCCATTCAAGTGCAAGCAAAGGAAGTGAGGGGAAATTTTTGACCGAGACGAAGCTTGCTTGGTTACTGAGTGCTGACTGACTGCAAGCCTGAACGTTTGGCAACCACTGGGCGTGTTGGTGGCGAGGCTGTTCATTGGTCGAGGGCTATCACCAGACGGTCGCTCATTGGTTGGCGTGGCGGGACGACATTTCCTTATATGGCCTCGAAATGCACGTGCGTGGTTAAACATTCACCAGACTTAGTTTCCATAGTTTTGGTGTCATTTTGATTTTGTATTGGATCATGCGAGAGCGAAGGTAACGGGTAAATTAAAGCTTAATGATTTTGACATGCGATTTTGCCGTTGGAAATCGAGCGAATATTCATAAATAGAATAGATTTTTCATCACTGTTGAGACGTTACAAAAGGCCCTCGACGTAGTGTTGAACGAATTGCAGCGACTTCGTGCCTCTAAGCATTGCTCGGCGATCACACTTTGCAATTTAGGTTCCAGACCTTCGCTGACGTAATAACACTATATGGTGTGCATCGTCTTTCGATGTAAATGCTTATGCAAATATGGAGATCTTGGAAAGACCTTTCCTCATTCATGGCTTATTCCCGTATGCCCTACAGTACTGGAGGGAATAGTCTACTGCTACTCTGAAGGTTTTTGTTACAGGAGAAGCCGAAGACGACCTCTTCTCGGTCAATAACCTTTGTCCATGGATAGGTTGTGTGGGTTCGCTGTCGGGGGCCGGGGGCGGGTGTATGGGAGGCTGTACGCCCACATAACTTTTTTAGACCATTTTCGTCTGTGGTTTGGCTGTAACTAAAAATAGTACATTACCTACCTCGGTTGAAGATATCGCAAAATATGCTACTGCGTACATCAGTGACCTTTGATGTTGCGACGCCATTTTGATAAACGAATCTGCTACCACAAAGGAGTACATCAAAACATTGGTCGTACAGGAAAGTTTTTTTTGAAACATTTAGCAAACTAGAATTATTCAGAATCAGTTTGAATTTCACCAGGCCTGATTATCGTGTTAAGCAGACTCCATTATGCATTTGGGATTAGCAAGACCAGACAAACACGAGGACGATTTTTTTTTTTTTTTATCTTTTAGCGAGTATTACATAAATGAATGATAGTAGAGAACTAATTTAACACCAGAAGCGTATTTCGATTCCTGACATTAGATTTTTAGAGGTTTATATGATGTTGAAATTACTAGGGTGGCTCTTGAGTAATTTTTTACTTCAGCTGTTACTACTATTATTATTATTATTATTATTATTATTATTATTATTATTATTATTATTATTATTAGTAGTAGTAGTAGTAGTAGTAGTAGTAGTAGTAGTAAACACTCAAATTATTATTTCTTCTGAATAATAATAATAATGATGATGATAATTTTGTTATTTAAGATCATGTATTATTGACGTGGTAACATCACAATATTACATTGGTATTTAAGAAGCAATAAAACCCAAATCTAACTCCTTTTATTTAAGGGAGGAAGAAATATTAAAAATACGACGTGGTAACATCACAATATTACTTTGTTATTTAAGAAGCAATAAAACCCAAATCTAACTCCTTTTATTTAAGGGAGGAAGAAACATTAAAAATACAATTGGCCAATGTTTATTAAACCAACGACTATCAAGTTGTAAACTTTAATATTGTCAGTACTATATATGAACACTCTTCTTCCAGGTCATCCTAATGCTTTTCCAACCTCATTATCTAGGTGTTCTGATACTTTTCTTACTTAATTCACTAATTCCTTGAGGTTTTCGTAATAGTGCTCTAACCTTTAATATCCCAGACATTATTATACCTGTTTCGGACACATCGAACCCGGTACATGTATTTTTTTTCGGATCTTTCCTAGATAGTGACCTCAAGGGTTTTTGGGGGTCGTGATCTAGAACTAACATTTCTTGGGGGTCATTATCTTCATGATATTTGCAGTCTTTTATGTTTTTATGGTAATTCCCAACGGGGTTTTACTAAACACGCTGTATAGGTGGATACATGCCGGGTTAAAACCCTTGGGGGTCACTGTCTAGGAAAGATCCTTTTTTTTTCTATTCAGGAGATATTTAGCCCTTTCCTCTTCGTGTTGAAATTCTTTTTTAAAAACTGTAGCCGAGTGCTGCAAGTGTCTTTAAAAGATATCTGATCCAATGGCTCTCGTTTCTGTGTACTTTGTTTTTGGTTTTCGGGTCTCGCAATAACAGCACCAACAATGATGCTGTTATTGTTATCGAATAAGGAAGAGTACGGGGGATGAACAACCGGTATTTTAGGAAAGACAGACTCCATTTCTTAAGTGCTGAGAGGTTTTTATGTCAGAAAAGACTGACAAACGAAAAAGCCGTTAGATTAGAGCGGCTAGGCAGAAGTCGATGTTGGCCATCTTATGTGTCATTTGTTTTAGAAAGTCACATCGTTAAATTACACCTATATCGCCAAGAATTAGTGAAATGAATACTGGCTTTTCAACTCAAGAATAAAGCCATTTGCATTCTTCATTTTCTCATACATCTAGTATTGCCACATCCTTCTACTGCTTCGAGAAATGTTGGAATTGGGTTAATTGGAAAGGTTCCAATAGTCTTTATAGCAAACACTTGTTGTATTTAAAAAGGATTGGCTAATTCACTTACATCCTTAGAGTAACTGAGCTACCTAATAAACGACTGAAAACATTTCAGAAGAGCGCCGTTCTGACAATGTTTTCCCCATTTTGTCGCGTGTAGGTGGCGTTGGCACCGATCTTGACTAGCTCTCAGGTCGTAAAGGTGATCAGTGAACAACGTAGTATACACGAGTATTTCTCGTGAATTTTTTTTTTCACTAGCATCCTGCAATCTGTTCGTTCCGGTCGCTAAATGCAATGCTCGCCAGTGTGGGGACAGCTTAGACCATTAACATAGACCTGAGTTTCAGTATTTTGCGAATGCATCGTGAAAACAGGTAGAAAAAAAAAAAAAAAGCATTTTCTCCTTTCTGCCCACGCTGTCTTCAGGATCATCGTTGAGCTGTTTTCCTGTGTAGACAGAAGCTCTCAAGTACCAGCTGCCAGCAGGTGTATCAGTCAGCTCTTGCCATGAACTTCATTCCACGTTCTCCTTCAGCCCTCTTCCTTTGAGCTCAAGTTGTACCTCGAGGTGCGATATAAGGAGACAGTGAAGACGTGAGAAAAATGACAAATCTCTCTCTCTCTCTCTCTCTCTCTCTCTCTCTCTCTCTCTCTCTCTCTCTCTCATCAGTAAGAAATGCTGGGTTCGATCATCGGTGAGGTTTAAGCTGTGAAGGCACGTTTCCTTGATAACCAGTTGCGTCTTGCAGTCATTAGCAACGAATCGGTTACTTGGAGGTCAGTCGACTATTGTGGATCTCAGCTACTGAATAAAGGGAGAGGACTTGGAAAAACTTGGTGATCAACTTTCGTCAGAATATGAATGCCATCATATAACTGAAAACGGGATAGAGATAATCCCCTCACCGCTGGGCCTAATCAGTCAACGGACTCTCTCTCTCTCTCTCTCTCTCTCTCTCTCTCTCTCTCTCTCTCTCTCTCTCTCTCTCTCTCTCTCTCTCTCTCATCGAAGCCTGTCAGAGAAGGATGCTTGTTAGTTCAAGAAAACGAGTGTCTTGCATGGAGGTGATTGGGTTAAGGCTTCTATATAACGTTCACTGTGTACGTACTTAGAGAGTCATGTTGCGGATAGAGAGCTGCTCATGTTGCAGATGTTCTTGTTCACATGTTAACTTTTTCATGTTTTAAATCCTTCCTTCCATATATCGCACCACGTGTTGGAGAATTTGTATGTGTGATATATATATATATATATATATATATATATATATATATATACATATATATATATATAGTTATGTGTGTGCCTGTGTATGTCTCTGTAGGATTAAGGACAGCTCACGTTATGGGAGTATTCTGCTCACTGGGCTCTCTCTTGAATCAGCTACCAAAGAGTGAGCATGACGGTGAACTTGTTTGTTCTTTTCTGGAGCCACGCTACCACACCCTATTAAGAGAAACTGCTTTACAGTGTATATATATGATTATGTATATATATATATATATATATATATAAACATATATGTGTGTATGTATGTATATAGTGTGTTTGTAAATAGATTGTATATCTTTGTTTTTGTTTTTTTTTTACATTAAGAGAGTTGTAAGCATTTGGTCGTTCTGTCCACCTAAGACTGCTCCCAAATCTTTGTACAGTTTTGAAAGTTTTTTTCGCCCATTATTTATTCTTTCTCTCTCTCTCTCTCTCTCTCTCTCTCTCTCTCTCTCTCTCTCTCTCTCTCTCTCTCTCTCTCTCTCTCTGTTAACGTAGCACGCGCAGCATCTGCAACCGTGACGCCAAATATTGTTACTGAGGTTAAGCGAGGGAAAGTAGCTTTGATAAGGTAATTCGCTTTTTCAACTATCTCTAATACTAGTAATGGGATGACGTTTTTGCCTAAGGACCCACGAGACGTGGGAACATAACTAGATCTGCCTCCCCCCTTCTTCCCCCTGCCCCTGCCCCTTCTCTCCCCTTGCAGTTTATTAAGGGCTCTGTTTTGTCGAGTGTTGAGCAACAAAAGGACGGGCGTCGTATTGTTATCACAGTTCGAGGGGACTGTTGACAGGTTGACTCTGCATATGGAACATTTTTGTTTTGTGTGTGTGTGTGTTGGGGGGCGGTTTCATACTGAAGTTGCCTGTGAGAATTCAAGCATGTTTAAAGCTTTTGCCTCTGAATTGAAGCTGGCAGCAAGCGATGATTTATTCTTGCGCCCGTGTCTCTGTGTCCGCTGTTTTAACAAAAATCTCAAGAATAGGTATATGGATTTTAATCATAGTTCAGGAAAACGTCCATTGGGTTACCTTCTCCATTTGATCAACATTTGGTGATTACCTATAAGGTCTTGGCAGCTTGTCGTGGCAGATCAGCCAGTCCATTATGAATTGTAGAGAGTTTCTCTGTTCAATTAAATACGTAATCTCTGTTTACGGCAAGGGGCATTGCATGCTTAGCGAGGGTACGCACTCTACTCAGTGCTTTGCTCTGGTCAATTGCGGTACCATAATATAACCGTGGTTTTTGCAAGAGCTATTAAGAACATTAAGGCTCCGAAAAGTCCTGTTTCGTAACATGTTTTACTGCCCTCCGGAAAGAAGCGAAGAACATGAAACTTCAGACCTTGAGATTTACATGATATTGAATTTATTTAAGTAAAAAGGGCTGTACGTCGTACATATATTTACATAAAAGTGACTCTCTCTTTTGATGTTACCTAACGTGTTCACGCAATCACATTATGTGCGTTCTTCGCTTTACGTTTTCGTTTCTTTTACCCAGAAATGTTGTAGGATCAGATTACTCACAGACGTAGCGCTTCCAAATTCGCTCATTCTTTTTAATCGACTCGCGCCTTTTGAAAATAATGCCATGTAAATGGAATGGTGGTATTCATTCCCGCAGACTTTTGTATGGTAATATTGGATGGGGACTGGCGTATGAGGTATGAATAGGATTAGTTTCGATGAAGCAATAATTGGCTGACAC